>NC_133024.1:15285454-15588484 GCF_048771995.1 Taeniopygia guttata | reverse complement strand
TTTAAATGAAATTTGAAGAGGTCTTAGAATGAGCATTCCTTAATGAATACCTTGTTAACTCCATCTCACCCATGCCTTACCTACAGGCAGGGCAATGCTTCCCTTCCAGCTCACTGGGAAATCACTTAAAAAGTGTGACGGTCCTGATGTTGGCTTTTTGGGAGACAGCAATCAATAAAAAAGATCACGAACTATCTCCAGTAAAATAGTGCTGATTCCCAGAAGAATGAACAAAGTTGTGCTCCAATTGACTGTCTCCATCTAATACTTGTCTCTGGTTGTGAATGCCAGGAAAGATAATCAAGAAAAAGTTCCAATGCTGCCAAATCCTATAAACTGTTAAGCAAGTTACGGGATAGTTTTTCCTTGACAAATATTGTCAGACTGTAGCTCAACAAGGAGCTATGAAAGTAAAAGATAAATGAAAATCGAATGCAAATGTGATTTAAAACTAAACAAGGCATCTGTCTTTCATCACTCTGTCAAATGGGGCAGAAAGACAGGTCTGTGAACAGACAAACTGTTGTGTACAATTTGTAGCAATCACCTTTCTCAGAATGAATGGGAGCAGCAGGAGCAGCCTCACATGTGTGAATTGCATTAGAGATGGCAATTGAGTCATTGTAACTTAAGGCAGCAGGTTCTAATTGGGAAATGCTATCCGTAAAGAAAACAAAGATGGCCTTTGGGATGAAACTGAAAGATGAGGTGTCAGGGAAAGAGCTCCATCCTGGCATATTCTGTAGATTCTCCTCATGGGTGGTAATTTGAAGTAATGAGTAGTCCTTGTTGAATGACCTTGTACAGCTGCTGTACTGCCTGTTCAATCTGTAACTCACTTTCCATCAATTGCACTTTTATTACAATTAAATGTGCCATCATAAAGCACTAAAAATGAGCAGCACAATCTCTGCATATGTTCACAGCCCTTTAGCTTGGAACTGGGAGGGTGGCAGAAGTCCATCCTAAACCTTTTGTTCGTGCCAAAGTGCAATTTGTTGATTGAAAGATGCTGGGTGATGGAGCTGGAGAGGATGGCAGGCTTTGTTCAGCATGCACAGAAGCACTCACAAAAGAATTTGAGATTGGAATGCCTGCTTGAGCCAACATGCTGCCAAGAGGCCACCTGGATTAGGGCATGGAGAACAAAGTGCCCTTTCTCTCCCCACTCTCAATACCCCATCCTAGGCAACACTAAATATGAACAAAAATGTTCGTACATGTTGCCATTTTGACAGCAGAGACATTCCTGTTTTGTCAAGATAATGATAACCACAATGAATGTGGCTAACAGGTTTTGGTTCTACTTTTGTTTATAGGGGAGAAACACTCATTCTAGTTTTTCACACTGCAATATTTAGACAATACACTGCTTTTAGTTACTGCTGAAGAGAGATGGAAGGAATGGATGTTGGTGGTTCCCACGTCATTGTTAATATCTTTAAAGATTCAATTTAGGATTAGTTTCAGCATTTCATTGACACAAATACTGCTTAACATTTGTGTTCTGAATTTTTAAAATATGAAGTAGGTTGTTGTGATTGTGTGAAGGCCAGATTCTGCTGTCTTACAACAGAGTTGCTTTATTTCACTTGCCTTTACACATTGAGATATCCTTTTCTAGATCAGTGAGTAAACAAATGCAATTGAGTGAAATATTTGTGCTGAATACAACATAC
The DNA here is from genome assembly GCF_048771995.1 of Taeniopygia guttata. NCBI lineage: Eukaryota > Metazoa > Chordata > Aves > Passeriformes > Estrildidae > Taeniopygia > Taeniopygia guttata. Next base: position 15,586,805 of record NC_133024.1, on the reverse strand, counting down.
AGTGAAGAACTGTATTAAAATTTCATTTAAATTATCTTTTCTTTTAGTGTGTTTTAATGTGGTTTGCTAAATTTGAAGCTCTTACAGGAAGGGTTTTTTTTTTGTTCTTGATATTTGGTCAAAGCAGAAAACCAAAATTTTTGTGTCTGTATAATTTTCTTCATGGTGGTAGGAGAACACAGAGATTTTAAGTATGAAGAAAAGATCTATTTCAAGTAATCTTTCAAAAGAATAGCTGTTAGGATAAATTGTCCATTTTTGTAACAGAAGTCTTAGAATTGTAATATAATTGTGTGAGCTGCTCTGGAACAATTAATTTAAAGTTCATATGCATTTCTTTCTATAGGTAGCTTTAAAGAAAGCTGACTCCACACAGGCACTTTAACATTTCTGAAGCTGAGTCACTCCAAAATGATTCCAACAGTAACCAGCACTGCTTTTGCATTATTTAGGACACAAATGCTCTGAGATAATTTCGAGTAATTTTACTAAATTTGTTACATATTCCAGACATTGGGGCAGTCTGCTAGAAGTGACAGGAAAACACAATTTATGTCCTCATTTAGGAAATCATCTCTTACTTCCCCTTCTGTTTTTAATCCTTCATCTCTCATATTCAAGCCTTTAAGACAGGGACCTTTTCCTCCTACCCACAGTCTTCATGTTAGATCATAAATAATGGATCATAATCAAGCACTTTGTAGTACTTTTATTGGCTGCCAGTGTCATCTCCAGTATTTATCTTGTCTACACTCCACTCCAGTGTTTCCAAATGCAGTAAATCTGAGACTTCAGCCTGGTAACAGTCCTATCTCTTTATGATTTCATTGACTAGGAATTCAGACGTACACTTTCCCCATCTGTCATATCTTAAGAGCTTTTGCCACATTGTAAATTGTGCAAGACTAGATTCACTCTGTCTCAGGAATATTATTCTTAGCCTGGTCTGATTTTGAAAATTCCCCTTTTTCCTCCACTGTCTCGTTTGCCATGCTTGTGGTGAAGCCAGCCCATGGAGTTCTGGGATTAATTTGCATTCACCTGATCATTGTGGTGTATAAATTCTGTAAGATTTTAGGGCATCATTTTGATCAGAGGCATTTTTAATAAATATACTCTGCCTATGTCTCAGATACATATATTTCCATGAGGCCTGTGTGCTCCAGGATGAACCTGTGTGCTCACTAGCATCCAAATTTTTTGTCATTTTGACATCTAAATATGTAAGTATATCCTACAGGGAGAAAAAAAAAACCTTAAAGATGTAAATATAGACCAACTGATTATTTTTTTTTAATTTAAATTTAATTTTTTTTTTTCCTTTAAAATTATCATTTTCATTGTGCAAAGTATTCTTTTATTGGAAATGTTTTGCTTTCAGAAACGAAACTTTGAAAACTGAAGTTTGGCTGTGATCAGAGGTGTAATTTGCTCATGTCACCATCTTCTTCTGTCTCCTTGAGGCAGTTTCTCACATCCTTCACAATGGCCTAATGTCCCAAGGATCAGTTGCCTAAAAAAAATCTAGTTACAACAAAGATCTAGTTACATGGTGTATATAGGAATGTTATATATATAGGAAATCTGGTAAAGGAACAAAGTCATGATGTACCTGAATAAAAACTCAAAATGAAACACCCCCAGCATTCTCAAATTAAAGCATTCAGAGTTATGGACTGAATCATGTGACCTTTGCATTGTGTTTACACAAATACTGAAGTGGATGATTTTAATTATAAAGGCTCTTTATTTTCTGCCAGGATTTTCTCTGGCTGGGAAAACATCCTTGTCTTCAGTGATAGGACAGGAGGGGAAGCAGGATGGCTTCTAAGTAGGAAACCAAAGTACAGAAGTGTTTTCTGTGTGTTTACCGACTACTTTGACAACATGCCTTCTTTAAGCAGCATGCACCAAGAGCAGAAATAAGCCATGTGGAAAGAAAAATAACTAGAGTTTTATGTCTAAATCAGTTGTATTTCCTTTGGTTGCTCACCCTGTTGATCCCAAGTAGCATATGTTTGCTCACAAGGCTAAGACATGCAGTTGTGTACTGTAGATGGAAACACTGAGATAAATAAACACTCAGTTTTATATGCACTTATCAAGTAAAAGATGTCTAGTGCAATTACTAGATAATAATAAGAGATTCTGATCTCTACCTGTTTTGTTTTGTTTTAAACAATATTATTTATTAACAGAAAAATATGTTTGAAGGGGTAACTGAGTTACCATAATTGTTAGGGATAGATATGCTTCTAATACAAAATTACTTACAAAAATGAAAGAAAAAGCTGAAAAAAAAACCTACTGTGGCGCTGCAAATTGAAGTGAAAATACATTCTTAACATGGACAACAAAAATGCTCTCTCTAGAAACATGTAAGGTTTGATATTTTTTTGTGGGAAGTCTTTTTTTTATCTTGTGTTTTTTTCTTGCATCACTTTGATTGCTTCACACCTCCTAAGTAATGCATACAGACTTTCACAAGTATGCAGTGTACTTCAAGTTCAGGATATACATGTTCTCTGCCTCAAAACTTTTCAGTAAATTAGAAAAACCTGACTGAAGCCATCTGGCATATCTCAGTATTCATACTGTTGTTTCTTGCCACTGGAGAAGAAAACTCAGTTTAAACTTCCAAAGAATTTTATGTCTTTCTGTCGCCCTGATTCTTGAGTTTTCTTAAGCCTTCTGAATTTACATTCTATTGGGAAACTTTCCCACACAGTTTCTGTAAATAATGTATTGTTTTGCATTCCTCCATGGGGGTGGAGAGACTTGATGTACTAGTGCTTTGTCCAATGTCTTCGGAGAGGTGGCCCGTTCACTCTCCAATCCACTGTCACCTTTGGAGAAGTATAAAAGTTGGAGTCAGAAAATAAACGCTCTCTTTTTTTGCCTTGCAAGGTAGCAATTGGCTCGCGTTTGCTTTCTCATGTCCTATAGCGACATCTTTCCTTATTTTTCATTGCATGATAACAGCATAATCAGGAGTAGAAAATGTGGGAGCAGAAGGGATGTTTTGGTTTGGTTTTTCACATGCTGAGGCATCTCTTCTTTCTAAAACCAGTTTGCAGTGAATACATATGTAGAAACAATGACAGAAAATGTAATGCATTCTAAAGCCTCCCAGAAGCTGCCTGGTTTTACGCATATTTAGGTTCACATGCCAGGCAGACTTATAAACAATCCCTGCAGAGCCTTGCTTCTTGGACAGTTTAGCTAAAAAGCCAGTTCCTGTGTTGGTGATCCATCGGGCTGGTGTGGGCACAGCATGCAGATGTCTGTAGGCAATGACACGTCCATCAGGATGTGACTGACAGCCTGAAGTGCCACCCTGGTCCCTGAGGCTGCAGATGCTCCTCCACCTGCAGCTGAAGGGGCTGTGGGGGTCTTGCAGGGCACAGGCAGGGCAGGACTCAGCTCACGTCTGTGATTCAGACACAACATGCCTCAGCCCTTCTGCTGCCAGCACACAGATGGGGCAGCTTCAATCTCTACATATGTTCAGTTTGATCAGTAGCCAAAATGTGCTTATTATTTTTTTGACCTGTGGAAGGGGAGTAGATATTCCTTATTTTATGTACTGAAGGATATAAGCAGTGAACATCCAAGGTTTTATGAATTACATCCAGACTAAATGTGCTATGCAAACTTTATGAAGTAATAAATCTCTCCACATGAGTTTTTCTATCTATTCCCATCTTTACTGAATTAAATGGTTGCTATTTTGATAGTGATGATACTTAAGACAGTGCTTGAGTTCTTAAACGAAGAATTTCGTGTTAAGGAATAAAGCTCATACTTTAAAGAAATTAATGTCTCAGCCACTCTGAGGCTTATGAAAAAAGATCAATCCAGTGGTGTGTGAATTTCAGCACCAGCTTCGTGTGGTTATACAAATCCACAGGCAATGCAGATGTCTCTTGGATAATCCACTCACAGATGGACTAACATTTCAGCATACCCCATTTTTGGTACCACTGTAGATATTTTTGGCACCCTGTACATATTCCAGCAAGTTTCACTGCAGTGCTTCCCTGCAAATGATCATTTCTTCCTTTGCTGCTGCAGTAGATCTGATGTCTTGAAGTGTCTTTGCTGCTGCATTTCTCTTCACTCAATGCATATCCTGCAGCCTTTGTTCATCTTCACGCATGAATAACAAATGGTGGTGCTGAGAGGACTCTTCCCATTCCTGACCATCCCAGAGGAGTTTGTCCTCTGATGAGTCTGCCCCAGGCCAAAGAAACAAAATCTGTCTCCCCTAGAGAGTCATCCAAATGCCTTTGTTAATAACCTGTTGTTAAGAAATTCCCATGTTTCTCTGGCCTGCCTGCCTGGCAGATGAAGACTGGCTGGCTGCCCAAAGAGCAGATGTGCAGGGTTTTGGGAACTGCCTGACTGTGGTGGTAGCACCCAGTACCTCAGCCTCCAAATGAGCTGAAGGATTCCTTGGTGTGTTGTCCATAGGATCTTGTGGGAGTGTGCACTTCAGGTTTTCGTGTGTATTTCACTCCTCTGACTTCAGGAATGGTCAGCGCTTCCCAATTTGTGATAAACTGTAGCTCTGCTCACAAAGAATCTGTGCAGGTGGACTTGGTGATGGATGACTGCAGTGAGTCTGAGTACAGCAGAGGTGCCACAGATGGCACAGATCCACTGCAGGATGCAGGATGCAGGCAGTTTCTCCATGCATGTGCAGCAGATTCATTGAGAAGACTCCAGGCTTCTCAGCACCATGCATACGCACAGAGAGATGAAAACACAAAAAAAAAAAATCCCAAAAAAATAAACAAAATGGCTAACACTCTTCATCAAGCTACTAAGTACCAAAACAGGCAGCAACCCTGTTCTCCTCTTACATTCATTTTCTGCTCCTGGTGACTATACAAAACAGCAGCTGTACTGGATCACACTGTTGGCTCATCTGGCTTCACATCCTGTCTGGCAGTAGCCAAATATTGATGATTGGAGCTGAGTGAGAGTACAGAAAAAGTTTACAAGATGCATTTCCTGAGTACTCAACTGGCAAGTTGTACTTTGGGGGGACAACTTTGCCGAGTAGAGATTAACAATTTATTACTAAATATGTGTTAAAATCTACAGCATCCCTTGGCAAGGAATTCAAAAGCTTAATTTCACATTTTATTAAGAATTACATCCTTTTGACTTGCCATGTCCAGCTTATGTGCTGCAAGAAGGATCACACCTTGTGTTCTTCATATCATTCCTGCTTCAACCTTTTGTTTCATCCTTGTTTTCAGACTCCGCTTCTTTTCTTGAGTTAGCTGTGTGTAATCCATTTCACAACTTTAATTTACTAATTACTGTAGCTATTCCCTGTTCTAACATACCATTTTTGAGATGACAAGCCAAAATTACATGCAGTATTCAAAATGTGTTTCAAATCTGCACATATGCTGTCATAGGATGAAGGTTTGGTGGCTTTTCTTTTCCTTTGTAATCCCTAACATTTCATTTAATCTTTTTTTTTATTATATTGGAGAACAGAGCTGACATTTTCATAGATCTATTTATTAGAACTCAAAATTCTTGTTCCTGGGTGGAAATGGTCAGCTCAGAGCTCATTTTGCTTATGAAATTAGAGGTTCTTTTCCTGTGTGCATTACTCTCCTCTGCATTCCATCTGCCATTTTATTATCCAGTCAGCTGATCTTATGAAGCCCCTCCACATTTTTCCACAGTCCTCCCTTTTTACTACCCTCATTAAGTTTAGCAGACTTCCTCATCTCAGCAGATCATTCAAACAGCACAGGATAAGCAAAATGTACAGCAGAAGGCTCTTGGTAGACTTGGTCCACTGTAAACAAAAAGCATATATAGACTATGGACATATTTTTCAGACACTGAGAACAGTCTGCATATGACCCTGAAAACAGAATTATGATAGCTGAATATTTCAATTACGGATTTATCATAACAATTGTGTCTTACGAATTATTATTCTGAATCATAAACCTTCTAGAAATGATTCTTAAAGAGGTGAAATTTTCTTAATTATTTAATCAACTTGTGTAAGCACTGAAATATGGCAGCTATTGTCTTCCTTGCTAGTTCCAATTACTTGAGAGTATTAATAAATGTCTGCCTCTCAGCTGTTTCATATTTTGTATTCAGGATTGTGTGCTTACTGAAATGTCAGGTGATAATTATTATTATTATATCAGAATCTGAGACTCCATGCTTGTATTTCTGTCTCTTTTAAAAGGAAGCAAACAACATCTTTGAACTTGGCAATATAGCAGGATTATACCTGAATACCTGACAGGAGGTTCAGACACAATAGATTGCATTATGAAGTGTTTAATACATAATTTAAAATATTTCCATGATATTCCATCAATGTTTATAGAAAGGAGTAGGGTTAGAGTGGTTGTTATCTTGAAAAACAAAACCATTAAGGTGGTTCTGTGAGTGTGCATTAAAGGTAACACATTTCACTGGTTGAGGAAAGAGAACTCGGTGTCTTTCCAGTGTAGGCACTGAGGAGAGATGCAAGGCATGGACCAGACAGGCTGAGAGAATAACATTTGCAAGATGTGCCATCTTATAAACTTCAGATTAAATAGATTTGCTACATTTCTTCTGATAAATGGTTCCTGATGCTTCTAACTTTAGGTGTTCCCATGGAATTAAATGCTTAAAGTAACTGAGAGTACGTGGTGTAAATTTAATGGGATTTAATTTATCAGTCTCCAGCAAATGGAGGCTGATAACAAAAACTGACAAACTCAAGGAGTTCAAAGAGTTTGAAGAGTTCTTGTCAGCCAGAGACAATGAATTAATTATCAAGATAGCCTTTCTTCCTCAAAACTTTATGCATTCAGTTAATGTGGAATTTTTTGGAAGGACATTTCAGGGAAAGATCACCTTGCATAACATAAGCAGTTGCAAACCCAATCATGATACGTGTTACCAACCATGTCATGAGTAGTAAAGCCAACACTACAAATACTTTGTGATCATGATCACTAATTAAATACGGAAAATTCTGATTTATTGCAGAGTAAGCATGATATCTCAGCAAATTCATGATATTGATGCAGGATCATCAAAATGATAACCAGTATATTTTAGAACAAGAAGTTGTAAATAGTCCTTTTTTTTCCAGTAATTATTTTCCACAAATTTATTGGCACAGAAATAATCTGTGCAAGCAGAATAGTATTTTTCAGAAGCTGTTACAAATCTATCCTGTATTATTTATTTTGTTGGTATTTTTAAACTTCCTTTTTGACCAGATTTTACTAACCCTTATTTTTTGAACAGTACAGGAAAAGAGCTAGAAGATTTGGAATTGACACATTTGAGTGTCAGGACCCTTTCATAGCCATGGGAGGTTAGTGTCCTCTAGATGGCATTCAAGGAATTGCTGCATGTGTGGAGGATATTTTTTTTTTTTTTCCTGTATCAAAGATTTCCTTAACTGCTGTTTTTTTGGTGGGGTTTTTCTTGCCCAGGTTTCACTATATATTTGAGTACAGAGGGATTTGAGATGATTGTCTGATGTGGAAATTTTAAGATGAAGGTCACAGAAACGGAGATCACTGCCAAGCACTGAGACATGGGTCTGAATTAGCAGGTCTTACTGTTTGTTTTTGTTTGTGTGCCAAAAAAACTTTAAATATCCTGTGTGGACACACTGATTTCTCAGACCTTCCAAACTACAGACTCACAACTGAATCACACATCAAAGTATGATATTGGGCAAAGAGAATTACTTAGAATACCTAAGGAGGATTCGAAGAGGGAAGATTTTCTCCATGGTAAAAATAAAAGAGGCTGAGCAAAATTTTACTACTGAGATTATTTTGTGGGCTTTTCCAATGAAACAATATTGCAGTAGTGCAATAGCAATGTCTAACCCTGGTGTTTAACATGAGCTGTCAAACTGAAAGTTGTCTTAATTGTCAAGCTCTAGTTTTGTGCATGCTCTGATTTCTTCTGGGTTTGACAGTGTTAAGGAGCATGGACACAGAGCATAATTTAACTCTGAATATTATTCTGAGATTCAGGCACTTGAAAGTTAGAACCCAAAGCACTTAGATGCATGTCACTAATGTACTGTGTGGATATGAGCCATTAGTTCTTACAAGCAACTCCCAGAGCCACAAGAGCAGGGTGTTTTCTCTCTCTAAAATTTCTGCAGTGCAGAAGGCTCTTTGGGGATAGATGACAGCTTGTTCCAGAAGGAAGCTGTATGGAGCCAGCTTGCCTTTGGACTGAGCTAAACAGAAAGCTTTGTAACCAGATAGTGTATCTGAATTTCAGAAGGCTCGTCTAGTCCATCCTTTTTTTTTCTCTGTCAATAAGCTATGGGGTACACTGTAGAAGAGATCAGGAAAATATCAAATAATTCTTCTCCATATGTGGTTTTCCAGTTCCCAGCAGCATTCAGTAGTATCTTAGTTAATAAGGAAGGTTTTCTGTTTCTTGCTTCAGTGTCTGTCAACTCCCTAACTTTTTGGACGCCACAGAATTTTTATGGTCCTTTCTAGAAAACAACCAGTACAAACTCTGCATGTGTCAGTAGGTCCCCTAGATTTCATCCCTTAGACAAGAAGAGCTTGTGGAGGACAGCAGTGCTCAACTTTCCTCCTCAAACCTTCCTTTTCTTTTTTTATGTGAGAAGCACATTTGTTGTGCTACTAGAGATAGGAGATGAAAAATAGACCTGGGAAAAAATCTCCAAGGGCAGAGTTCAGCACACAGAATGTTGAAGAACACAAAACCTCATTAAATGTTAAGAAAAAGAACAAAAATACCAAAGGGGCATAATGGGAGAGTTCAGACAATTCAAAGGTTCTTGCTAGGACAGCGCTCCTTGGATAATTAATTTCTTGGAAAGAAAAGGCAGGCTCCTTAAGCTAAGTGATCTACTGACCTGGAGGTGTGGATGCTCAGATTTCCTTCTCACATGAGTCTCTGTCAGGAGATTGCTTCCCCATGAGCATGGATATGTGTGGTAAGTATTAAAGCACAAGCTGCAGGGTATGAGCAGCAAATAGTTGATGAGGCTTCCCTTTTGAAAGGTTATTCCATAATTAGCAGCCTTCCACAAACCTCTCTTGGAAATATATTTTGCTGCCTGTCATCTGATCTAAGTTCTACGCTTCTCTTCTTTCTTGGTGTTTTAATTTGTATACAAGTCTGAAAGATGAAAACTCTTTAGATCCCAATGGTTTTTCAACTCTGCAGAGTTTTGTCTTTGTGAATAAAAGCAACTCAATCTTCTTGAAAGAGGAAAACACATAAAAAAAGAAATTTCTTGTTCAAATGCATTTAATATTAGTGTGACATGTTTTCAGAATATGAGTACTGTAGTCCAGAAAGAGCCAATGGCCTTTTCTGAAGCTCAGGTTTTAGACATAACAGAAGTTAAAGGCCAGCAGGTCTTTGCTTTTAGAGTGGATTTGCCCTGATAGCATCAGGTGTCATTGCTTCTATCCATCACCTTGAGAGCCTGCCCTCAGACTCAGAGGTGTATAAACATCCCCAATGAGCTAACTAAAAGAACATATAAATGATCTTTCACTGAAGAGCATGTGCCTTGATATTTTGTCCTCGTTTTTTGGTAACTTAAACTTAAACTTAAACTTCATTTAGAAGTATAGATACACCCAACTAAAAAAAAAAATAAAGAGAAAAAGTTTATTTAGCACCTTGACATATCTAAAATTACTCCTGCACTGCTCTAGAGGTCACCTTTAAAGAAGATCCATGACTGATTTTGCAATGAGCTTCTGTGCTGATGGTAGTGATGCATGTGTTAAATACTGTGCCTAAAACATTTGATCTACCAGCGCCCAAAGCAGGTTCATCATCTCATGTCCTGACTACAGAGGGATTTAAGTCAACTTGGCAGAACAAATCTCCAGTTTTTTAACTTATCTGAGTCAAGTCAGATTCTACCCTACTTGACTAGAAATTGAACACCTAACCTACATTTGACAGCAGCAGTGCTTTTCAGTCATTTGTGTGCATCAAGTACAAACCATTGACTTCTTGGCATCCTAGAAGTGTTTCTTGTCTGTATGCCAGAGTTTTAAAAGGTCTGCTTTTCTGTGCAGAGGTTTCCACATTAAAGATTTAAAAGATACTTGACCCTCACTAAAAGGGAGCAAGACTAAACCTTTGGAATATTTTTAGCATTTATGAAATATATAATAAGTTGCATAGGCTTGTTTGTAGCATCATTCTGGGAATTAATTTATGAGGCCATATTAATTTATCATTACTGTGGTTTATAGAATGATTTGTCAAAGTCAACATTTTTGGGGAAATCATTTGAAGATGTACATTTGAAGTCAGCGTTGGATGTGTATCTATGCACTTACACACATTCACTCAAAATATTGAAGTACGGCAGCTCTGACATTCTCTGCACATGCCAACAAACACAGCTTTTACAGAAGGTTCACAGAAGATGTTCACATAAAATATTCATGATATTCTTGCTAAAAGAAAAACCTCTTTCAGACCTGTAAAGTACTGTTTGACAGAAAATCCCTTACAATCTCATCTAACCTCGTATTTGGATATAAACAAGAGCAGGAAAGATTTGCTGAAATGAGTGTACATTTTATGTTTGCCTTTGTTACATCGCAGGACGAGTGGCAATTAATGGAGTGAAAAGATGGCAGATTTCCTAGTGCTTTTTAACCTGCTTATTTCATTTTCCAACTTCTGAGATCAATTTAGCAGCATGAAGTTCTGCAGAGCAATTTGGTTGCAGTTGACCCTGGAGGGGTTGTTGCTGAATGAGACTTAGTTACAGCTCTGTTTCCATAATGACACCTCGCTGCAATAAATGATGCCTTCTTAACCTCAAGTTGTACTTCCAATCAATTTATAGCAATACCCCAGTTACACCAGGAGGCTGAAAACAAAGTTCTCTGAAGAACTCTGTCACCACAGGTTGTTCCCACATCACAGGGCACCTAGCAGCGCTGAAATGATATTTTTAACTTATATAACACAAGGGCTGGAACACATCTTTCTTCATGCTGATTAACATCATTATAGTAGCAATCTGAATCTGCTGATAAACCAATTTCTCCTGCCTCCTTCTCTTTTAGCACAATTTTCCTTTAAAAGGAAACCCCATAAGCAAGCCACTTTGCCTTCTTTTTTAGAGGAATCCTGTGTGTCAGGAACAGTAGCCCAGGAAAGCACACTCACCAATTTCAAACGTGCCACCAGCTGGCACTCAGCAGCTCACCAAAAGCTCTGAGTCAGGGAGGAACAGTGAACAGCACAACACAGAGCATTTGAGGTTGTGAAGGCAGAAATCTGCTGGTTAGGGACATAATGTTCTGTTACTTCTCCTCTAGGTACCACAGCAGGGTTTACAATTGTCATAGGAAGTAGTAGGAAGGGAATGGACTTGCCTGGAGTGGCCTCTTGGCTGGTTTTTGATCCAGAACAACATGCCTGGAAGAAGCCAATGAAGAGAAGGACCTTTTTTCCCCAGTTACCAGGTTTTCACTGTGCCATTCAGCCATAGAAGTTGTTGCCACCTGTTGTGAGCTGATGTACCAGCCCCACACAACCTCAGTATTTCCTTCTGCCAAACAAGGAGAGGGCAGCTCAGGTTTTCAGAGAGCTGTTCCCTCAGGAATCCCAGTGACCTATTAGGTCTTTGAGTCTCTCATTGCCTCCTGCTCCTCCAGTCCTAGAAGGCATTGGAAAAGAGCCAGGACTCTGCTTATTCAGATGCAAATCCCTTTGGTTGCCAGAGGCCTGTTGATTTGATATTATTTCCCTTTATGTGGCAGGCAACCTGGTTCAGTTTGGGTTTTTTTTTTGCTTTTGTTTTTTTGTTTGTTTGCATCTGATTCCTGGACTCACACCCTCCATCTATGCTATCTTGAACTGAATTTATTCCTCTTGGTTCAGACATACAGAGCATGTAAAGTAACTCCTTAAAACATACATTTAGGTAAAGCATTTGTGTGATTTTTAAAGGAATACTATTAAAATAAAACCAAATAAATTTGTACCTAAGATATTGTTAATCGTTCATTATGCTATAAATTGTGTCAAATATCTCACAATACTTTTTAACTCTGAGGTTTTGCACATCATCAGAGAGAGCAGAACAGCCCCACAGTCTGACTGACAGATGAGAAGGTTTTATTTTATACTTTTGTTTTAAGTATCTTCTACTAAAATCCACTTTGAAGTGTCAGAAGCTGAGTAGGTCCTGTAAGAAGTAAAGATTTAGGAGTGCTTCTGTCTGAAGCTCAAAAAATGGAGAATGGCAGCATGTTGTGGAAGTGAAAGAAAATCTGTAGTGTTGCAAAATCGTGTGGATGAATAATTACTGTCTCCTTACATAAGATCTAAAATAGATGAAAGAGAAATTAGGCAGCAAGGAAGAAAGAATTGCATTATGGAACACAAAAAAAAAGCCATGTTGAATCTACATTTACCCTGGAGGAAATCTGGGGGTTGTTTCAATCATGACCTTTAGCCCACAACACTGTAAGCAGAATCCAGTTTTTGACAAGGGTATTGGGTTTACTTGGCTTCCATCCACCATTTCTGAGCAAGCAAAGGAGATCTGCAAGGGGAAAGACTTTAACATGGGGAGAGAGATGATAATTATAACTTGCTGGAGGCCTATTTTCAGTAAATGAAATGCTTCAAAAGAAGCACATTGCTTTGCTGTCTTTTGAGTGCAAACCTTTAGGGAACTAGTGTAAGAAAATGAAGTAAAAAATAATTTTTTAAACCCCAAACTTGTTAATTTGCAAGTTGTAGTGCTTTGTCAGAGAAACACCATGCTCAACTTTGAACTCCAAGGTTAGTGCCACTAATAGTATCCCCCTCCAAGCATTGTAACTACTGAAATTATTAGGAAGATAAGGGACTCTATTATGGGAACAATCGAATATCTTATCTAGTCACTTACTAATTGAAAGCAAGCTTGTGTGGTAAGAAAACAAATTCTTGCTGAATTGAGTATAATCCTGAAGATGTGTCATCCATGTGAACATCTTTAAGATGCAGAGGTGGGTTATGAACTGGGGATTTTTTTAATAAAAGTTTAATTTCTGTTCATATTTCAATGGTTTGTTTCCCATGTCAGCTTCTGCTTAGGTTTTAGTCTTTTATATGCACACACTCACACTTCTAACAAGAAAGTGCTCACATATTGCAAATAATGGAATTTATTGACATTCACATTGTGTGTTAAGATAGCTCAGTCAAAAGATTAAAGAAAATCTCTGGAGCACAACCAGGAAAGAATATAAACAGAGGTCTCCTGGATCCCTGTAACATCCTTTGTTCATAAGATACTCTTTCTTCCCTTATCCTACAAAGATAGCAACAGAAAGATGAACAAACAAACACAAAAGAAAGAAAGGATGAACTGTATCTCAGGTGGAGGATTAATAAACATACTGCAGGAGTGAAGGCTGCTCTGGATGATAGACAGCACAACTACATCCTTCAGGTGACTGATCATATGCTTCACACATGGCATTAGTAATGCAGGATCAAGGCTCCGGCTTCTTAACTTCCCTAAAAAACCCTTGGCAAATAGCTCAAATGGGTAAAACACTGGAGGCACTATCACTGATCAGGAAATATTGTTTCATTCCAGTTCTGTTACTGAAGTAAAATGTCTTCTTTAAGAGAACATCTTTCTACTGCTTATTACCGTTCTAATAGTCTTCCTAGAATCAGAAGTAAAAGCAATATTTTTCTTACTGTGCCCTGAAATAATGTCTCCTTTTTTTTCCCCAAATGTAGCATTGTGAATAAAATCTCAGTGCTCTTTTTATTGATATTTATAATATAAAATCATACTCAGTGTCCAATAGTACAGGAATTGTAATATAGTTACAGAATGTAGGCAGGTGAAACATTGTGAAATTATAATAGCATTTTCTGGTATAGAAAAAGTGCAAAGAGTGTTTTTACCATCTGGAAGAACACTTCAGATTTGGACCTTGATACATCTCAATTCTGTTTCATTGATATCCTAACATTTTTGTTTAATGGGCTTGAAATTATTAGATAACCATAACTTCTATAGGGTTAAGCATGGCTTACTGTTAGTTTAATTTGTGCTGCTAACCTGTGATTGAAACTTGAAGAAACCCTTTTTGTTTCATGACCAAGAAAATAGTTTTGTTTTCTGACCCAACACAGTCAATGTAAATTACTCATTACAGCACTGGTCTCTCTTCCACCCTCAACTGTCCTTCTCTTACTGAAAGAACTTGTTCCCCAACAGGAGGAATGCAGGTTGAACCTACAGGGATTAATGAGTTTTAAAAGAGAAGCAAGGGGTTTGAGTAGAGTTTAGACAGTATTTTCCCATAACTTCAATTGAGAAGTGACTGAGGTAAGAAAGGAGGAAGAGGCAGGGACAGGAGTGAATTCCCTCCTCTGAAAGGAAACCCCTGCTCAGAAAACAGGTGACAAAGCCCTATATTTTGGTAACTGTGATCTCTCCTGTACCTTGAAGCAGACAGAGGTCTCAAGGAAAGAATTACATTTAACTGTGCAATTTGTGTCATTGTTGGTCATGATAGAGATATAGAAAGAACAAACTGAATTAAACACATGATCCCAAATTGCATTATTTTACATATTGAGACCCCCAATATTTTCCATACTGACACCCACAGCCTTCTCAGGAGGATGCTGTCCAAAGGAATGAAGTTGCTCCCCACAGCATCTGTACAGTTCAGGTCCCACTTTCACTCTCTCCTCTCCAAATTTTTATCTGCTGGCACTTCATTGGTTTTGGACAAAACAGATACAATTCAGGGGGAATGAAGGAGGAGAACAAAACTGATTCTTATTTGATGGTAGATTTTTTTTAACAAGAAAGTGACTGAAGGGAGAGGCCTTTGGTCTCTCTTCACCAAAGAGAAATCTCATTTGAAATGAGATATGAAGGGGTGGAAGATTCCATGCATAAACCGCTATCAGGTGAACTTTGGTCATCAGCTGCCACAGGGTCTGAAGCTTCCTCACCATGAATGAGCATCCCATGAAAGCTGTTCAGTCCTGGAAACAGGAGACATTTCTTTGCCTACTTTCAGGAGTGTGAAACAAGAAATAGCACAATTAGAAAATGCACTAAAGGAAAAAAGCTTCAGCAACCCTACAGATCACCTATTTGGAAGTCAGACAGTTACAGATAATGGAAGTCAGCCTCAGAAAAATAACTTTTCTAGGGAAAAGACACTTAAATCCGGTCATTGTTTAAAATACACATTTTCACTCCTGTATGCACATGAGAAAAAAATGATTCTGAAAAAGAGAAACCAAAGGAATTTAGAATAAAATCATCTCACTCTGAATTAAAGAATGAACTTCCATTATTCAATAAAAATTTGAAAAGACCGAGAAGCTTATTGGACTAAATTAAATGAGGAGCTTACCACATTGTAGATGACTCATCGTAATTCAAGAAATTTACAGCAGTGTAGAAGAAAACAGATGGTGCAAAGAATCCTCTGTACAAAAAACAGATCAGTGCTGAGCTCAAGAGACAGAAATCACCCTTCAGCCTAGGACCAATGGCAAGAAAATGCTGCCCTTAAAGTGATTAAAACTCATGCTGCTCTTCTAAGCATTTCTTTTTTCAAATGTTTTCACTGGGTAACCATATTACAGTTCTTCTGCAGCTACTGGATTTGAAACAACTAATTAAAAGAACTTCCCATTGATTCATAGGGACATTAGAGCAGCCTTTAGGAATGGGAAAATAGGATTTACCTATCTTACAGTCTTCTGGTTAAAAAGAGCTTTAACAATAAATGGATAGGATCTCTAAGGTCTAATTGACTTCTGCTCTGGTGAGCAACAGTTATAAGGAGCTGAAATTTCTCCATAGGACTGAGTGCTCTTTAGTAGCTCTTCACAACAAAAGAAATAGAAACTCAGCTAGCTGTGCTTTTAATTACTCGGTTTTATTTGTCTGTTGCTTCCTACAATAAATTTCTGATTCTAATCCTATCTGGCTAAAGCAGGATCATCCTTCTGCATATACAGAAATGGTCAATGGTGATTCTTTGGTGCCTTTTTGTTAAAAACCATACTTTTTTTTTTTTTTTTTTTACTTGATACAAACACATTTCTCATAGTCACAGCTTTATGTGCACATCTCTGCATTTGAATTTAGAGGGTTCAGTGCTGGCACAGTGCCACAGGTGTGATGTGAGCCTTGCTGTATGGGCTTGTTGGTTTCAAGTGCAGGTCAAGCACAAGTAGTTTAGGGGAGATCTAAAGCAATTTTGTTCCATTAATTTCTGACTGAGTTCTTTCCCAGGAAATTATATACTGAATTAGAGAATATAATTAATATTTATATACTTAATATACTGAAGTTTTGGGAGGATCTTCCAATGCACCATGACTGTGCTTTTGAAATGCACTTTGTCAGATGGAAGATTTACTGTCTTGAGCTCAGGCTGAAAACATGCATGAATTGCTGTATAAATTTAGAAGTTAGAAGACAAAGAAAAATCCCCAATCATGCAGTACATATGAAAAGCTTGTAAAGTTTAGGCTATAATTTGAAGACGTGTTATATCAGCAGTGTCTCTTTTATGAGTCTAAAAGAGCCAAGAATATAATTTTATCTACAGCTTAACCTGGTGTTTTCTGTCATCAATCTTAATAATTTTGCAAGGATTGGGTTGTCTGACCAGTGAACTCTCAGATGCTGTGGGATGAAGCTGCAGTGTGCTGGGAAGGTGGCCCAGCTGATGCTCATCACCTCTAAGCCTGCACACAGATGTATCTGACAGGTTTCTATAGCTCCCTCAGACCCACCTGTAAATCACAGCTTAATGCCAGTGAATGACTCAAAATAACAAATAGTAAAACTATTTATGTGAGCAGCGCCTTCCTAGGCCTTTGATCAGTGTTTAGCAATTACAAATCCATGTTTGCTAGCTTCTGCTTTCCTTTAAACAGACCTGTCTTTGTATCTTGCTTGGAGAAGTTGATTGTACCCCAGAGAAATATTGTGAGAGCTCAACTTCACCCTCAGTTTCAAGAGTAAAAATTTCATTTTAGCTGAGGGAGTAGTTATACATGCCCAGGGATAACATTTTGGTTCAAATCCTGTGCATGTTTGTTATTTATTAGTTGGTGGTTTATTCTGTTCAGTTATTTACATTATGCTGTTTAAGGGCTTCCTGAAAACCAGGTTAATCCTTTATTCTGCTTGGCACGCTTGCATCAGACCTGTGGTTAAAGTGGCAAAGGCGTAGAAGTTTCCTGTGTAAGCTCTTACACTTTGGTAGGGTTTTTTCTGGTGTTATGTGTTGAGTTGGGGTTTTTTTTTCACATCAGAGGGGACAAAACTATTATCCCACAGAACAGTTACCCAAAGGTAAGACTGGATGGAAGTTAATTTTCTGTCTCAGATAAATGCATTATCACAGAGAAAAATGCACGTCTCTGTATAGAGTTTCCCTTTTTCCAAAGACAAACACATGGTTTTGTTTTCTTCAGTGTTTGTTTGCATTCTAGAATTTATTATTTTAACTTCTTAAGCCTCCTGAAATGTTTACAGGAAAGAAAACTAAGGTGTGAAATTTTGTGACTAGAAGCAGATTCTCTTTTCATTTTCCTAGGGAGTTTCTTTCATTCAAAAGATAAAACCAGAAGTCATAAAAATATGTTATTTTTAGGAGACAACTCCATGGAAACTTGGAAGAAATTAAGTAAGATTCAGAAGAGAGATGAATGGGGGAGGGTGTGTAATAAACTAATATATTTTAGTGGAAAACAAATAGTGAAATCCGTGAACCACTTATGGTAGCTGGATTGCTGATCTTAGTTGTGTTCAAGACTGTTGAATAATATGACTGGGTTTGCTGTAACATTTGCGAAAGCTGCACATAAGTACTATTAAAACCACATTACTGTCTGGAGAATATTTTTTACATGCTTGACCAGATTAATAAAATAAGCAAAGATTTTTCTCTAGAATACAATCTTTGCACCATTTGAAATAATTTCATAGATAACTGTGCACCTTCTTTTCCAAAAAGGCAGAAAAACTGAATTTTAAAGTTGGTTAACCCCAGAGCGAGATAATTTGGCTCCTGGGTGCATCCATGGATGTTGGACCCCGTCCAGAAGCTGCTTTTGCCCATACCCAATCCCTTCCAGGGGCTCCTGAAGGAGCTGGCTCTTGGTGCACACAGACACCCCACAAAGGGCTTGCCAGAAAAGGGATTCATTGCATCTATTTTGAGCTGGGTCGCTTTATTTTACCCCAAAGAGTAAACTGAATGTATATCCTAAACAGTTGAGTCATAACATTTAATGAGGATTAACCTGCATGCAGAATTTGCTGCCTCTGCAGTGTGGTTCTGCTCTGGACACGGTGTCCCTGTAGCCAGCAGTGCTGCCTGCTTGGGACAGGGCCCAGCCCAGGCATTTTTTCTGTATTTTTGTGCAAAACCATTTTTCAGAAGCTGCTCTGCACTTCAGCAGAGGAGTTACCAGCGTGTACTTGAGACATTCATCCCATGCTTTTCTGTCTGGAGGTCACTCCAAGTTGCCTCGGGTTAGTATCCTCAGACAGGAGGTTGGAAGGATAAACCGTGTGCTTCGTCTTTAACCCTTAGTTATCCTTTTCCCTTTCAGCACCCACCTTGATAGGTATGGTAAGGAAGGACTGGGCTTCCCAAAACAGCATTGCCCTCTCCTGGCAAGAGCCGGACTTTCCCCATGGAGCAATTCTGGACTACGAGATCAAGTACTATGAGAAAGTAGGTCTCACTTACAGCATCACCCACACTCAGATCCTAAAGAGCAATGTGTTTTGTATCTTTAATAATATTTTTAAAACACTTTTCACTTGACCCCACATACAATGCTGTGTATGTCAGACGTTTTATTTTGTGCTGATTTTTTGTTGTTTTGCTTCTAACTTGTTCATGACTGTCTTGTTTCACACCAGAATTGAGTAGAGCAGCGAGCAGATTATACATTTACTCATCTCATAGTAACCACATTTACAAAGGATAAATGGGTCACATGCTTTAACATATTTTGATTTATGGACTGTAAAAACTTCCTATTAGAGTGACACTGACGCAATAGAATTAAAATGAATGGGAACGTGATTTGATTTTGAGGCAAAATCTGTATTTATTTATTATTGCTAAATAAAGCAATAATATATGCTTAAAGGATAGAGTGTACCAGCCTTGTTTAGAGGGTTACGAAAAGTTACAAGAGAGAGAAAATGTCAGATTTCTGTTGCTCTGTTAAAATTAGGCAACTTCTCACAGAAGAGAGCTACAGCATGCATTACAAGTAAATGTACAAGGTGTACACACAGCATGTGTTGGGAAAGCATAATTTGAAGCCTCTTTCTCCGTAAACACATAACATATTGGGTCATTTCCAGTTGCTATAGGGCCTGGAACCAGTAAAATTTCTGTGCTGGACAGTGCCTTCAAGCCTGAAGATATAGAGAGGAAGTTTTTGATATCTGTACCTTAAGAGTTCTTAAGTCAGTTCTTGCTGCTTCTCTGCCCCCATCTGAAGTCACAGTGGAACTGATGTGCATGTATGAAGCTCACAATGAGCAGAAATACAAACCAAGTCGTGAAAGAAATTATTAGGGATATTAGGCTCTGTAAATACCTGAGAATTTTATTCCTTGACTGCACTTCTCTGTTGAGATTATGCAGCCTTAATGATGCAGAAGAAAGGGTAAACTGGGAAAAAATCCAAACCATTTAAATAGAACAGGTAGAAAGAGAAGATGGATTGCTTAGAATATTTGGTAAGCCTATTTTCCTACACTAATGGAAGTCCTTCAGGTTCTGATCCATTAGCATAGTAGGCCCCATTATGACTTAAACTTCTTTTCTTCATTGATACTAAAAAGGTGAATTAAACACGACAAATTGTGAGATTTTATTCAGTTGAATTGGAACATTTACAAAGACCTGTAGCGGTTTGTAAGGATGTTAAATTATAAATCTTAGATATGCATTTAATAAAATCTTTTCTCAATGGATTATGTGCCAATACCAGTCAGTGCTGAGTGACAAGGCAAATAATTTTTCTTAGAGGTCTACTTACTCCTTAGCCTTAATCATTGTTCAGCAAGACTACATGCACAGGCTTTAAAACTCTTTGTTAGATAAAAGTTTAAACCACTCTTACCTGTTTTTACAAAAAAAATGAGAACAATTTTCTCTGTCCAGCTTTTAAAATATATAAGGAGCATCTTCTATCTATAAACTCTTTCCTCTGAGGTCAGAGGAAATAAATGCACTGCTGGCATCTTCCAGTGCTGTGGCACAGGTGTAATTTGCAAGACCTCTCTTGGAGACCAGATTCTAGATCAAAGAGATTAATAATCCAATACTGCAAGTCAGTTTGCTTATTTACAGCATTAAATTGGAAAATGTTATTTCACACCACTTTAATAATATTTAAATCTTGCTTTAATCATATTTAAATCAAGAAGCATGCATTACAACACTGGCTAAGCATAGTGGCCAAATGCAAATGAAATTTTATATTGAAAAAGAAAAAGGGATGCTTCCTACCTCAAAGCCAGAAAGTATTAATATGCACAATTAATTTAAGTTCCAATTAATTTTTTTCTTCTTTACTGTGGAGCTCTGTATATTAAAAAGCACAGTTTGTGTTATGACAGAGCTAGATGTAGCCAGTGACACTGTAATCTCTCAGCCTTCCCAGGAACTCTGAAACAGGGGAATATCAGCATTCCTGTTCTTGGCAGAAGTGACAAAATAGGGATGTTGTTGCATGCTCACAGGAAATATGATAAGACTGAAATAATTTTCTACTGGATCTAGTGTGAATTTATCACAAAGACCTCTCTCTAACAAAGAGCAAAAAATGCAGGTAAAGAAGAACATGTTAAATATGAAAAGGTCAGAAATTTTATTAATGTCTTAGGGAGTCAAGAAAAAGGCAGAAAACAGTAGTCTTAGCTACTAATAAATACACTAGGTAGAAAAATGGAACAACTTTTGCAGTCCATCTTTATCCCTTTCTAGCTGTTATTTGCATTTAATAAAGAAAGGGTTTGTTCTGATAAATAAATTGAATGTCTCCATCAAATACAACCACTCAATCCCTCAAATTCAGCTGATTATATCAGTTTCTTGACTTCTTGAAGCTCTGAAGAATTATGCAATATTCTAAACTTCTACAAGTATTACTGCTATTTTTTTTTTTAATTCCTTGTTGACATTTGAAAAATTGTCAGTACCTCATTAGTGAGCATATTAGGGGGAGCAGCCTGCTTTTAATTATCACCAGTAGCTCACAAATTCTGTGGCTCACAAATGGAAGTTGTATCTTGTCATGAGCTCCCAGCGTTTCCTGGAAGATATGTAAACTTTAGAAATCAAATAGCTGCCCAATGAACTGTAAGCACTCCACAAAATGGGGCAGTTTCCAGCAACTTCATAAGGAAGACAAATTAATGATGATGAGCATGGAACATAAAGATGCATCTTTCCATGTATTTCCAGAAGAAGCACAAGAAGGGAAAGAGGCTACACTGTGCCAATTATGCAAGAAACTTATATTTATACTCTTGTAAAATACAAGTTATTCACAGAGAACTATCAAAAGATCATGTCCTCTCTGTGAAAAATACTCCTCTGAGATAGACTATCAAGTTATAAAGAAATAAAGTAGAGAAGGAGAGTTATCCAGAGGTCTCAGTAAGTTACAAATAGGGATTCATACATTAATTTCAAAATACAATAAAGCAGTGCAGTAATTTTTCTGCTTTAAAGTACCTTTTCCTATATGACCTTCATTTCTCCAGGGAATTGCTGTAAAACACTCAAAACTTCACGAAATATTGTCTCTAAAAATGAAAATCTTGTGCCAATAACAAAATTTCATCACAAGCCAGTTGTACAGATTTGTAGTTTCTTATTTAGGAGTGCACTGGTACATTTTTATGTGGTTGTCTTAGATGGGGTCATTTTGTTCTGCAGCCTTTCAGCCAAAAATGCAGTGAACAAAATCTGACCTAGGACATAATTGGAGAGCTGGTTTGGCCTAGGAGAACAAAAATTCCTCGACATTCAGTCCAAGAGTCTCTGAGTTCTGTCCCAGCAAAGAGAAAGGGTTTTCCACTGTTTGAATAGTTGTGTGATATAACCAGGTAGAGAATATTATAATCCTGAAATAATTGCCTTGCTGAGGCTTGGTAGTTGAAATACCTGATTTCAGGTAGATTATGAATCATTCTGGTCTGTGCCTTGGATAATAAGTGAGTCTTTACAGCAATGCACAGAAGATCAGTTAAAAGTTTGCCCTTGAAGATCTAAGACATGCTCAGAAAAGCATTTCTTCATAGACATTTTTTGGGGTCTTGAGACCCCAAACATTGCAAATGTTCTAAATGTCTGCCCTATTATGCACCCTCTCTATTATATCATGATCCCTTGATATCACCCACAAACACTATTTCTAAAAGAAAAAAAAATCTCTCATGGGCCATATTGCCTTTCCCTTTAAAAATCAAACTTATTAATATAATCTCAGTACCATTGCTAATCAAAATTAATTTTTCTTTTATACTTTAAACTATTGCTCAGACACTGACCAAAGTTTTCAAGATTTGCAAGATTCCAGGGCATCATAATCTCTTTACCTTTCATTCAAAGGGTTTTATATTTGAGGCAGATGCAGGAATGGGGCCTTGTTAGAGCCTTGTAGTGACACTGAATCCTTCTGTAGGAATTCCCCCATGGGAAAGGGAACACAGCACACAGTGGATATAAACCTCACCAGCTGCACTCCAGGTTGTGCAGCTGAACTGGAAAACACTTATTCCTCCCCTTTCCATTCAAACCCAGAAAGTTAATCATCAAAAATTAATGTTCCCTAAGACTTGTATTAGGCATACCAAGCTATATTAAGTTGGTTTTTGTTCTCCCACGTGGCCCAAGCACACCAGCTGGATTACATTTCCTGTTACGCACAAAATAACATATAATTAGCTGAGGAAGTCTGTCTGTAAAGAAGGGATTTTAATGGAATGTACCCAAGCAGTCACCCAAGGCATTGCAGTGAAATCTCTAAATGGAGAAACCAGAGAATATCTTTAGAATCGGGATTTGGAGGAGAGGGCTAATATTTCTTTGCTTTCTTGTCTTTTGATGAAATTTAAAGCCAAATCCCTTTGCCAAACAATTTCATTTTGTGGGGAGACCGAATTTGCAGCTCACAGGCAGTTTTCACATTAAAAAATTAACCCACCTCCATAGGACAGTGAGTGGACAGGATATGTAGGATGTCAGCTATTACTTTTCCTTCATCTCAGTATTATTTAGAGTTGAATTAATAAATAGAAGTGAGAGAATATCTGAGCAGTAGAGGCAAGAGGGAAATTAGTTTTCCAATGAGATTTGAAAAGGAGATGAAGAGCTGATGAGGGAGAGAGATAGAGGAAAGTACCAGATTTGAAGAATTAGAAAGCTGCATGACCTTGTTATTTTTTTCTATCAGTCTACAGCTGTCTTCACTTAACTTATACAAGAAATGATGCTCAGTCCTAAAATCTAATATTAAACCAAAGACTGCTATTTCTTTGAGTAATCATTAATATGAATTAAAATGAGGCATCCTGAATTTGAGTGACAGACCTTTAAGTAAATTACATGATAGGAATAATGAGAAATTTCTCAGTGAATAATGTTTTGAATGACAGAATTATTTTTGTAAGAATTAATGTAGAAAATTATAAACACTATGAGACTCATCCCAGTTTAGAGGACACTTCTGTGTCTTCTCCAGCTAAGGAGATATTGCATTATGATCTTCTCACATTAATTAACCTGACCATGCTTGCGTATGGGCTGGAATCAGCCTCAGTGAACAGGAGCCACATGTGTTCCCATTAGATAAAATGGGAACATTTCTCATAAGAAGCCACCTCATGTAGATCAGATTCAGTCCTCAGAAATTCTGGGTGGAATTTTGGAATCATGCAGTAAAATTAGCCATTTCTCTTGTAAAGGCTTTCTGTGAGCTCTGCATGGAGTTCATTGACCCTCAACCTCCCTACTACTTAAACAGCCAAACCTCTCCATTCTCTCCACCTCTTTAGTCCCCATTTTGCACAGTGTTTAACTAAGTTAGAAGGAACACATTTTTTCAGACATGGCTGTTACAACTGCCCTATTTCCTTTAAGCACCCTCTGTCACTTTTTTGGTTCAGATTTTTCTTTTATGGTACATTTTTATATCCTGCAGAACAATGTATGCAGCAGCTCCCAGTGACATGAGGTTGAAGGAAGCTTGGGGGCTGTGTGACATTATCCATGGGCAGAGGTGTTTGTTTGGTGCTGGTGTGGTTCTTTCTCTGGGCATATTCCTTTATTGTTGATATCCCTGCTGCTAAATTTTCAAGTCAACGTCAGTGATGAGGTTGGGGAACAGGTACAGACTGGCAACAGTAGGGGTAAGCATCTGAGCACTTCAGGTATCTGGCCATTTATTGAGTATACACAGTATAAAAAGATGTTTGCTTTAAAAGATCAGCTGGGCAATTTTTAACTTCATGCTAATAATTTTTTTTATAAGTTTTCTTCTGTAATATTTTTCAAATTACTTGAATCATTTAAGGCAATCTGCTGCCTGCAACTAAAATGTTTCTGATATGACTGAAATCAAGAAACGTAGGGCTCATGCAATAATACATTTTCATTACATTTTCAACAATTCTCATCAAAAGAAAAGTGCTGAGTACTTGGAATGTACAAGAGCTTTTAGGCTGCTCTTCATGTTTGTTCATAGCATGTCACAGGGAGGCACCAGGGCACTGAGCAGCACCTCAGGCATTCTCAGCCCTTTGTAGCTCCTGGGAAACGAACCATGGCTGCTGAATGTTTTTAAAAAATAATCACTACAAATGTGCTTTGGGCTATAATCATTAAAATGAAATCTTCTAGCTTATTTTAGCATAGTAAGTGGTGTTAAACAAGCTTCTCAGTTTTTCTGTTCTGTTGTTATTAACTCAGTTTCCCAAGGGGAAAAAAAAGGAAAAGCCTCAGATTCTAAAAAGAGAAAAAAAAAATAGGTCTCAGAACTGTTGAAAATGAGAGTAACTAATTACCAGACTCTCTGACCAGATATAATTTTTGCCTTGCAGGAAAGAACCTAAGGACCTTTCAGCAGCCATTATGAATGACACCAATGTGATTACTATTAGGAGAAAAAGAAATCTGGCATCTAAATATCAATTACAGGCAGCAAAGGTTTTATCAAAGAAGTTCTAAGCTGGACCTCTATTAGATGCCTGGTTTGGCTTGTCTACTAATCATTGTTGTCAGTTATTAGAAACAGCTTCTGAACTTTTGTATTTAATAATAAAGTAGCCTATAGAGGTATTCCTGCTGAACCAAAAGCTCTCAATGAGAAGTATAATGCTGTTTAAGCAAGCCTGGTGGATTTGATACTAAAAAAAACCCCATACTTAAGTCTCTGCTGATCTTGTGTTCTTGCCTGTAGCCAATACGATTTTATCCAAGGAAAATTACATGTACAGTGCTTATTACAGTAACTGCTAGGAGAGCTGCACAAATGCAGAAAAAGTGTATTAATGGTTTTGTATAAGTGGTTTTCAAATGCTTTCAAGGACATAGGAATAAGCATAGGAGGTATGCAAACTATTACAAGACACAAAACACAACTAGTTCCATACCTCAAATAAAGCTAAGAAAGCTAAATCCATTGATGACAAAGATTGGTTGCTAATAAAAGTAATTAATACATTATTTTCCTGTCCACTAAAGCATTTGAACCTCAGGAAAAATAGTTTTCAAAATTGTGCACTGTCACAACAACAACAACAACAACAACAACAATAATAATAATGATAATAATAATAATAATGTTAACCTCAGGAACCAGTGTTAATCTTAAGTATGTGTTTAGGTGGGGTCAAAAATCAAAAGCAGCTGTTTAAGAAAACAAAGTTTCAGCTAAGGACAACAATTGGTTGATTTTGATGACCATACTGTAAAAAAAGAAATGTTTTCTTGTCAGAGATAATGTATCAGTTGCACAAAAAGAAGTGGTAAGGAGTTTAACGTGTTTAACCCTGAGTTAAAAAAATAGCAAATGTACTCCCAAAGCATTTTATTTTTGTTGTTTCTGTTATTATTAACTGCCTGCAGTATGTTCACCTTTGAATTTAGGTGCAGTAAGTTTTAGTTGCATATGATAATAGAGTTGGATTTCCTCAGGTACTTTAATACAAATTCAGGAGTCAAACTTTGGGACTAAAAGTCTGACAGGTTTTAAAAAAAAAGTATTGTGAGTTTTGTGAGCAATGACCTAAATATAACAAGCGTACCTGCCAAAAGATGGTCATCTAAATGAGAGTGATTTCCTTATTTGTAAATTAAATACAATGTCTACGTGTCCATTTTCTAAAACCAGAACGTTTCCCTTAGACCCTCTTAAAATACAAAGTAGCTTAAAAATTCCAAAAAATCATCTTTGAGCCCAAACTCTTAAAAACTGAAGCTAGCACAGAGTTTTTCATAATATACAAATGACTTACTGTTCATAAATTGCTGATTTGCAGCCATAAAGGTGGATTCAGAGATTAAAACAAGATACGTACCTTGAGACATGAGTTTATATCTTTGTCTAAATGAAGGAGTGTTCAGATATAATTTCATTTACAGTTTCTTCCCACAATATTCAATGTAATCAAGAGATTCCTGGAGAGGTACAAAGGTATGCATCATTTTGGAGTGTAAAACAAAAAAAGTTCCTTTTTTTCTCTCACTTTTTCTAAGACTGCATTTCAGTTGTACTTTAGGCACAGAAAAGGACAGGATATTAGTTTTCCTCTTTGAATGGTCTCTTTTTCACATTAAATAAAGCCACTCACTATGTAATATTAGCAACATTTTTTTTATTAAGTAGCAGTGTCCCCAAAGCTGTCATTCTGGAAGAAGGGAGAAATATCCAAAGGGAAAGAGGAAGCTCCTTTAGGGAGAGCCCTTCTATCTTAATGCACTAAACCACTGCTTTCCTGTTTAATATCAGTATAATCACTTTACTGTGTATTAAATAAAAGGTGTGTGTTTGGCGTGGGGATGTGGTTGTTGGAAGCAAAATGAACATTAGAGGAGCTTTCAATTTAAATTAATAATTTCATCAGCCAACTTGAATTCATAAAAATTGTACCTCATTCAGTAACTCCCATGAAGTTTTGCTAGGTTTGCACCCGAATAAGCTCAAAAATGTTTATTTGATTGAAACAAGTAAAACCTTACAATTCTCTCCTTTTCTTTTGAGTTTTTGAATGTATTTGCATTAATAGTTTCAAAGTGCCCTTTCTTGATGTGCTTGTTGGGATGGCTGAGTTAACAACCTATTATTATGTACTCCTTACCGAGCTGTTAATAGCTTTAGAGTCTTTTGCAGGAATTCACCTGCTGCTCATAAACACATTTATGTTGCTCTAGGAACTTCACCAGGTTGATGCATCTTGTATTTGCAATGACCTTGCACAAACTACCTGATTTTCATGCATATACAAGTATTTATATTATATTAACAAAATTCTTTAGTGACTGGAGCAGCTCTTTTTGAAAAGGTATTGACATCTATCTGTGAATTTTGTTAACATTTTTTCTTGTTCTTGTTTTTTTACCATCACCAGAAATGATATTTCTGCTCAAGTTAGCTACATCAGAAATGGGCACTTCCCAAAAAATATTAGCAAAAACTTGCTGTGTCAGTTTTGAAAGTGCAAAATCAGCTTTTTGATTTACTTGCTAGTTTGTTTACTTTGCCCTTGAAATTCATGTTCAATTAATTGGAAAAAAGATTGCTGTTTTTGCTTTACACCCCATTAACTCACCGAGGTGTTTGAAGAAAACATAAACTTGAGGAATATACTGTGTTTATTGTTGATGTATTGCCAAGTTCTGCACTACAGTCATGACACCAGAAGTGAAATCAGCCCTTCTGAGTTAGCATTACAAGAGAGATGTTTGCTGTTTACCTGCAATGAGACACAAAAAGATGCTTGCATGTGCTCACAAATGCACCAAAAAATGTGATATTTCAGTGACTTTTCAGCAACTATTATATGTTTATATCTGAAGAGGCTTGCATAATGAAAAGCAATACACAGTCTCTTTATAGAGATCAACAGGTTCCCTCTTGCCTCTGATTTATTATTTATATTGCATTGATTAAAGTCAAACATTAGTTAGTGTCAGACTTTGCGTTTTAGGGCCAAAATTCTTCCTCCAAAATTGATTTTTGTTGGATGGGTGAACTCTGTCTTAATATTGTCAACATTATTTTATGCTTATAAATCCCAATTTTCTTTGAAAATTGAAGTATTTGTTCCAAAGACATGTATTCCCAGTTAGCATATGAAAGACTTGTCACCATTTAACATTCATATGGTCTGAAATGAATCTTAATGATTTCTGTCTTTTTTTTTTCCAGAATAGAAAATCTGAATAGCAATCTGAATCAATTCAGTCTATAAAAGTAGATATTTTGCTTACTTAAATAAAAGTGATAGCTTTATTAATACCACTGAAATTGTTTTCAAGCTGCTGTGTATCAATAAGGATCTTTTCTGGATTTGCCAGGCAGGGAACATTCCACAGCAAATGAAAAGAAAAAATTCTGCATTAGTTTGCTCTTCTAATATTAAAAGTTATTTATGTAGAAAATTCAAACTAAGCTGAAACCAATCTTAAAATAAGCCCAGGGAGTCTGTTTGTCGTAACATTCTAAAAGGCTGCAACACATCTTAGAAAGGACTTGGAAAGGCATGATTCCACAAGAGGTTTTTAGTAGAGAATGTAGTTTTAGTACAGAATGTAGTTTTTACAAGGGTGTTTGTGGAGCTGCAAACATCCCACAGCAGTTAAAATTTCCCAGCAAGGTGTTACAAACCTGACAAAATATTCAGCCCTGAAAGGAAGCCCTAATCCAAATCCTGGCCCTATGTGCCTGTGAATATTGTAGGGATTCTGAAGTTAGGTGAATTAAGGCAATTTGTCAGCAACCCTATTAGAGCTAAATTCTGCATAGCTGACTCAGTGCCTTACTATATTTTTTGATTGATAGAATCACTTGATTTTCACAGCTTTGAACATATGTTGTGGGTTGTTGGAATTTTTGGGGGGAGGGGGAAGGGTTGTTAGGGGGTATATTTTGTAGGGATTTTTGATGGGGGGGTTGTCAAAGTAGAGCACTGGCTGCTCTGTGCTGTATCACATCACCTCGCTGTAAAAGTCTTCTGAAGAATTGGATTGCTCTTGTATTGAAATTCCACTTCCCTTGTAAGATGCTTTTCTGCATTTAAGTTGCCTTCACACTTGAGCAGGAAATAGAATCACCACACTTTTGAGTTCTGCCACAAAGGGACCCAGCAGTTCTGTGTGCACAGCTGTGATGTTACCCATGCTGGTAATGCTGGGTGTGAGATGATGGCCTCCCCCATGGCTCAGCAACTTGGAGACCTTCAGGTGTTTGCACTGTGACTTTTTTCACATCACACAAGTTCTCCCTTTTTGTTATCTTTCTTCCAGGGTATTGCATTTTCAATTTAAATATTTCATTATCCAGTGACCTACTTCCCATCTCTAACTAGAAGTACTATGATCTACACAGCTATTTTGAAATTAGCTGAACATATTACTGATATTGATTATTATTCACTATTTCTGGTAGACAAGAAAATAAAGTATATTCAATAAAATAGTCAGAAAGTGGATTAAAGCAAAAAAAAAAAAAAAGCCCCACAGTATTTTTTAAGCACAGTTTGTAATTAAACTTGTTGCCTAGGGATGTTTTGGAGGCCACAAGCAAAATTGATTGAAGGAATAATTACAGAAATTCCTGGAAGAAGAGTTCATGAGCTGTAAAACACAATGAAGCAAATTTACTTAATTCAGAAAGCCACTAATCTGCAGATTGTTGGGCCCTGGGGGAGTGTTAAGGGTAAGAATGGAGAGAAGTAACCTGCAGTGGGACCAGAACCTCATTCAGAATTGTGAACCATGAACCTCATACACCGAAGGAATAACTTGGGAATCAGCCCACTGTATATCCATAGTTCTCTGGGCTTGTTTCACAGCAAAGAAAGTCACAGAAGCCTTCCAATCTTTAAATGTTCAGGCTTGCTTCTGTTTCCTGTTGCACTGTTTTTGTCAGCAGGTAAATTGCTTCATTATGGAGTAAACCTTAGCATTAGGTATCCCAGGAGGAACTCTGCTTTACTGTCCTAAGGTGAATTTTGAGTACTACTTGAGTTGAATTTTTTACATTAGAAATTTAGTTAGTGCTTGCAGTAGCTTCCTGCTTCTTTCCAACTGGAAAAGAAATTTAAAATGAGGGAAAAGATAAGAAAAATCTTCGAGGCAGCTGAAGAAGCCAGCACTTTTATATGCAGAAGTTGGAGAGACTTCTGGAGGTCCTGGTGCAGACGTTTTAACTGGTAAATATTTTTAATTAACAAACAACCGTTATCAGGGTAGCTTCTTACTGCCAGAAAGATGGAATTTAGTATATGACAACCCAGGCCATGTTCTCCAGCTGCCTTTGTTACATGCTGGATTGCACCCTGTTCCATCCCTAACTTAAGGCACAGGCCTGGTTTTATTTCATTTTGATCTCCTTGCCAGGAGAATCAGCTCTGTCCTGTCTGCTGCCTTCACACCTGGCAGTCCCACCTGGCCCAGTGTGTGAACCACACAGCTTTTGCTCTGCCCAGCCCTCGCCTCTCTGTGCTGGTGGGAATTTTAACACTGTTTTAGAGCCCCCCTGTCCTCATCTCTCTCCTCATTTAATCTTCTGCTTTTCATGGTTCACCTCACATCCACTCATTGCTGCCTTTCCAAGTATATAATCCAATTAAAATGCATTTTGTCTGGGGTTTGACCTTTCTGTATTTTCTTTATGATTGGTTATCTGTTCTTCCCCTTTTCACGTTGACAGCTTCACTTTGTATATGGAAAAAGTGATGAGCTGACTGACAGGCAATCAAAATATGAAATATTGCATGGCCTAACAGGTAAAGGACACTTGAGTGTTTCAGCTCCCCAGACTGTTACATCTCAGGTTAATCAGGAGGGAGGCCAAGGAGGGAAGAGACAGGGTTAGAACCTGCAGGGCTGATGCCTTTAAGTGCTGCAGATTTCTCCTCTGAAGCAAACACTGGAGCCATTGGCAATTTTCTCTCTGGTCCTGCTTTCTTGCTGCCACAGTTTTCTACTTAGTTTAGATTGGTCCTCAGACCTCCGCAATCACTTTTCTAAATTTCCTTAAAGTTTGTGGTTCAGCTGAAAACCAGAAATACAGGGGGTTTTAGAAAGAGCATTTTTGCAGAATCTAAATGGTATCTTTTACTTTTAGCTCTCTTATTGTAATTTTTCCTACCATTCTATGTTACATTAAAAATTTACCTAATCCTGTTGATCAGATTTTAATCAGTAATTAATGTTAGAAGCACATTTTTAACATTTAAGTCTTTTCTAAAATCTTCAGCCAGCATTCCTCTTAATTGATGTACTGTAGGTCAAATTAGTTTTCTAGGAGAAAATCACACACAAAATTAGTAAATATAAAGAAACTTTCAAAGGCAGACACCAAGTTCCACAGGTGTAGTTAATTTTATTGCTTTCAGTGTAATTAGTCCTCACCTACAACAGGTGACAAAGGTGCTATGACTAGAGGCAACAGGCATTCAGAAATTGTATTATGAAAATATTTTCTTGTAAAGAAAGAAAATACTTTTTGAGAATCATTGGGGGAAAACTAGTTGTGAGAGGAATATAGTTTCTATAAATCAAAGGCACTTTCCATAAATTAGAGCTATGGAGACTCTGGGGTTTTTTTGATCACAGAGTAAAAGTACAAACTCCACAGTTTGATGTTATTTGTCTTTAATAGCTTCTATTTGAACTGATTAATCAATTAATGACTATACCTAACAATTAACAGCTGTGTTGTCCTAATGGGTAGCACAGCATTAAAGTTCAGGTGACTAAGGAGTGCCAGCATAGCTGATCCTATGGGAAAAGTAAGGAAGAATTTGGAGATTTCATTGCACAGTGGACTAGAGCTAAGATCAGTAAACATTACTGTCTTCCAGAATCATGGTTATTCCTTTGAAATAATGATGCTTCCTCTGTAAGGTCACATTGTGTGTGTTCCTCAGACTGATGTATCTAGGAAAGAGGAATGATGTGACCAAATGGTCTCATAAAAAAATTCTTTTTTATTATTGGTGCTTTTATTTAAACATTTATGGTGCCTGAATCATGAAACTCCAAATCTTCTTTACTTTAATGTGGTACTTACTCAGCTTTGACACTGTGCTTCAGTGTACAGGATAAAGACCTGGTCCCTGTGGTATATAGATTTAATCTCTATTAGTTCCTCTTTCAGTTAAATAACAGCACTCTGAAAAGGCCAGGCAGGATTATGTGGCTTAATACAGAATTTTCATGTTGCAGGACAATAGATATAGACTAGAAAATGTGTTTGCAAACAGCTGATAGTAAATTCAGTTACTCTCCCTGGATTCTTTCTGCACACACAGTCTTGAAAGTTGTGGGTACGATAAGTCTCTTTTAGCTGGCAGAGGATGGAAATCCCTTTCCCAAGGGTAAGTTTAAGACGACTTTTGTTACTTGTGACACTTAATGAGCTGAATACCTCCTTTGTCATTCATAAAACAAGCTAGACTAAGAGTATATAGCTTCCATTATATATTCTAAATTATAGAAAATTATATTTGGTTATCCTTTTAAATTTCTAGACTAAAGACTGATACTATTTTTATTAGAGCCATGTCTCTTTCAGCCACTCAAATATTAATGGTGACAAATCTTGTATGCCTGAAAGTGCCAGGATTTTATCAGTGCTTTACTGGTAAAATTAATCTTTTAAAGGTTATTTCAGCACTACAAGCAAACTTCGGCATTTCAGCTTTAATTTCTATTGATTTTTTTTTTTGCACTCAAGTTTTTGAGATAAATAATCTTCTTCTCACCTATAACATCAGTATGTGAATTCTTTGATTGCCATAGGTGTCTAAAGTGATTAAAGGTCATCGCATTTTCGTTTTCCTTTATCAATATTTTTCATATGTGTGTCCACAAAGCCTTCATTTCTGTGCTCTTTTCCTCTGTATTAAGGTGGGGATAAAATTAGAGAGTAATTTGTTCCCACAGGTGTGGCATGTAAAAGTTTATTTATTTAATACAGTTATCTATTTAGAGTTATCTATTTATTTTAAACTGTTAATGTTATTGGGGGAATCCCCTTTCTTTTAAGTATATGAGAAAAATGGTGCTAATCATCACAATAATAGAACATCTGGATATTGACTGCTACTCTGCTGCACTGCAGAAGCAGAAAGCATTTCATTAATATTTATCCTGTGATGGTGCTACTCCATTAAATGAGGTTGTCTAGTCCTAGACCATTAGCACCATTGAGCCTTCCACTCAGCCAGTCTGTCTCTTTAGATATGAAGAAAATGCCTTATCCATAAAGCCAAGTATAAAATTAGGGTAAATACAGATTCAGATAGGCAGAGGTGGCTGCAGGAAATAATTTGATTCTGAAAGGTTTTCCTGTTCATGCACAGAGCAAACTGTCATGGATTTGTGAACACTGTCCCTCATAATCAGAACTGAATCCATTTACAAGAAGAATCACACAAACAATTAAAAAAATACAATTTCCTTAGAAACAGAGATAGCATTTTCAAAGTTCATAATACAATTCTGTTTAACTTGGCTAGGGAGTCGTAGACTTAGTATTACATTGTGTAATAATATTGGCATAGCTTGCATTTGGGTTATATTTATGTTTTAATTACAGATTTTCACCAAGATAAATTTACAGTAGGTTATGGAAGAGGTCTTATGAATTTTCTCATATCAGATTGTGTCTTGTAGTTATATATTATAGTAGATAGACTCCTTTAACTCATATTTAACCCCTCAGCCCCTGTGTTCTCAGAACTGCTTCTTGTGAGTTCTTTGCCATCTTAAGATCACAAATGCTGCTCTGACACTGATGTAAAGCATCAGAGCATTTCTTGTGTGTCCCTTTTCTTTTTGTGAGCACTGAACCACACATAGTGGCCAACAATATATTACCTTACTTCTTATGTGCCATGGAGGTACAGCCATATCAGTTAAACTTATGCTTTATTTTGCAGATTTTGCCGTCTGTGGTTATCAAGTACAGAATAAATGTAGTCCTTGGCCTTTCCCATTGATTCTGGCCCTGTCACCGTCTAGGTCAGAAATCTGTCACTAGAGATAGATCCTTCTAGCACACAAAATCATGCTTTCTTTTGATGGAAAATAGGGTGCATTGTAAGTGAGTTGATACATATCTATATTCTGCCACAGTATGAATGCAGGATCTGGGAAAAGCATGCACTAACATCCAAGAAGTACATGTAGGTCCTTCCGTTTAAAATTGACTTTTTGAACACATAATCCCTGCAAAAGTGAGTGCATATGGTCTATTTGCAATAATATACAAAGCATCCCATACTTCTTTGCAGACTAGAATTGTATTTTTTTATTCTGAGTCCATCTTCTGCCTTCCTGGGAAATTTCATGGCAGAAGGAGTGGCCAGCCTTGCATCTCTATGGAAAGCTCTGCCTTTCCAGGTAGGCTGCAGACCAGTTGTCAAGAGAATGGAGTAATGGCAAAGCATCCACTCTTAGGAGAATTGTCTGTATGAATCCAGTCCTAAAAGGCTGAATTCTTTGTGCAAAACACTCCAGCCCTGGGAAGGTTCTGACTATGAATCATTTTGTCTTGAGTTTGAGCAACTTTTTCCTCAAGCTCCTGAAGCTTGTTCTCAGACCAAGGTGACAGGTTCCCTTTTTACGAGCAGTAACAAATCTTGCCCCCTTCCCCATATGACAGCACTATTACTTTTAAGGTTGTGTACCCCCAGACATCATTTTTCAGTCTCTGGGATGGGTGGCATGAGAAACTTCAGAAAGAAAGGACAGGGGAGGGCATGGAGAAGGGACCCTTCAGGGCTTCCTGCAGGCAAACCCAGGCAAGTGGTGAGGAACCAACAAGGCAGACAACCCCCGGAGGTAGCCCAGATACCTTCCAGAAGGGACAGGCAGAGATGGCTGTCCCTCAGGAGGTTGAAGGACCTATTTAGTTGATTAAATGTCACCATCACAACCCTTGTCACGCTCATCACCATTGACCAACTACAAAGAATGAGTTATATTTGCTCCTTGCCTGTCCACACCACTGGCCATGGAGGCACTGTATCCCAAATGTCTGTTTTACACAAGCAGTACTTCGCCTATAATAACATATAATTGATTGTTTCTTTTCCAAAAGTCATTTTGGAAACAATTTGGAAAAGAAACAAGCTTTATCCAATTCTTTTCCAAAAGCCATTCCCACGTTTTGCTGCTGATGTTTTGGGGTTTTTTTCTGCAGGCTTCAGGGAGTAAATCTTGTCACTGGATCTTGGGGAACCTCCACTGATTTTTTTTTAAAAAAAACTTCACTTTCCATCCTCCTTTTAAAAACCCTATTTCTTTTTACAATTCCATCAGTTTTTTTCTGCAATCTCTCCAGCAGGTCAGAAGAAGCAGCACATTATTAAATGCTAGGACTTGATTTCAAACAGTAAGGTAGTCTAGGGAAAAGATACAGCTTGCAACTATTACATTGCACAGTGAAATCCCCTAGGTGCTGATCTCTTTCTTGGCTTACAGAGTCTAAATAAAAATTTCCAGATCATTCCAGAGTATAAAGTCTCTGCCCATCTATGGGCCATGACAGAGCACTTCAAATCATGCTAATACATGTATAAATCAAGCCTTTGCTGTTTACATAATCTGCAGTGAACATTTCCAAGATGTTTCCTTCACAGGAAGTCATGTAAGCTTAATCAGAAAAAAAAAACCACTTATCACTCAAACAAGTAGGCTTTCTGCCAGAAGAAAATAGGTTGTTTCTGAAATGCATTAAAGTATGTCTAAAATCCACTATCCCTGTTCAAAGTGAAGCTACAACATTTCAAGTAATTGGGAGAAGTCTTATATTTAAAGAAGTAATTAGATGGTGTATTAATTATAGTCTACATCCACAAGATTACATGTACATTTTATCCTACTGTTTCAATTTAAATACCTACTTCTCACGGCTTCAAATTTTGGTTACAGACTATAGAAAAAATCAATACTTATTCTTACTGTAGTTTCTCAAATTTTTTCCACTGTTTGAAGTGCAAGTTAAATGCAGTTATTTTTAATATTGATCATTGTTGCCTGCCTCCTGTTCCTTCCCTTAGCAGAATCTTGAGATTGCTTCTGTGTGTTTGTTTTTTAATCTGGTTTTCTCAGCCATCTCCCTGTATTCCTACTGGGGGAATACCTGATCCACCTGCTGTCCTGTGCTAATGTGATTTGTTACGCATGGCTGAAGTTAACTCAGAGTGTTTTATAAATCCTGTTTGTTTTATAAAAAAACTGCATGCACATTGATGAGAAGAGGTTAAAAGTCTCTGACTGAAACCTAATCCTCTCCTGGTTATATCTCTTGTGTGAACTAGATTTCCTTCTGAAGAGTTTGGAAGCACCCTTTGAATAATTTACACCTGCTCTAATATCACTGCATGGTATAATAAACCTATATGGTGCCCTGTGGGTGTCACAGTTGGACTGTTAAGCACATGCCAAGGACATTCCTGCTCGGTTTGGAGACAAATCCTGCTCCAAGGGAGCAAACCTGGCCTTAAGGCAGCACATAAAATATTACAGATTACTGGTTTATCAAGTAACTAATGACAGAGAATAAATGTTCTTCTTCCAAGTCATCCTCTCATGTAAAAGCACCATCCAAGACCTGTCTAGCAAAGCAGCACTCAGTTAAAGCACAGAAATTGATGTTTCTGGTCTCCATACTGGAGCAGCTGGTCTGCAGTGGTAATTCCCAGAGACCATAATTCTCAGGGATCTCTGTGAGACTCAGGAATTCTCAGCAGCTGCCTGGGATCAGCTGCCAGTAGATTAACTTTTGCACAGAGTATTTCTTCTTATAGAGTTTCAAAGTGAATTTCATGTATGACTACATTGCAGCTACCTGGAAAGACACATTGAGCTCAGCAGCAGTGAAGCAGCTGAACCATGCTCAAAGTTGACAGGCTTTAAGGAAAAGGTTAATTCCTATTTTCTTTTACCCACAGGTCTACCCACGGATAGCGCCGGCATTTTGGCACTACCTGCGGGTAGAAGTGAGTAGCAGGTATTTGAATACTCCCACATCTTTATTTTACAGCTTGGTAGCGTTAACTGACCTCCTAGTTTGTCCATTGTGCAAAAATAATGAGCTTCCATTCTAGTTGCCATTCTTCTGTGAATGTAGTCTTGTAGTAATTCATGTTGGTCTGACTATGGTTGGGTTGGTTGCTAACCCAGGTCACAAAAACATATCTGTATGCAAGGTTAAAGACAAAAAACATGAAATCTAAAAGTCAAGGCCATATCATACATTCTGACTGTAGCACAGAACCAAAGTACAGAAATCCATACCTGCGCCTCCTTTTATAAACACATTTTACATTCATGAGAAGAATATAAAGCTTCAGTTCTGTTATATCATTTTTGCAAAGATTGTTCAACTCAACTTGATATCATTTCTTCCTTCTTTTGTCCCTCAGGAGCATGAGCAGCTCAGCTATTCCTCCACAAGGTCCAAGGCTCCAAGTGTTATCATCACAGGTCTCAAGCCAGCCACCAAGTATATATTTCATATCAGAGTCAGGACGGCAGCAGGATACAGCGGCTATAGCCAGAAGTTTGAATTTGAAACTGGAGATGAAAGTAAGTTTCACTAAAGAAAATAATAAAATAAGTACAACAGAATTAGCATCTAACTCTAAACCAGTGAGACATTGGGAGTTTGAATGGCTGAACCCCTACCATTTGTTTAT
The DNA here is from genome assembly GCF_048771995.1 of Taeniopygia guttata. Lineage (NCBI taxonomy): Eukaryota > Metazoa > Chordata > Aves > Passeriformes > Estrildidae > Taeniopygia > Taeniopygia guttata. The sequence goes on along the minus strand of NC_133024.1, from coordinate 15,548,788 downwards.
CACAAAATGAGCAGTGCTATGTGATAAAAAACAAGCCTCAGATGCACAGTTCTGGATTTACAACAACGCATAGAAATGTTAGCCCAATGCTACAGCTGAAGGAATGTTCTTTTCCATAAAATTTCCTTATGGGTCCCTTCCAAGCTGAGATGCTCTAGGATTCTCTGGTCCTTTCTTTCCTTATAGAAGTCCTGCCTCTTGACATCCAGAAACTTAGCCAGGCTTTCTCTAAGTCCAGCAGCTTCACATAAGCTCCCAACAATGGACTCTTCACCCTGTAGCTGTCAGTGCTCCCAGATGCCAGATAAAAAACTGAAAACTTTATTATGATTTCCATCCACCATTAAACCTACTAAATTTGGCACAAGGAAGCAAGAAGCCTTCCTATTCCTACAAAATATGCAAAAAGGCTTCATGTGTGATGTTCACGCTCTGAATGATTTTGCATTTGTCATGTGTTGCCCTCCATGTTCAAAGAAACATAGAAAAAGGTATTTACATGTATTTGAGAGGAAATTAGTTAAGCAGATACAACACTAAAACACTCATTAATTAAATTTCGTTAATTAGCCAATTATATATACCATGTTTTTCATTAGTGTTTTAGAATTCAAGTTGTTTAAGCTAATGTACAGACTCAGAACTGTGTAAGTGCTTCCAAGAGCACCCAGGGATTTGTGTTCATTTTTATTGCTTCTTAACTTCTATTTCAAAAATCAATCAGGGATAGATTTCCAAGTGCTTAATGCTTAATTGGACTTTTTAAAATTTGCTGGGTACTTAAGCCAATTGGTTTGAATAGGAGTTGAGCACTTGGGTGCTTTCAAGAACTTCAGTAGATCTTGCCTGGTGATATAAGTACAAGGCTTAAGTCACGTAAAAAGAAAATAGTATTTAAACCTCTATGAGGTTTCACATTGTGAAATTGTCACTTGCCCATCTAAATTAGGAGGACTGTGGCTCCAGTGACATTTCCCTCATTGTTATTGAGGGAATCTCCTGGGAGTGACATTCCCCTTACTCTATCCTAGCCCCATCTCTCTTTCTCAGTGCACTGATGCAGCTGGCCCCAGGCTGCATGGTAATCTTAATTTTAACATCCTTTCTGAAGTATAACATCAAAACTGAACCTGATACTGAAATGAACTGGAAAAATAAATCTGTTTATGATACCATAAACAGACCTAACACATTTTATCTCTCAATAATTCTAATTTCTTTTACTTCTGTGTCTAAGCACTTGTTGCCTACACTACTGCATGGTTTCACATAGCTGAATAAATAGAATACAGCAATGGTTTTGTCATTATTTCAAGATACTGAGTAACATTTACACAGAGAGATTTGGGAGAGTTGTGTTCAGATTTGGGATGCTTGGTTCTGTCAGTACCCATAAATGTTAATTTGCCCTTGCTGGCCTGCATCTGTCTTACAAACCAGTCCTAGTCCAGCTGTGTAGGAATCTCCATCATTTACTATTCTGGCAGTGTGCAGCTCAGCTGAAAATTTTCTGATTTTTTTAATATACACTTTTCTCAATTTTTCTGAAAGATAGCAAATAGTATTAGGCCAAGGCAGCCTATTGCAACTCCCTCCAACCCTCCTCACTTGTTCTCACCAAGAAACAAGTTACTTGGTGAAAATTCCACTTTTGCAATTACTTTTTGTGGACTTTCAATTAGATTTGAATTAACTCAAAAGTAGCATTTTCATGAGAAGTTTGGGAAGAATAGAGCATTTTAAAAGTCTGTGTTGTGAAAAGAAAATTTATCAACAAACACATGACAAAAAATATTTTAAGTCATGTGTTTGATAAAAATCCTCTTTAATCGACCTTAGATTGTAACATCCTTCAGCTCTCTGCCAATTGAACATGGTACAGTAGAGAAGAATTCCCGGGCCAGTTACAGGTAAACATCCAAGGTTACTCCATTTACCCTGCTTGAATATTGACAGAATTTGTTAGTAGATGGCAGTAAAGTGAGTAATCAAAAATTAGAGGTTTTCTTTAATAGACTAATTATAGAAAATTCATCAGCTGTGAGATGTCTATCAGTCATTCATCAGATGTGGGTATCAATGTCCTAAAATACACTGTCCTCTGGCAGGGCAGTGTCCTGCCTTCTCTGATCTTCTGGGTGAAACACTACCTGTGTCACTTCACTTTTAAAGTTACAAAGGATAAAATAGATACAGCATTACCAGGAACACTAAAATATTTTGGTGGGGTTGCTAAAGGTGGTGCTAATTGCTAAAGGAGGGAGATAGAAGACCAAATCTGCAGTAGTAGTGGGAGAAGTTAGTTTTTAATGCTGATGTGGTTTTTGGGAAGCACCACTCTCACTTACTGACCCACAGACTGAGGCAGCCACATCTTGGGGAGTTCTGGTGTGAATTCTTCTCCCTGCTGCAAAGACAAACAAGCAGAGCATCCAAAAGAGTAAAATTTGTATTTTCTTTGTGATAGGAAATGGAGTTACCTAGGATATTCGATAAAAATCTCCTCAAGGAAGCAGGGATGGATGAATGGGTGCTAACAGGCATTTCTTCCCCTTTTAAAGCCCAGAGGCTGCACCTGGGAAATGTGAAACCTTTCCAAAGCACAGCAACCACCACTTGTGACTGTGTTTCTTGTTACCATTTTATTCAGTCTGTTTCAGCACCTTACAGGCAAAACACTCAAAGCTGGCAGGTTTTCATACACTTGAGCACACACACAGCTGCCACTGCTGGGGCTTCAAATTGGAGCAGAAACCTCACTTGTAGCTCCTGCTTTTATCTGTCAGAATTACCAGCTGAGTCACCACAGAAACTCTCTGGTCCTTCCTAACAGAGAATAAAATGTGTTCTGACAATTAGGAAAAACATTTTTCCTAGGGCAGAGATGCTTTAATCTGTCTGTTACCCTCTCTGGGCTTTTTATTTTTTTTCCCTCTCTTCTAACCATCTGGTTTTGGAATACATTTTTTGGTTGGTTAGTTTTGTTGTTTGGGTTTTTATTATTATTATTATTAATAATTCAAACATTTTGTTTTGGTTTTTTTTCTTTTCTTTTTTTTTTTTTTTCCCTAGAGAAGTGGTCATTACCTCAGAGGTCCTTCTCCCCAGAGGAATTTGTAAAATATTGAACAATTTACAGCTTTCAGGCACTTTTCTTGCCAAAGCAGGGCTTGTTCTAAAATGAAAGGTATTTTCCTTCTTAGCCTTCCCGTCATTAGGAAAAGATAATCTGCAAGTGGAATGGTTGGCTTGCTCTGGAAGGGACCTAAGGGAAAAAGTAGCATTTATTCACTGTGTACTTGTGCTGAACAGAGTGACAAATGTAAGGACAAAATTATATTTAATCCAAAAGCAATACAGACTTTGTATACTTTAAATTATTAACAATAAAAACCTAAGCATTTCAGAAATGCTAATGGAATATCTTTTATAAAATTGAAGACTGTGAAAAAAATAATTGTTTGAAACTCCAGTCTTGACGGATCAATAACTTTAATTTCTTTACCATAGTCTCAAAAGGTGATTTTTGTGTATTGCCAGAAAATTCTGCTGAATTTTCACATTCTTCTCCCTCTTCCTACATCCACAAAATGTCTCTTTACCTTTTCATCCTCAAATCAGGCTGTTTTGGGTTTTCCACCAGATGTGACTCCATTCTTTCCAGAACTCCAAAGCTCAAGAAAAGGGTCCTGAATCATTGATTCCAGTGCAGGTCCACTACTTGTTTAAGCACATGCCCTGTTTCAGGCCATGGCAGAGAAGCCATCCCAAGGATTTTTAGAAAATCTATTGCATTACCAATGCAAAATCGAGATTTTGTTTGTTTGTTTGTTTTACAATGTTTTATGTTTTGACAATAGTAAAATGAACTCCTTGTTGAAACAAAACAAATCAGATGACATGTCCCTCATATTTAGGAACTTCTTGTTGGATCTTTCCTCACCTCTGCCTCATCCTACTGTTCATTCAGTATTAGTCAGCTCTGGATACCAAAGAATGTCTGATTTTTATCTTTAAGTATTTCCTTGTTGTGTTTAATACTTTCAGCCATTTCTTCTTCACATTTGATTTTGGTCTATCTGATTGCACCACTGCATGTGTCCAGGAAATCCAGACTTCACTTCTCCTCTGCATTTCCTGAACAAGAACAACATCCTCGTTCAGCTCTCGAGCTGCCTGCACAGAGTTTCCATGTATCCATTGGCCAGGAAGTGAATATTAGGGGAAATCACTTGGAAGAAAGCTTTTCAAGTGAATAGACACAAAAAATTTCTACATTCTTGTGCTAGTGACAGTCCCTTTTAAGTTCACCTTTCCTTTGCCTTCTCATTTCCCCTTTGACTGGAGCCCATCAGCTCACTGTGCCACAGGAACTGCACAGGAACTACATTTGCATTTGGGAAAGTGTAGAGGTTGCCCTAATGAGACTTTATGTTCTTAAGCACTGTTGTTTACAATGCCTTGTAAATCCCCCTGACAGCCTGTTCCTGTCTATTAGAGCTCCAGTGCTCACTGCCCACACTTATCTGTCCTACAGCTGCTCACTGTTATCAGTCTGGCTGTCTTTCTGTCACTTTTTTATCTTTCAGTGTCCTGGTGGCTCTGCTGCCTGATAGATGTCAAATTGAAGTAACCAAAGGATGTAGCTGAGAGACAGAAGTGAGCTGTCATTAGGGCTTCCAGCTCTTTTATACCAAATACACAAATTTGTAAAATGTTTTGGAGAGATTTGCTCAAAGAGCAGAGATGAAAGATTCTCTCTGATTCTCATCCTCTTGCACTGTGAATAAAACATCTGCACTATTTCTTCTAGTGTGTCCAGTGAGGAAAAGAGGAAGCCTCAGGGTATTTCCCTTCAGCCCAGAGGGGAGGGAAAGTGCAGCTCCTCCTCCATACATTTGGATGAAGAACCTAGAGAGACGATGAGACAGGGCATGGATGTAAAAAGCGAATTGTAGGGGCAGAACTGACACCAGGCTGGATGCAGAAGGGATTTCTGGGCATGGTGTTAAGCAAGGGAGCTGGAACGATGCAATTAGAAATTTCAAGCATCATTTTAGGCATATAGCATGAGTTAAGCATGAAGAGCAATGCAGTGACGAGTTTATCTGGATAAAAAGCTCCTGGGTGCATATATAATCCATGCTGTAGTTTTAAAATCACTTGGACTAATCACATCAGTTGCAGGTAAAATGTGCTTGAAGAGTTTTGCCACCCAAACATTGCAGTATACTACTGAAACATCTTGGCTAAGTCATAAATTCTCCCTTTTTCTTGTCTTAGCTACTCATTTTTAAGTGTTTTCTGTCCAAATGAACTTACTGAGTAGATAGGTAAAGAGAAGGAGACATAGTACCAGACTAAGCAGTCAGCCCAGTTAGAGGGGTGCTAAGCTCCCTTAGCTCTGCTCATGGTTTATGATAAAGTTGAAGTCCCTGGACAGTGAAGAGACAACAAAATATTGATTTTATCTATAGGAATGCTGGCAGTATTGTCCAACATGAGATTCTGGAAAAAAATGCTGTGTACTTCTGTGATTAAATGCAGCACTCTCATATGTACACACAAAGGGATGAAATGAGGTTGCAGGAACTTGCAGGAACAACTGACAAAGTTGTTTTTTAAACTGTCTTTCTTTCTTGCATAGTCAAGAAGTTCTGAGGAGAATCACAGAGTCATAGACCAATGTACACAGGAAAAAATAAGAAAGGAAAACCAGGAAGTCACAAAAATATTCAAGAACATGCACAACAGAAACAAATAAAGCTCTGAGTATTTACAACTTTGACTTCACCATAAGAGAAAGCTGGAGAAATGAGAAAAGAGCAGAGAGGTTGAGAGACACATAGAATTTAATTTAGAATGTTGAAATGCTGTAAAAATTCTAGGTATTGAGAATCCCTGATTACTGTCTTCTCACCACCTAAAAAGTTTTTTGTGGAACCTTTTCCCTGTGTGTGATAAGTCTGTGTATAAATATTTCCATCATTTTACCTTACCAGCCTCTCTGTCAGTTTTTAACAAATTCACATTTTCCAATTATTCTCGTCTGTCATTTGGCATTTTTATCTGACAGGTAAATTAAGGTCATCTGGAAGTTTCAGGCTTGAAAACTCCTTGTAGTGATTTAACTGCATGAAAAAAATCCTAATGTATTCAACTCTGGCCTCTAAAATACAAACAAGAGAAACAGAATTACAGTCTCCGCTAAAAATCTGTATTGTTTACAGACAGAAAGAAAATAAATCAGTCTGATTTTCTCCCTTTCATTACTGTGACTTTGGTTCCTGATAGTAAAATGTATGTTATTGAATGGGTAGATTAGATTCTGTTTTAGCTAGAATACCAAAAAATAGCAGCTCCATCCAGAAATTGTCCAGGACACAGCTTTATCTTGATAGCTGCAGGTGCTTCTTTGGGCCATGGAATCAGGTCCTACATTTGCACTAGGAAGGTTCCTGGGTTATTGCCTTGGCAATGAATGTCTGTTGAAAAAAAATCACAGTTAATTTGTCTTTTGACAAATAAATTTTGCTGTTAATTTGAGCTTGTGTTTTGCTTTCCTCCTACCAAATTCACTATTTTTGAACACATCTTCTTCCTGTTATAAAGAAAAGGATAGCTGCAGTTTGTGCTCTCCACTGCAGAGATGGGCAGGCAAGACTCCTCTGAAATCTCCTCCGTGTGCAACTTCAAACCATGCCTGACTTTAATAATCTTTGCCACATTTAGCACAACCCCCACTAGACTGAAAATTGTATTCAGCATTTGCATTGTTACTTGTGTGGCATGATATTTGCTGTGTTGCATTTTTCCAACTAAACCTGCGCCTGTGGAAGGTAACACAGAGCTGGAACCCACTGCCATAACATCATTAAATATCACTTAACTATTCAGTCAATATTTGCTCCATCATTTCTTGGAAGGTGTATATTTAACTTGTCTGGCCACAGGTACTGAATCCCTCGTAATTTACTGCCTGTGCATGCTTCCATCAAATTATTTGGACAGAAACCTAATGGCAGAAATCTAAAATTTGGTTTTGCTGAAAATTTGACATAAGCTACTTAATTTGCTTTGCTACTCTTACAAAGCTGGTTCACACCACGAGTTTTCAAGCCACACACAAATATTGTTCAGAAGCCAAATCCTTTTCTAGGAAACAATGTTTTATGAGGCTTTGGATATCAATGTGTGCATTGCATTGAGCTTCATCTGCTGCAAAGTGAGAGAATATCACCTGCTGAGCTTTCTAGACAGCAGCCTAGGTGATTTCCCTAAGCTTTAATCACTTGATGTGTAAAGAATGCTGAAGATTTTGGTTATTGAACAGTTTGCAAGTTTACCAAATCACAGTTGCTTCCCTGATGTAAAAATTATTCCCTTTTCTGTATTCACTACTGTTTTCAGAAGGCATTGAATATAATTGTTTCTTCTTCTTTCAAAATTATGTTTTATTTCCCATGGAAATAGTAAGAATTGGGTAAATGTCATGTGGTGTAAATGTTCGAGTGGAACAGAGTTTAACAAATAAAACTTCAGAGTCACAAGACAGGAGACAGAGAAAAAGATGAGCCAAATTCTTTTCCTGCTCATGTAGTATTTGGACAGTGAGGACCACCTGGACTCTAGGTAAATTCTCAATTGAAAGATTTAATATTATATACAATAAATTAGCAAAATTAGGAAGTGTCCAGCTACTGGATAATTTCAGGTGATCTCTTTTAACATCTAAACATCCTACAAAAAGCAGAGTGAAAAACAAGAGGCATAATTTTTTTTATTATTTTGGTCAATTACAGAGTTGCTAATCACCAAAACATGTTATGATAAACTATATATATTTTGTGACAATTAAACTGAACACCAGACATGCTGAAGAATGTGTGAAGCTACACATGAGGTGTGGGGTTTTGCTTTTGCTTCCTCCTGAACCCAGTTTTGTATCTTCACATACCCAGCACTGCTACTGACTTCACTGGGACAGGGGGATGGAGAGAACTTTTGAATTAGGTGAAGGATTAAGACAAATAAAGCTATGGAAGAAGATACAGTTTTGTGTCCAAAATCCTGTCATATTCAAACTTTAGTAAATTGCAAGTGTCTGATAGTGACAAATTCTCCTTTTATAAACCTGCAAACTTCTCCCCTCCATCCTAGTTGAGACATGGATTATGGTTTTTCACTTCACAGACACATTTCCATCCAATGCCCTTGCTAAACACTAAGAAATACATTAAAAACCAATTGCAACATTTGACCATTGAAATTATTTCAGCCATTCTGTAAAATCCCTGAGTGATGGATGGAGCATCAACCCCTTTTCTCTGTGCTTCTCTTTCAGCTTCTGATATGGCTGCAGAGCAGGGACAGATCCTTGTAATTGCCACTGCTGCTGTGGGGGGATTTACTCTGCTGGTCATCCTCACTTTGTTCTTCCTCATCACTGGCAGGTAATTAAAACACTGTTCTCATGTAGTCCCATCTAAAATTAAGAATTTAAGAATGATATTCAAGTCATTAAACCACATTTTCAGAGCTAAAATTAGGGTTAGACACAGTGGAATATCCTCTTTGTTCAGCATTGGTCATACAGTTCTTTTGTAACTGTGGTTTTTCATAAAGACACAGTTTGGGGAGATAAGAAATTATGTGATATCAGGAAGTTGTTTGGATATTTAGAAATAGGTTTATGGATTTCTTGCCTGCAAAGTTGTAATTTAAAAATGCAGTATACCTGCTGCACCCTCAAGGCTCTGACATTACAAGGAAAAGAAAAAAAAAGAACAAAAAAATCCCACAGTGTATTTTACAAAATCTCATAACTGTCAATTGCAAAACTTTACAGAGTGCACTACTCAGATATCAACAGAGGGTGCTGCACTTTCAGATTTGTAATTACACATCAGTTTTGTTGGTGTAGCATTATCTCTAATTTGAACAGAAAGTGAAGTTCTATCAGTGCAGGCGAGAAGGTTTTTTTGTAATACCCCAGCAATACCCTAAATATGGCACTGCAGTAGCTGCTATTATGTGAATTAATGCTCTCTCTGCTAAATAATAAAACCAGTTAAATCTGGTGAAGGTAATGAGAGCAGTTAACCTTGGAACATATTGTGGCCTTAGATAAGCTTAGAGGCTAAGTAAATATTCCTGCAATTACTACAGAAGGTGACAAACAGTAGGATTTTTCAGAAGAGAGAGGAATTATTTACAGAGACAAATTTCCAGAGAAAATGATTGTGTGGTATCCATATGTGAAATCCTGAAACAACTCAAACACATCCTTTAGAAAAAAATCACTAAACTTGGCAATGAAAAAAAAAATATGGAAATGGGTTTCTTTCTGTTTCTTCCTCCTGTTTTCTACTGTTAAGAATATCAGAGATTCTCTTAGCTTTCTACTGCCTTACTCAATGGGACCATTTCAATTATGTAAGATACGAAATCATTTTGAAGTGCTGCTTAAATGCAGTGATAAGAGCATGTTCCACAGAAGACAGAGCAAGAAAATTTTGAATAAATACTCAATTTACTCTAGGACTGGAGGCAAATTTCAGCATGAAAAATGGGACTGGTACCCTACAGATGTGCTCTGCTTCACTGTTTAGAATTAACAATTTGATGAGCTGTCGAGTCTCAGGGCTGCTGATGAGCCTATTCAGAGTGGAGAGGCTGGGTGAAATGAGCACCTGCCTCTGCACTCTGCTGGGTCATTATCCACCAGGAGCAAGCAGGAAGCTGGGCTGTCAATGGCAGATAGGAATATGAAAGCAACTGAGGCTTCATAAACTGGGCTCCTGGCTCAGTGTCAGGAAATGGGAGGTTAAATCTCAGTCTGATTCAGCCTTATCTCTGATTGTTCTGCAGCCAACATGAGCAGGGAATGAGGAGACTCCTCTGCTGGTGATTAATCACTGGCTTCTGTAATCAAACTTTGGGGCCACATGAATGTTTAGGAGGGTTGGGTAAGGTTCAAGTCTTGTTTCTTTGTCTGTTCCCTTGGGCAAGCACTTGGAATGTAAGAACTTGTGTTTAGGGCTCTGGACAGGTGGCACCCTACAGACCACATGTTCAGGTGCTAAAAATGGCACAGGCATCCTTAGGGAGTCCCAGCAACCGGTGCTCAACCTCAAGGTTTCCACAGAGTCTGAGAATCCACTGGTTTGAATTCCCTCCACAAGGGCACACCAGCTTCAGGAGTTTCTACCCTCAATTTCTTCACCATCACCTGTGTAGCAACGAATGAACTCATGACTGCTCCTGCTGTGTTTCAGCGGTTTAAACAAACCACTGAAATGAGGTGGGTGTGTTCACCTATTCCTCAAAGATCTCCACTCTTAGTATGAATTTACTGACTTTAATTGTTTTTATTTAATTTTATAATGCTGTAAATGTTCACACAGAGGACAGTCATTTTTTTTTCAAGCTGGTCTTGGAACTGCATGTCTATTCTCCAGAACACACATCCACAGGCACTGCTGTTCTCCACAGGCATCAGAGCCTCAACAACCCTTTGCTATCCTTTAAACCAAAATATTTCCCTCTAAACAGTATTTTTTTTAGGCTGCTCAGTCAGTGAGAAAGAACTTTAAGACCAAGAGCAAATATTTTGGTTTTTCTTAACTGAAACAGTTGGTCCTGCCATGTGACTCCCCAAATCAGCATTATCAGACCTGCAGGTAGGCAGTGTTCAGCAGCTCAGACTGCACAGAGCCACTCAGCAAAAGAGAAAAAAGGGCTCCTGATGTGAAAAAATATTTTCTTTTTTCATGAAATGTGGTGAAGTCATTATAATTCTGTTATGAAGAAAATGAGAGGGTATTTTACCCACTGTATATGAAAGTTAATGGGATAAGATTTAATTACCACAGGCCTGTGTACATAAACAGGAATGCAGGAAAGTAATCATTTATTGAAGTACAGAATTCTTTGGAGGAGTCAAACTTAAAAAAAGTATTACATCAAACTTAAATTCAGATAGTCATCGTCATGCTAATCATTCAACCATGATCTGTTTTTATTGTATATAATCTATTTCTAGTTCATCGTGCATATTTCCATCTTTAAATTCATAAGTAAATATATATTCCAAATGCAAAGAATTTGGCTTTCATAAAATTGCAGATAAAACGTAGTGTACATCTATTTTATTTGTGGCAAGTATTTTATGTCAAATCTCACTTGTTTTTCTTGAAAGATGCCAGTGGTACATAAAGGCCAAAATGAAATCTGAGGAGAAAAGAAGGGCTCATTTGCAAAATGGACACTGTAAGTACTTCAACACTATATAATATCTATATTGTGTTTAAAATTAAGAAAGTCCACTGCTTCCTGAACAACTTTTGCCCTTGGTGTTTTATTCTGGTTATTTGAGTAGTTGCTTATTGTCTGCATCATCAATGATCTTTATTTTTGTTTACAATTTCACTAAATCTATTCTTGTTATTAAGGGGTTTTTTTTTGTATTCAGCTAACAATATTTTGCAAGTTTTAAGGTATATTTCTTTGAATTCTCAGTTGTTCTGGGTACTGAATTTCTGCCTCAAAATTCCTCTTCTGGTGACTGTATGACTTATTTGTATCTAGTTCTCTTTGGATTTAGGGATCTACACTTCCAGCCACCCAAGAAATAAGAAGTGGAATTGGTTGTCTTCCCTCATGTTCCTGCTCACTGATCAGTACAGTGGGAGAAAATCCTGGTGATCTCTCATGGGCATTAATTAGTTTATATAGCTTAGTTTAGCTACCTACTTTAAATGAGTTGCCTCACTGTTTCTTGTTAGAGTAGCAATTTAAATGTTGGGGTTTTTTTATTCAAAGGGTATTGCACAAAGGGTATCAGATTTTATTCTTTCATCATTTTGATAACATCTCTGGAAATGCTGTGATCAATACAGAAGTTACCAGAAGTAAAATATTTTTTCAGGTGACACCACTGTATCGAGCCAAGTGTCTCTCTCTGTCAAGGAAAAGGGCACATTTGCCCATAAAGTATACTGCCTAGAAAGATGGTTTTCTCATTTGTTTCCAAGCATGGCCAGAAATAAAAGAAGACAAAAACCCTCCTCCTGGAGAGTTTGATATATGCCTCTGAGACCATGACTGAATATGAAAAAAGCCTCACTCAGTGTCTTTCAGGCCAGGGTAAATGATGACTGTATTTCATGTTGACACAAAGCTTCATCTCAGAGCCTTCCCATTCATTTGTAGTGATCTCAACATCACACTAGAGGGGGTGAGCCTCTACTCATATATGTGCTCCACAGGACCAAGAATAAAGAGGAATTACTATTTTAGACTCATCTATTAACTGACAGGAGAAAGAAGGCTGAGAAATGCTTCATTCTTTTTAAAGGGATTCTCCGGACCCAGCTGCAGATGCCTCTTTTTATCCTGATAAATTGATGGATTATTAGCATCAACTTCTGATAATGGATTGAAAGATTTCCAGAACTTAATCATGATATGGCAGCAGCCTAAAAGAATTCCCATCCAGATAGTGAGAAGAAACAACACAAGTTCTCGAACGTGCTGTACTCAGGAACACAAGGGATGTCAGCCATGCCAGAAAATGACAGCTTGTTGGAGCCTGCCAAAGCAATCTGGCACCAACCCACTAGTGCCATGGCCATCTCCAAGGAAACAGACAGAAATTATCTTGAAAATGGATTTGGATATTTTTGTTGTCATCTTTGCACCTGGCTCTCTGGCTGTTCCAGCTGATCAGAAGAGAACAAAGCAGCACAACCCTCCAGGACTCATCCTGAGAGAAAAGGAATTCAAAGATTTGACCTGTTTGGCAAACAGGATGTTCAGCCATCCACTCCTAAATGAAAGGGGTGAACTAGAAACAACTGTTTTCAAACAAAAGGACAGATTGCCTCAATTGCCCAAGGAGCAGCAAAGGGGAAGAAAAACTGCTTTGGCAATAAGCACTGTTGTTTTGAGACCGTGCTTTTCCCCATATCATGAGCCCTCACTTGTTGCCTCTGCAGACCCTTCTTCAAGTGACCAGCTCTTCTGGTGGCTTTTGAAATTTTAAACCTGGAAGATGGAATATATTATTTTCAGTCCTTTCAATTGCCTAGTCAAAAACAAAAAAACAAACAAACAAAAAAAACCCCACAATTGTAATGCATTAATGTCAAGAAGTTCCTAATTCCTATTATTCTCTATTTCTTGCAGTACATTTCCCAGGACTCAAAACATACATAGATCCAGACACATATGAAGACCCATCTCTTGCTGTCCATGAATTTGCCAAGGAGATTGATCCTTCAAGAATTCGTATTGAAAGAGTGATTGGGGCAGGTAAAACTATGCCTACTGTAAGAAAATCACTAGGCATGGCAATACTGATTTTAATAAGTTTTAGGAAATTAATTCATCATCAGTTTTTTGTGTAGGATTGATTTTTTGCCTGGTTTGCCGGGGATTTTTTTGTTTTGTTTTCCAGATGTATTCAAAACACTGTGTCAATCAGCGTGTGCCATAGTTACTGTCATGTATTCTCAGTCACTGGGGGTGAAATCAGATCAGAATCTCTTTCTATGGAGATATAAGTGCTGAATATAGAAGAAACTATATAGAAAATATAGAAAAACCTTTTCACATGAGGGAGGAAAAGGAGAGGCTGGCTTGGGATAAGCTTTTCTGCCTAGAGAAAGATCACTGGCAGAGAGGGAAAAGAGGAAGATCTGTTGATAAGATGTAGACAGTATGAAAGATGATGCCCTGTAATCCTTCTTTTTTATATTGTTTCATGTATCTTAATCACTTCAGAAAGGAAGGGTATTTTTCACTTTAAACCCCTCATTTAATGATATGTTACTACACTGATAACCATGGAAGTATCCCCAGTGTTGCTAAGTGTTTTATCCACTAGAAAATGTTGTGCAATAATCCTACACAAATAAAACCAGGGCTGGTAGCAGACAGGAGACAGAAATAAAAGAGAAAATTCTGTTCCACATCATCTGCAGCTGGATCTGTGCACCTCCGGAATTATGAGCCTGGGAGAGCCCCCAGAGGGCTGACCTCTGCAGAGAACATTCAATTTTCTTTCTTCCATTTCTTCCCTTTCTTCAGACACACTATAGATATTGATGTCTTAGATTATAAAGCAGATTGAGCTAGATTCCACATGTGTGAAACTGCTGATTTCACTTGTATACAACAGACAAGGATTATTTGGTTTAGTTCAGGTTAAAATTGTGTCCTTAATCACAGTTTAATTCATTTATGAATCTCTTCCCTCAGCTTGTCTTTCCACTTTCTTGTATGAATGGAAGTGTATGCTTTGACATATTTTGCTTCTATGGGTTTTATTTGTATGGGTTTTATTTTCTAAAATTACATGGATAATTTTTCAACTTCAGAAATACTCACCTAACAGGTCTTGCAAACAGGTTGCAATAAAACTTAAACCCATGTCCATGCATACAAGATACAGGTTAAATACCATGGCTGAGGCAGGGAAAGTACAAATTCCCACACAGTTCTTCAGTAGAGGCTCAAGAACATAACATATCAGTATGATTTTCAGCAGTGCTAAAGATTTCTGTGCATTCTCTCTAATTACATATTGCACATTTCAACTGGATATAAAATGGATTTCTTATCACAAGATAATTACTTTTTAAATATGTTTACAATTTTCACCTAAGTGAAACCAAAAATCAACATCTTCTCTTTTAACAAGTCAATTAATAGATTCACTTCTAAATTTGTCGTGTTTTAAAATTTTATTTTGGCCAATAATTCTCATTTTTCTGTAACTTTAATATTTCAAACAAAAAATATTTTCATTCAAGAAACAAAATATTTCATTCTGAAACTGCCAAAGTGAAAAATCCCAAATACTTGAAAAAAATTTTTATAGCATTTCTGGTCATAACACTTTTAAAACTGTTCTTCTCCTGAAAGCAGTTTCTAGTTTATTTGTTCAATGGAACAAGTCATGTCCAAAAGTTCTTGATAATTTGCTGCTTGCAGTTCTGGTGGCTGTGAAATTCAAGGCAAGTATTTTTAGTTAGTTTCTTTTTTCAACTTAACTCAAACCTAACTCTGAACCCAAGTTATACTTTAAAGTATTTGTTAATTTTTCTGCACTTTTTTCTGCCCCATCTCTTCTTGCTGTTTGGTTTAAGGGTTCAGCCCCTCTTCAAGGAATGAATACCCAGAGGTACTTTGTCAAGTCTGTCTTAAAATTTACTATTATCCTTCTATTTTCTTTGTTAAAATGTTGAAACTCAAGGAATGGACCAACTCTTCAGTTTTCCCCAGAGCAGACAATATTCTTTGCATGACCTAAATCTCCTGCAAGTTCTCCCACAAGTGTAAAGACTGAAACGGGGAAATGAGTTGAGCTGTATTTGGTGCTGTGACCTTTCAGTCCCATCAGCAGCCACTGTCTGTGCTGTAAGACATTTGTTCTGATCCCATGCAGCAATACCCGGCTGCACATCAGACTTTTAAGTGACTGACTACTCCTCTTTCACCTCCAGTATCTCATATGCCCAGCAAAAAGGGATGTGTGGTTTGCACAGATTAAATTTCTACACTGCTCAATTAGCTCCTTTTTGTATAATATACAGTAAGGTGGGTGAGATTTCTGTTAATAAACCAGAGATTATTTGCATTTTATTAAAACTGTGTAGGCAGTGGACTCTATCTTTTCCTCTAGTTGTGATCAGCCTTTTCCCTGGAGCAAGGAAAAATGTTGGCTTCATTGACATCTGGCTCTTAGCTTCAACTTATTACACATGCAGTCATGAACCTCAGCTGCTGCAGGGTCAACATTTATCCTGTTTATCTTCAAACTTGAGCAGTGAGAATGAGATTCTTAGATTTAAAAAACCCCTTTGGTTGAACCCAATCCCCTTTGACTTTAAAAACATTGAAAATTCTACACTTCTTTTCTACAGAAGTGTAGAAAACTACTGTGGGATGAAATCTTGTCAAAGTCAGTGTTAATAATTGAATGCTTTAAATTATATCATTGATGTCCATCTAGTTTAAAACAGAAGTAGAAGTTATTATGCACCTTAGGTTTCTGTCTGTTCTGTAGTTGATGATCTCAAGTTTGACATCACATCACAAAAAAACCTGCTGGTAGTCTTTATCTTCACCAGTTTATCAACCCTAAAATCCAAGGGCAGGGAAATTTCTTTCTAACTTTCCAAATCATGCATCCAAAAAAAAAAATAAAATAAACTTTCCCTGCTTTGGATCTTGTACAGATAATAAATCTCGGAATTGCAGGTTGTTCAGCTGCCTCCTTCAGTTTAATTCATTTTAAAGCACTTGGTTACAGCCTTTTACAGTCCCTGAGGGATGACTGTCATTATTTATGAAATTCTGAAGCTGCATTAGTCTTGTATAATCTTATAGTAGCAAAATGGTTTATTCTATAGCCTATGCTTTACAAATTAGTCTTAAAATGAAATTTTGCAATTCTGCAGATTTATTTGCCACAGAATTTCTTTAAAAATCTGATATTAAGGCTCTAGTATTTTTGCTTTTCACTGCTTAATCAAGAGAAAGAAATTGGAAAAAATTCTCATTTTAGGCATTTAAGCTTGAAAAGCCTGCAAGCTGCAATAATGTCATGGTTTTCTGGTCCTGCTGAACATGTCACAGAACAGAAGATTGATAGACCATGTCTCCTGCAAAGCATTCAGGTTTCATCATTTCCTTTTATGGGAGCACTTTACAAGTCCAAATTATCTACTGCTTTTTCAGTGCAAGTAGTCAGGCAAGCAAACTTTTAAGGAGAGTCTTCTAAAGGTGAAAGGGGCAAAATCATATAGGAAAATCCACACACAACTTCACCTTTTGTCAAAAGATTCCCAGAGCATCACTCTGATGACATATATTTTCACATATCTTATATTTTCATACATCCTTAATTTATTTTTTTTAATTAGATAGAAATAAATTGGTGGGAGGAACTGCACAAGGAAGACCTGGAACCACTTGATTTTTTTTAGGTGTTCAGGAAGCTACTCATTTATTCAGAGGTTATGTTCAGCATGTGTTAATTGTACTCCTGCACTTGATGATGCCTCTGTCATTGAAGTCCTGGATCTAAAGATAGTAAAACTTTGCTTTGTTTTAGTGGAAGCAACAGAACCTAATAAAATAAAAGTCTTGTGACAATATCCATTCTAATCCTGTAGCATCAGGGACTTATAATTTTCTGAAGTGAAGGTTGTGCCTTTAATGTGCCTCTCTTCTAGATTTGCTTCATATCTGAAGATGCACTGTTATGAAAGAGAGCTCCTTTATTTTGTTACTTCTGTCCTTAAAGTTTAGAGAATACTAATACAGACAGCACTCAATGGAGTGTTAAATACTCAGTTAAATATATAACTGTTCATTACTTGCTTTTTTGGTTTTAGCACTTCTGATTCCAAAATGACTGGGGTAAAATATTGAGATTTGCTGTGAAAGAAGCCTGTACTGAGAAATGCTTTGAAATATTTCTGTGAACATTGTTTTTCATTTACTGAATCGTGACCCATTGAAAACTGACCTGCAGTCATCCAAGAGTATGTTTGGTAGGGGCTCTAAATAACTTCTAGGTGACTTCAAGATCAAAGGAAAGTTGTGATTTCCATACAAACTGAATTATTAAATGTTTAAGGAGAATTCAGGGAGACACGCATCCTTCACAGGCTCTACACAGACAGGGAAACATCAGGGGAAACAAGCTTTGAGATTCCTCTCACTGCATGACTCCAGATTTGCTGGGACTTTTGGCCTTTGGCTGTGTGAACAGGGAAATACGTAATTAATTTCAAGTAGGTGTGGAAGTCCATTTAAATAAATCATATGCAAGTGCTTTTCTAGGTCATAACAGCATAAAGTACTTTATAAATGCTTTCTCTAGCTGAAGGATAGTCAAGTGTTCTGATAGTCTCAGGGCTTTTCTTAATACGTAGGTCTTAGTGCATTTCACTCCTAGAGATAAATATTCTATCAATAGATATTTTACATTGATATTTTGCCATCAATGGAATAAAAATCCAAGTGTCATTGCATTCCTTCCTCAGTTATATATCCCAAACATGTTGATACCAATGTTCAGTCTCAGTGAGGAGGGCTGAAGGTTTGCCTTTTTCAGGCTCAGTAAAAAGTCCCATGATCTCTGCTGTGGCACAAAGGAAAGGTGATAATTTCTTGTGAAGTGCTGCTGAATATTTTGATTTTCTGGGATGTGATGACACTCATAAATCTGAATATTCAGTCAGTTATTTCTCTATCCACTTCTATGGGATGTGTGAGTTCCTTGAATATTCTTCTGTACAGGCAGTGTGAGTTACTTAACAGATATTTTATCTGTTTAAGGGGAGTTTGGAGAAGTTTGCAGTGGACGTCTGAAGACACCAGGAAAAAGAGAGATCCCTGTTGCCATTAAAACTCTAAAGGGTGGCTATATGGACAGACAGAGGAGAGATTTCCTGAGGGAGGCGAGTATTATGGGACAATTTGATCACCCAAATATCATTCGCCTTGAAGGAGTTGTTACAAAAAGTAAGTCACTGATACCTTTCCTTAATTGTTTTATGCTGGCTTTCCCATTCTGTCTCATTTAGTATTGAAATTAAGCATTATTTCCTGATTCAGTATCGGTTACAGTGCTCAGAAATCTTCCAAATCATTGACAGTCAACGATTATAATAAGATAATAAGAAATGCATAGCCTGTCTATTTTCAATATGAAATGTTTTTTGTTTTTTGTTTTTTTTAATATTAATTACCTTCATTCAGGAGAAGTCTTTACAGGTTCTTATGAAATAGAATGGAGAGTTTGCTTATGGGCAAGTGGAGAAAAGCACAAATGTAACTGAGCTGACAATGAAGTCAAGTCATCTTGTAAAATATCTTATTTGTGCAAAAGTGCTCATTATTTATTTGATTGAGATTTACTGATTCGAGTACCAGAAGAGATGAATTTCCTATTTTGAAGAAATAAAAATTAAACTCTTCATAGCTTGTTTTATACTGCAAGTGATTGACTAAAATTACAAAATAATCTTTGAAATGTTTTACTCCTTGTAATTGTTGCAGCTGCCAACAGAGATCCCTTGCCTCTGAAATCCAGCAGGTTTAGTAGTGTTATGGACTTTTCTGAAAGGCTGAAACCTCTAACTGTCACTTAACTATTAAGAAGTCTAATTAACATACATGTAATTTCCTCAATGACAACTTTTTGCAGTAATGAATTAAAAAGCTCATGGTATATTCATTTCAAAATTAAACACTGTCTCAACCAAGCCATGTTGTTTGATCATTTGCAGAACTTACATTTTTCTTTTAATAAAGTGTCCTTTTACCATCACAATAAATACAACAAATGTGTTATGAATATTTCCTGCTTTCGCCTCATTACAACATCCAAAGCTATGTTTGGAAAATTAAGAACAAAGAGGAAAGTTGAGCTCCTGAACTTGTGTTGTTGGAATGGAATTTCAATAGATTTGTGGAATGACCTGACCATGTTCAAATCTGTCTCTCTGGGGTTCTAAATTAAGATGATATTTTTCTTTCCTCACATGGTATTGCAAGGATAAATTCATTGGTTTTTAGGTATGTTTGGTTAGTAGACTAACAAAACCCATTGCATTGCAGGAAAGACACAGCTTAGTCTCTCCACTACTCTCCTGTCAGTGACAGCTCTGTGACAGCAAACACATGTAAATGCTGGCTAGGCAGCACTGCAGATCTTGTCAAAAGATGCAAATGTGTAGGAACTTAAGTGAATTTATCTCTTGCTTCACACTGAGCATGTCAGCAATTAAATTCCACCAGTCTTCACCAGCAGGGGTGGTTTATGAATCAGTATCACAGGTCTGGTTGGGATCCACATGGTGGATCTTGTAGGGTGTGTCTCATCTGAAAAAGGCAAAATGTTGTGGTTTAGGAGCATTGTTTCAATCCAATTAAATGGTGCATAGGGAGTACAGTATAATAATGTCCTTGGCAACGGCATGATTGTTTAATCTTTATATTTTTAAAGAAGAGGTTTTCTTTCTGTAATGCCTCATCATCAGTCTAGAGAGAAATCAAAGTGGCATTCAGAAAAGAGAAACAAGCAGATAAATCAGTGTTCCAATATTAGAGTATTAGGTTTTCTACAGGAAAGATTATAGAGAACTGTAAGCCAAAAAGTCATCAGCAGCTGTTCTGCTTTTCTCCAAGGAATCAACAAACTTCATTAATGTTTTGTAATGTTTTGTTTGAAGGTAGTATAAAAATAGTGGGTGTTACTGTTACAGTCACACTGTTGTCTAAAAATATGCATCTTTCAGATATAAAATAAATAGTGGAACTTTGAAAGAAAATATTTTCATATCAGGCAGGATTAAAAAAAATAATAAAACAATTATGCAGCCATAATTATAGAATGAAAATAGGCTACGTGAATTATGAGCAGAGTTCACCCCCAGGCACAGAAAGTACAAGTCACATAAATTGTAAAGGACAGGGTTGTGCAGCACTGCTCTGCCACAGGGCAGGAGCCTGAAGCAGGCTGAGCCATGGACACATGCACTCTGCTTCCCATTTTGTCTTTAGGGTCTTGCCTTGCATTTATACTACCCCATCTGGGTTATTTAGAGAATAATATGATTTCAGCTTGGAGGAGAGCAGTTGCCTTGCCAAAGTACTAAGTCTAGGATTGCAGAATCCAAATTTCGTATTACTGAAAGGTGTGGTCTAAAAGCCAGACAAAACTTTGTCCTAGCCAAATTATTTATGTATTGATAGCATGAATAAAAGGTGTTTTGTTCTAACACCTTGATTAATAGCAACAGAAACTATTTATCTGATGTGCATTGCAGTTCCACTAAGCTATAAAGGCACATCAGATGCAGTAAATTTGATTAATAGATGTGTACTGCTGTTCTTAGCACATGCTTTCCTGTGTGTAACCATTAGTCATTAACTTCTAGCTCTTGCTGATAGATATTGCATCAGTTTGTAAGCAGTGCCTTCCATTACAGTGTCATTGACTATTGAACAAAAAAGAAAAAGGATTTGGTTGTAATAAGCAGAAGTGCTGTACCAGGTCAATAGCTATTGACTGGGGCAATAACAAATTCGCCTGCTCGCTGCAAACGAGAGCTTTTATCTGGTGCTACCAGCTAAGCAAATGTTAACTTTTAAATTATACTGTTTTCAAAATTGCTGTGGAATATGTACTGTAGGGGAGGAAAGAAATGCTAAACTAAGCCTGCACAAAAGTAGCTCTGAAACAGAGTTTTAATTCCCTTTTCTTATGGCTTCATTTCTCATTTGTCCTAGCTGCAATCCCTAGTCACAGGGAGCGGTAAGCAGAACAGTTGCTGTAGCACAAGCTTTTTCTGTTAGCAGGGAGTTCATTTCAAGGGCAATTTGCTGGGCCAGGGCAAACACACCATGGCACAGAATCTGGTTCCACTTGTATTGCTAACCAGAAGTCACAGGGGAAACTTTATTCTTGTTTGGTTTTGTTACAGCAACACCATTCCTTGCATGGTTTGCCATAAAAGACTGTTTGAATGCCTCACAAATTTATCATAGATGCCTGGGCACTTCATAAAAATATCCATGTTTCCTTTCAAGCCATGTTAGCACAGTGATAATTTTGGGAGCTCTTTTGGGTGTGCCAGGGCATGCTCAGGTGAGTTTTATTTCTGTGGCAAAGCTGCTGCTATTTCATAAACAGATATAAGCACAATAATTTCCTTCTCCAGTGCAAACACGTGACCAACACCGAAAGCTGGGCTCTAGAGGAATAAGATGTGTCTTCATTTCTACATCATGTTGAAGACTTTCCATGGGAAGTCTACAAATTAAATTAAAGTTATGCCTACAGAAAAAAAAAAAAAAAAATCAGGCTGCATAACTATATCTACAGAAGGCATGAAAAAGGGTCCCTGACTATTGTAAATGCACTGGAAGAAATCCAGACTGGAATCTTTAGTTAGTTTTGCTTGACAGTGCCTTACACAATAGTTTAAAGCAAAACCTAATCAGTACTATGTAATACTGCTTTAATAAAAAATAACAGTGCATGCAAGGGCATTATTACATTCATAATCTGAATGTAAATAACTTAAATACCCTAAATAACTTCCAATTCTTGTAAACTAGTTATAAGGAATTGTTTCTGTTCCAAATTTTGACTGCTGAAGGATTCGTACTAATCACGTGCACAAGAGGAATCTTTTTAAGGCATTCATTTTCTTTGACAGCATTATGTACATTTGTATTCTCCAGAAGGATTTTCAAAATAGTCCCGTCACAAAAGGAGGATAAATGAAGACAGCACCCAAACCTCTGGTCCTCTGTAAACTCACATCCTCAGACATCGAGCCTGGCTTTGGAATGGCACTTATGACACCCTTATTGTTTGTTTATTGTACACATAATGTTGTATATTTCATTACTACTCAAAAATATTGAGTCAATTTTGTGGCAATATTGATAATATTCTTTCCTTGGTCATGGATGGTGAAATTGTACTCCCAGGAAGCATGATTCTGCAAAGTTTAAATGTTGTTTATGGACAATCCACTGTGGTTGTGAGAGTGTTTGTGTGTCATACTAGCCAGTGAACATTACATTGCATTGAGCATAAAGCTATATTTTTCTGATAGAATATTATTGTAGTTGTGCACATAATGATAGACAAAACAGCAGGATCTCAGCTGTGTTATAAATTGTTCAGTAAGTAGAGCTGTAAATTTAAATTTGGCTCACTCCCTTTATTTTCCTTTGTATCCTTATTCATAGATAAATATTGCAACACATTACTGAATCCAGAGTTGGCATGGCCATCAAATTAACACAAAACCCACAGCCACCACCTGCATTGTTAGCCAAATTTGTGAGCTCAGTTTATTGAAGTATTATCCAAAATACAGAGCTGAAAGTTGGAGCTGTGCACATAACGCAGACAACACTGAGTAACTGTAGCCTTCTTGCAAAATAGGTTACCCTTCCTGATTGGTACTGGAAGAAATGTAATCAATGTTGATAGTCCTGAGCTATTTTTACACATGCATGCATCCATGTGGACATTTCAAATTACACATGCAAACCACCATGCACTCATGTGTTGAGGGTTGCTGGCAAAAAAATCCACAATACTCAGTTCTCCTGAATGACATACACTTAGAAGAAATGAGCTTTTAACCCTCTGGAAAAATTTACATTTGTCTTTCATGCATTACATTCTGAGATTTTTGTTCCAAAAGTCAAGGAGCCATTTTGGTTTCCTGCAGTTCAAATCAGGCACATTTCTGTGTTCTGCTTTTCCCTTTTTGCAGTTAGCAAGCCATACATCTTGACTGTCAATTCTGCTGCTGCGTCTTCCACAGGACGATAAGCAGTGAAGAAAAAGCACATTGTCAAACAGTCAAGCAGTAACACCCTGTTAACAGCAGCTTAATCTGACCAGGGTACACTATCAAACATAAATAAATTCCATAATTCTGCTTTCATAGGTTACAGCTGAGAAACAGCATTTCAGATTCTACAGGGTCCTTTGCCTTCAGATGTCTGTGTTCAGACACACAGGACCTGACTTTCAAAGATATTCAGATGCTTTGACATCAGATGTGGATCTAATAGAATAATATGTGACAAAAATTATTCCTACTAACAGCTGTAAAAAGATAAAGCCCTGTAGATAAGATATGGCCAGACTATTTCTTTTTCCTTTTCTTTTGAAGGGAATGCATGGTCATCATTTTTCATAATTATCATCGTTATTAACTGCAAATTATTGCTTTTCCATCTGAAATATCTGAATACAATATGCAATTTCTTCCTCCACCATGAAAGTAAAGAAGAATATGGTATAATAAGTTAAAGGGCCAGATACTTAGAGTGCACAGGAGATATATGAAGGGTTGGGGCTTTTTTAACAACAGCAACCAGAAGATCAATGAATATCAGGGGGAGATAAGATTGCACTGTGCTGACAGATTTGCTGCACAACATGGTTGATCTGTTGCCTGTGCAGCAGAACCATAAAAGCAACAATGAGAGCAATTATAAATGACAATAGCAATTGCAGCTGACAGCCAGAGGAGTGAGGGGGTTAAAGAGTGTATAGAAAGCAATCAATAATCCCAATTCACAAGTTGTATTTGGTTGATTTATTTTGATAAGTTTAGATTCATTTGTTCTTCTGTATAGAGGCAAAAACACACTGGTAAATGTACATGTGATTGAGCATGGGGAAAGACTGGGGATAGCTCTGCATACAGAGGGCATAGTTCAAGTTATTTTACCCCATTCCAGGCAGAGCATCCTGCTACACCTTCCACTGGCAAGCAGGAAATAACTGTTTTAAAATGTGAACTGTGTTACTTATCTTCAAATATGTGTTTTTTCAATAGTAGCCATTATTGGGTATTAGTATTATTTATAAATATTTTTGCTTATTATTACCCATAGACCCTCCAGGTCTAGTCTCTCCATACAAACCTCTGCTGCAAAAGTTTGCATTGTGATATTTCCTACAGCTTTAAGGCTCACACTCAAATTTCTAATGCAAAGCAATAAGCTTAAGATATCTTTAACAGCAGATTCATATCAAGAAGAATTGAAAAATGGACTGGTAATTTTCCCATATAAATCTGATATTGCATTTTATGGAAACATGAGAGTTAGATGTGAGGAAAAGAAACTGTTTCACTGACTATAATTATCTTTCTGACTTTAATACATACATAGTTCAGGTTCCAGAAGAATAAATAACTTAGATGCAAACTGTTTGGGATCCTTTCCAAACTCCTTGTTGGAAATTCAGTTTGAACAAAATAATCCTTCATAAATGTTACATTTCTTCAGAGATAAACATGGTGCTTGTAAATCAGGAGAGAATGATAAAGCTGTTAAGGGAGATACAGTTGAAAGAAGCAATGTGGGAAAGAAAAGAATATGATTTTAAAACATCATAATAGATGGTGTGAAGTTACAGAGTATTCCGTTTAAGTATGTTCTAAATATAAGCACAAAACATTAATGACAATCCTGTAAACACATTTTCAGAAGCAAATCTATTCTACCAGACATTCTCAAATAGATTTATAACAACATCCATCTGTAAATATTGTCATTTTTCAACTAAACTTTAACAAGGTAATTTCTTCTGAATAAAATTTGAAAGCAAATAAGTTTAGCTGATAATGACTTCATTTCAATATTTTATCTAGAGAAGCACAGTACAGAATTTTTATAATAGTAAAAAACTGAAACCAATCACTGCACTGTTGCTAGAATTCACATAATTGATTACCTTTCTTCCTGAAACAACAGAAACTTGTTAATGTCTCCCTAGACTGACAATAATTAATTTACCCACTTTGGAAAAGAGTCTCCCCTCTTTCTTTTCTCTGCTTTTTTCCTCTCTGCTGTAGTTGAGCACATTCTTCAGCACACAAGTGTTTCAGGTAAGACTGGCAATTCACTTCCAGTTTTCAATGAATGCCTTTATAAGCATTGAAAAATGTGACTCTGTGGGCTAAGTAAACAAATGCTGCCCAACATCCATCCTGGCAGAGTCACTGTTGCCAAAACCAGCACAAGGAGGATGAGGTGAGAGAGGTTTTACCACATTGCATTCACTGAACACCAAGTGGTCTTTGAGCTGCAGAGAAAATCTTCTGAATACACAGGTACCAGCAAGGAGGTAATTAACAATTCTCTTTGGTCAGCAGCATTTTTCAAAAAAGAAAGCAGAATTCCTGTCCATGTGTCTCAGGCCATCAGAGAGCAAACACAACCTGTCTTGGTTTACCAGGTGTGGGCTGGGACACCTTCACTGAGCAGTGGCAAAGAGGATTTTCTGTCTAATTTACAGATTTGTAAATCTAAACAAGCATTTAATCCACTTCTAATCCAAGTCACAATTCTGGTAATGACAGCAATTTTCCACTTCTAATCCTGGCATCTTTTATTTGAGGCAGTCAAGTGGTGTTTGTTAAAAGGAAGGAAATCAAACCTGTGGGCTTTATGTCATTGATATTACTGCACAGTGAATTGTGAATGGATGAATATGAAATAGCAAAAGGAATCCTCAATTTGTACCCTACATTTTTTCAACAGAAAATCACTCAGCCCCAAGGGATTTTTTTCAGCTGAACACAGTGAGGCTTTTTCAGTGATACTGATTATTGTCTAAAAGTGGGAAGTGTTTGTCTCCTAGCCCTTGTTCATGCTGTAGCAGGGAAACAAGGCTAAAAGAGGGGAAAATCAGAGCTTTAGCTGCAGACTGCACAGCAGGCTGCATGAACACATTCATCTTCAGATGTCACCATGAAAAGCTATTTCACTCATTAAATTAAACCTTTCTGCAATTTCTAAACATAAAGTACGAAATTAATCCCCAAATCTCTGTTTTTATGGAAATACCATGAAAATGGGCAATTGAAAATTAAAAAGCACTTGGAGCTTCTTAACCATCCCGTTCACTCACCAACATTTCACATGGGAGTTTCCTGTCTTAAAGGACAAAGGAATGCTTAGATGTTTTTCCTTCCAAAATAACAAAAATGTTGGTGATAAAAAGATAATTCAGCTAATTGTTAATAGATTCATAACTCCCTGAAATAATGATGTATACAAAATTAATCACAAAGGTTTGGGCTGATATTACAGGCTTTGTTTTCTTCTATAATGAAAAATGTAATTTTAAAGTAATTTGTTTTCATCTAATAATGAATGCATGAAATGAAATCTAAATGTACAGCATACAGTACTTGCAGCAGTGTCCTGGGTATCATACATCCCTATAAACACATAAAGATTTCAGGTTCTTATTTAGCATTGTGCTAAAGCTATTTTTAAAGCAGGGACTGAAAAAATAATTATTTAGTAGACAGCTTAAGCATACACAGTTTTATTCCATAGAAGCTCAGTATTTCCATTTCTCTTCCATTAAGACTACAAAGATGATTCAACACAGCATTTTTTTATGGCTGTTAAAAGCCTTAATCATATTAATGTTGTCACACCAATCTTCCCAGCAACCAGAACTTCACTGTGCATTGACATTTAACACATCACAAAATAAATGCCTGTAGTATTTGCAGAACTCTTTTCAAGCAATTCCCTCATTTTCCCCCCAAATCACCTGTTTGTCTAGAAGCAGCAAGGGAAATTAAATTAGATGTTAATATTCTCCCCAAATATTCTGTTACTTACATCAGTTCCTCCTTAGGAACTGAAAGCTTCTTTCAGCATTTGCTTTTTGTCCCAGAGAAGTCATAAGTAAAGCCAGAAGTTGTTACAATTGGGGTTTTCTAAAACAGTCTCACTCTGTGTAAATATTCCTACCTCTGGACTTATTCCCATCTGCCAGTCAAGAGATGAGAGTGCAGGTTTGTAGGGAAGCATTGTCTTCCACAAGGATCTCAAGGTTAAACTCATCAGGGATGGAGATCTGAACAGCAGTTTTGCCCTGCCCAGTGTTTGTCTTCTTCATGGTTCCAGAAAGACCCTTTACATTTAAATTTGGAGCAGAAATTAGGGAACTTGATACAGAAAAGCAGGACTTGGAAAATATGTTCCCCAAGAGCTGGGCTAGAAGGGTCTCTTCCTCAGAAATTAAGCCAAAGCATTGGAATGCTTCATTATTTTCAAACCAGTAAACTACAGGAAATTCAGAGTTAAAACATAACTGAAGAGTAAACCCATTATTTATGGAAATAAATAACCCAAATACCAGGAAAATGCAGTGAAAGGACTCTGTGAGTTCTTGAAAGTTCATTGAGGGCTGACAAAATTATTTGTGGGTATGATGTCTGGTGGAATCTGGGGAAACAAAATGGGAGCACCCTTTGAAAATCTGTTGCTGAACATGTGAATATAAATTTCCCTCTGCACAGCATAATGCAGGTTTGGTTTTGCTGGTTTAGGTACCCTAGAGTAGAATTCAGCCTTCAGGAGTTTCACTGTGTCATTTGCAAGGCAATGGAAATCCTCACATGATTCACTTGGACTTGGTGGCCTCCAAAGCTCCTTTCCAACCTCAGCCATTCTATGTTCTGTGATTTCAGCAGGGGTTAAGCACAGTAATTTTTGTCAGTTCTTGTTATGCTCTAATATTTTGTGATGTATATTGCAAAATACTATTTAGTGATCTTGAAAATCAGATTTTTCTAAGAGATGTGAGTTTTTCAGGTAAGCATTTAGGCATATCACTCTATCAGCCTTTGCTTTCATAAAAAATAAAAAGCTCTAAAATAAATAAAGAGCATATTCTAAGTCTAGATTGTTGCATTGAAAAAAGTAAAAAGTTTATGTTTTCTTAATGTACTGAAAACATGATCAAACAAATTCATCAGGGATAAATTTTTTCCCCTGCTTCTGATTTTTTTCAAGAGAAAAATCATTGCAAGTCAAGCCTTTTGAGTGCTCTAAAATCTGTAATCTGACATCATAATTTCAAAGTTTTATAAAGCCATTCCTTATAAAAACCTTCCATATGTTCCCTCATAAAAGATTATTATGTAATCTGCCATTCCTGGTGGTCTAGAAAGGATAAATCAATAAAATCATGTAAGAGAAAAGTCGACCATGTTGCAGTACTTTCCATAATGGATATATTTCAAATAATTTTGGAAAAAAAATGCTCTAGCCCTGTTTCTAACTTCCCTAAGGAAACACCAGTAACAATAAAAATGAGGTTTTATTTTAGAATGGGAAATGCTCGTAACAGAAGCCAGTCTTCTCGCAGACATTAAGTGATAAAATTGAGTAATTCCCCTATGCAGAAGCAGGAAAACTTTCTGCATTCTGTCCTCCAGTATTTTGTTACTAAATGTTCAGCCCACCCTGCCTGAAAATGCAGTTTGGACAGTTTGCTTCCTGCCAGAGTGAATGCAAAAGCTCCTTACAGCCCTCACTTCCCCAAAGCCTTCATCTGCAGAGTTCCTGAGAACTTTTCTCTTAGCTGGCTTTTAACAATCCCTGCATGAAAAGCATCAAGAGGACTGACTAGATAGAAACAAAGAGCAATGGGTTTTTTTACATTAAGTACACCACACGTGCATTTTTCCTTTTTTTTCCCAAGCCAAATCTATGGGAAAGGAACAACAGCCTAAAGTCTTCTTTTGCTGGAGCAAATAAAGAGATGGTATTTGTAATAACAATTAGAAGAAGGCAATTGTGACTTCTCTAGCACTTCTCCATCCAGTTTGTTAAATTAAGCAGCCAAAGAGCTGCTTTTGAATTTGTAGCTGTTAGATGCTCAGAAATACACAGAACATGAAATTGTCATTCCATCTGCAGAAAGTATTGAATAAATACTTAATAATAATAAATAATAGTAATAAATAAGGGAAACCATCAGTGACGAAGAACAGGGCACAGTTTTGTCACTGCTCATGGGATTTGGGCTGGGAGCAGTGGCTGTTCCTCCTGGCTGGTCATGCTGTGACCACACAGTGCCAATAAATGGGTGTGAATTAATGTCTGTGCTCTGGAGCTGAACTAAGAATATGGATTTCCTTTGCCCAGCCACCTTCTCCTGCTCTTCTGCTCAGGGGATAATATCCTATTTGCCATGCCACTTTAGGATGCTCTACCAATGACTTCCTTATCAAATTCCACAATTTGTGGGATGATATCCCCCCAGGAACAAGAGCAGAAGGTGGAAGGCAGGCTAATTGATTCAGCACTCCCCCACTGCCTCTGAGCTCAAGCACTTAGCTGTAATTATTGTGAAACTGAAGAATTTACACCGAGTTATAACTGGTATCACAGGGCTCAGAAAGTAGTGGATACTTCATGAACTGTCAGCTATTCCATGTATTTCTATAGTTCAACACACTTTTCCAACTAATATTTTAACTTATAAGGTGACACAATGTTCATAGCGTGTACCTGTGGAGCAGGGAGAGGTTGGGGTTTTCTCCTCACTAAATCCATAATTTTAAGCTGCTAAATAACAACAGCTTTTGAGGGCACTGAGGAATCATGGCTTAATATTATTGTCTCCTCTTCCCAGTGTAGAATCTTGTACTGAAAGATCTTTCCATCAGTGTGAGTGCACCCACTGCAAAAATGAGTGTTAGTTTTTGCAGAAAACAACAGAAGTGGTGGGAAGCACGAGTCTCTGTATGATGTGGGCTGACAGAACAGCATAATTTCCCAAGAAATCTGGTTAACTAGCTGACTCCTGGGGTCCCTTCCAACTTTACACATTCTGTGATCCTGTGTCATTCATTCAAATATTTCATCAGTCTTTATGCAAACAAGTAAATATTTGAGTAACTTCTAAACTACTGTAAATGCCCAGAGCTCTTATCAAAGCTCTGTCCATCTGGTGGTGATAGATGTGGCTTAACAAGAATTACTTTGCTTTATCTGCAGTGATTATCACCTTCCCAACATAAAATCACATCATCAAGTCTCCAACTCTTTTCACATTGTGCAGATGATGAAAAAAACATACCTATGGCTGAAAGAGAAGTTCATCCTGGGGCTGTATTTTAATTTAGAGCCATGCATGTTTTAAGATGAATGAACTTTTAATCTCTCATTTACAGTTTTTTGTTGATGGATAGTGGTCAGGGCTGAATGTCACCAACCTTGTCCTTTTCAGAAGGTGTTTGAGGACTTCTGGAGGAGACTAAATGAAGTATTGTTCTAGTAACTCTGAGTTCTGCTTAGTCAGAGACATTTCTGAGGTGACAGGAGACTGGATGGGATTCAGTTGCCTAAAATGACACTCAGTGCCTACTCTTTAATATCCAACTGCTGCTTTGCCTCTTACAGCCACTTGCAGAGTGGAAATCTCCTGCTGATCATGTCATGTCTGCCACTCAGCTGGGAATGGCTAAGATTTTTTAAAGCATCTCAAATGACAAAAACCATTTATACTTAAGCAACTGAACCCTGACTTTTGAGTGTGAGAGAAAAGTGATATTTATATGTATTCTTTTAGTTATTTGCTGCTTATAAAACCTCAATAATTTCAGCCCTCTAGTTTTCTTGGTATTTATAGGCTTATTTGCTCTAAAATTAACTGCTCCTTAGTTTTTTTTAATTTCTGAATATGTAAGTAAAATAAATTTGGGGTTGTCTTCATTACTTTCTATAACAAAGTAACTTATTGTAAGACTGTTAGGAAACTGGAATTATTTGCCATTTAATAGCATTTAAATAGAGGAAAATGTCAATGGTGAAGCTGAACCTGTTTGGCTTTTCTGAAGGTCTGTACATATGGTGTGTGACTCAGTGGCTGTACTTTATGTTTGGTATCATTCATATTTTGAAACAGGAGCAATGTTCTATTTGGGAAGTCTTTATATGTTCATTATTTAGCCTTTATGTTTTAAGATGCTGTTTAGTACCAAACATCTTGGAGTTAATGGAACAATTTCCATTTTAAAATTGAATTTTTGTGTATTGCATTCTGTACTGTCTGTCCAGGATCATTTCTGCAAATATTTTAAAGTGAAAGCCAATGAATATGGAAACACTTCTATAGGAATGCCAAAGGTTTCTCTTGAGTGTCCAGAGGGAAAACTTACCTGTAGCCATCAGATATAAAAGTACTGCATCTAGATCACCAGTTAAGTTAATTATTTTTCCACAGACTGCAGCATGGCTAACTAACAAATTTAAAGAACAGATGGATTGAGAGGAAACATGAGAACTCTCGCTTGAAAATAAAAGTAAAAAACTCAAAGCTCTCCTAAGCTACTTTAAATTCAGCAAGTGCACATGTGTTTTGAGGTTAAATCTTCCTAAAAGTATTTTTATTAGTGGGAAAAAAAAAAATCTCAACTATTTAAGGCCATTTATTTTTCTCATTATCTGAAAGATTAAGATGCTTTCTGTTTCTTAAGCGAACAAATATGAAGTACCTGCCAGGTGAAGGAAACAAACTTGCCATTGCCTAACTTTTTGGATGGATGCTTACTTAATGCAAAAACACATAGATTATTACTTGCAAAATCACATAGATTATTCTGATTGTTTAGATCTATTGCCAGGTGGGAAAATCTTGACCCTGTGCTTTTAAGTTAGATGTGCAGAGCTGTCATTTCAGATCCATCCCTGATGCTGGCACTCACTGAGGAAGTTGAAACTATGTCTGCAGACCTCGGTGCAAATGTTGAAAGCTGAAACAGTGAATCAAATGCTAAGGCATCTTCCTTTCTCACCACTGCAGTAGATATGTCACAAATACTTGTTTTAAAAGAGGTGGATGAGATAATCATTGTTTCCAGGAATAAAACCATACATGTAAGCAACGAGAAGAATATACAGTTTATTACAGTGAAAGAATAAAATGTGTTGAGCTTCTGGTAACAGCAAAGCAGAAAGGGGCCATGTCCACATTACCTAAAATCAAAAACTTACAATTCTATGAAAAAATATATTAAAAAGCTAAAAATCTTTAGGCATCATCCACACTCCTGGTTTTTGCCTGTATGAATACACTGACAGGTGTTGGGAGGTGTGACAGAAGCTCTGACTGCTGGAGCTGCCTTAACACAGAATTCAATATTTTAGCTGCAAATTCTGGTTCCTCTTTGCCCCTTGCCTGACATGACTTTTGTCAGGTGGCTTTAAAACACTGGTGTAAAACAGCTGTGCTGGTATAGCCTCACCTCTACTGGTCTGTCTGATTTGCACACAAAATTGTAACGTACCTCTATGGGGGAGTCATTTGGAATGCATTATGAGTATCCCACAGGTGCAATTTGCTGTTGAAACACCAAATTTTTCTATTGTGCCTAGAAGTGCTGGAATTCTCCATTTGAAAACTATGCAAAAAACCTTTTTCTGGTTAAAGCTGTGTATTGTATGACTTGGTTAAAAAGCAAACAAAAGCTTTTAACTGCTTTTCATGAGATCTGTTCCCATGAAACCACTGTTAACTCTGCAGAGATTTGGTTGTTCTTTCTTTGAACAGTCAGCTTCTTTTGTCAGCCAGAGAACAAGTCGTTTGATTAATGATCATTTTTATTTCTTTGAAAGGATCCTTTCCGACCATTGGGGTGAAGTCTCTTTCCAGATTCCTGAGGGCGGGATTTTTAAATAGCATCCTGGCCTCACATCCAGTGGCAGGGGGTGGATCTTTACCCCCCAGCATTTCCTCTGGTAGGTATTCCAGCCTGTTCCCACACATCAGGCTTTTTTTTTCCTTCACTCTCTGCCCTATCTCTCCACACTTCTCAAGGAAATAAAATATGGTATTTGTCAGAAGGGTAGATCAGATGTCCCTTCCAATAAAAAGCCAAACCAAAAGGAAATGGAAAAGACAATAACTTCTTGGGAACAAACTATTTTCCTGAACTAATGTATAGGAGAAATTGTGAGGGAAACTGTTCTGCAGTTAAGTGGCCAACCTAAATATTGGAAGAGAAGGCCTGGTGTCCTCTAAATCATCCATTTCATGAAACATGTCCATGTGCACCAAAGAAGGACAACTTTAAACATGCCACTGTAAAATCTCAGAATTTGTGTGACTCTGTGACTCTTCCCTAAAAATTTATATTCCTTTGCTAAAACATGGAAGCAAAACACATGTGGAAAGGAAAAACTTAATAATATATTAATTTGGTATTTGAAACCTTTGTGTGCTTTGGTAGCTGCAAGTTTTATCTCATGAAAACTGCCTCTTTTTTTAATTTTTATTACTTTTCATTATTTGAACTCCTGTAATTCTCTTTAAATGAATGAGGACAGATTAGAGGCATCCTTTCCAAGACAGGCTACTTGTGTTATCCTTTCTCTTCTGGAGCCATTAAACACCATTTCCATCAAAAGTAATAAATGAAGAGTAAATACATATAACTATAGTTAAAACTGAATCAAAGTTCCTTTTCAAACCACATATTTCTGTGTAAAAATGGATCTGTGCATGGGCTAATGTTGGGCTGGTATCTTTTCTGGACATCCTGTGTTATCTGTAGTGTTACTTAAAAGTTTTTCTTGAAAGAAAAAAAAAATCTCTTCTGGTAAGAAAAGGCAGAAAATTGGAAAATTGCATAATGTTATTGACTTGCTATATAAAAGAAACTATTGTACTTCTCTGTGCCCCATTTTACCTACTGCAGTAATTCTAATTACAAGATTATTCTTACTTTTCTTTTTATTTCAAGTGCTATTATTTCTTTCTTTGCTTTCTTTGAATAGAAGCGTCTCGGCAGCTTTCATGTCTTTTCTTATGACTGTTTGGGTTCCTTTTGTCGACAGTTTGTGAAATACTTTCCATATTTTTTTTCTCCATGGGATATCTCAGAGTGTTTAATAGCCCTTAGGAATTGTGGCAGTCAGCATCACAATGAGGTGGTACCTGTAACTAAACAACTATTGAGCAGGAAATACTGCAGGCCCCACAAAATTCTGGTTTGAACACAGTGCTATGTAGAGCATCCCACTGATTCTGTTAAATTACAAATGGCCTCAAAGTCATGAACTGGCTTCTCAACTACCTCCCCACCTACAAGTTAATTTTGTAAGATCCTCAGGACTGATGTTTTTCTGAGTACTTGTAAAGCTTTTGATCTTATGGACTTAAAACTCTTAAATGTAGTTTTTTTTAATGAAGATCATTCATAATTCCTTGCTATTAAATGTCTTTTACTAAGAATTCTGATTCAATCTGATGAAACATTGAAAATGGGAAATTATGGAAATGCAACTGCATGATGTGTAACAGATATCCTTGCAAGTTAATGGAGATAAATGTTATTTGATCATGTCAAAAGCAACAACAAAGAAAAAGTGGGCAAACCAGCAAACCCAGAGAAAGGAAAGATTTTCAGGTAGTTGAGAGGCAATGAAGAACTGTGATAAATCAAATGGATCTGTTCCTCTGAGAAGGAATGCATGTTGGGGAACAGGTGGCATGAAGCTGTGCAGTCAGAAATCGCTGCTAACATTTGCATCTCACCAGTCTTACCTGTAGTGCTGCTATTGAACTCTTCCTTTTTTACTTTATCATATTTACATTTATATTAAGCACAGTATGAATTCTGAATTGCCTCTTTTTTCATCAGAGATGACCAGGGGATGCCCTTTCCTTTTCTAAATTGCTAAAAGCAGCTTTGCTTTATTTGTGAGGAAAAGAAAATCCCACACATTAAAAAAGGGGGGAAAAAAACAACCAAAAATACCATGAAAACAAATCTTGACAAGGTAGTGCTGATCTGGGATGTAAGAGACTCAAAACTGTCTGATCTCTTGCTGTGCATGATTCAGTGGAGATGTTTGGGCTTGTGTTGGACAGTAGCTCTCATAAGCCTAACAGAGGTACTTAACATTTAATAACTGCAGAATTATAACCTAATTGTTTCACATATTGGTTATGGGTAAGATTTCAGTTAATTTAACTACATGGGAGGCTTAAAATGCCAGCATTATTCTGCTATTAGGGTCATTAGGAACAAAGATGATGAGATGCTTTTTATTTACCAAAACCTTTAACTCAAGATAAGTGGCAGATTCCCTTCTAAATACTCAGAAAAATTCTTTCTAACTAAAGACAAAATGCTTTTAAATATTTTTTCTACAAAATTTGCCACAGATGTTTTAATGAAACAAAGAACTAAACTAGAAAGCCTGCTATAAATAAGTGTCTGGAAAGCAGCTTGGCAGGGCCATGCAGCTGTTGGTTTCTTTTTTTCCCTTTCTACTTTATTCTCAGTAGTTGAGAGGAGTGTATTTCTTTTACCATTGCATTGACAGCTGATGCTCAGTTTTGTGTAAATCAGCTTTTACACTGTGCAGAGATTCTCTTATGTAAAAGATATCCTCATTTAGCCAATTTAAAGATTAATTTATGCTGCTGGGACGAGGCATTACGTCTTTCTGCATAAATAGATTGTCTTGAATGTAGGTGTTTTTAAGCCTAGACATAAATTCTAATGCAATAGTGCTTATATTTGATAGTTACATCAAGTGTCTGTCACTGCTGTACAGCAGTTTCACCAGAAGGAAAACTTAAAGCAGGCCTGAAAAACTTATCTTAGATTCTTGCAAAAACAAGCTATTTGCAGACAATAGCTTCCTTTTTATTTAGCTATCATTTATGCCACAAATTACCTCATTCCTTGTTATTCCACCTGTTTGTTAGCAGTGCAAAATGACATGATTTAGCTGATGTAGGTCTGCACTGACAGATGGATTCACATGAGCAATAAGTACTTTTTCTCAAGTGATAGCCTTGCATATATTAAAAAGAATTCTTAAACCACTTAACATTTACACTCCTCATCAACACTGACTCTGGCACAAGCTGCTATGTGTGTGTATGACACATACACACACACACCTTGTGTAAACCCAAATTATAAACTTGCCAGAGCTGCATCTCTCTCTTCACATTCTCTTCCAAAGTACACACCCTGTTCTTTGCTCCACTTGGGGAAGCTCTCATCTCTCTCCTCCTGCAGCTCCTGATTGAAGTGTCCTGTGAAGGATTTGTTGTGTAAATGCCCACAGAAGTTACAGGCAGGAAGCTTCATGGTGCTCTGCTGTCTTTGAAGAGCCACAGATTGCTCAGCTTGCTGAGCTGGGAAGGAAAAAAGGAAAAACAAATACCTCTCCTACTGTTCCTTTCAAGCTAAACTCCTTCACTGAGTTTTTCTGTCAACAAGGTCTAGAGATGGGTGCCAGGCTGTGAGCTACCATGGAAATGTTCTGCTAGCCAAACCTCTCCTTCAGACTGTTCAGCATTCAAACTGCACTAGCCAGAGAGAACAATCAAAATTATTCTTGCCATAAACTCCTCTCTGGAGCTTCTGTGGAAGGATCCTGGTGTGACTTTTTTAATGAATGTGACCATCAGTTATTTCCTGACACTTAATTTGTGAGTGTTAACTATCCAGCTCCTTGACATTGTAGGAAAAATAGAAGCGAAGAAATTTGGCTTGATGAAACGACCCACCTTTGTGAACCTCAAAAAATATATTGCATGCAAGAAATTTAGAATGCACTCACTTTCCAGAAATTGGAAATTATATAGGATGGTTTGCTCACTGCTGTCCTGGATTCCACAAAAAGCACATTCTACAGAGGATATCCCCTCTTCAGTGTTTTACTGCCTAGTTGTTTATGGCTCTTTGTCTAACACACATTACAATATTCACATTTATTCCACAGAGCTCCTCAAAAAACTCATGCATAATTGTAGAGTACTACACTAGATGATTAACAGTTTTCTTTTGCACAAAATTAATATTTTATTACCATTTCCAAATGCACCTGAGTGAGCCCATTATTCTTGATATTGTATAAACTGACATTTGAAAGCAAATTGTATTGACAGACCCTTATTGAACAAAATTACTCAACAAGAAACCATCAAGGAGCAATTGTACATAGTGAATTCAGCTATGATTATAATACTCCAATAATGAGAAAAGTAACTTTTTTTTCCCCCAGTTAATGCACTTTCCTCTACTCTATTCCAGCACCTACACTTCTATATTTGTTGTTAAATGAAAACTGCTAACCCTTTCCCAGTGACTAACAAATTGATTTTTCTATTGCATATGCATTTCTTGGGATACCTGAGCCAAGTGGCTCTTCCAGTTTATTCTTGCCAGCCTCAGTGCTGTTCCACTGGAATGTTTACCT
Source organism: Taeniopygia guttata (assembly GCF_048771995.1). Classification (NCBI taxonomy): domain Eukaryota; kingdom Metazoa; phylum Chordata; class Aves; order Passeriformes; family Estrildidae; genus Taeniopygia; species Taeniopygia guttata. The sequence continues at coordinate 15,511,183 of NC_133024.1, read as the reverse complement.
TATAAAACCTATAATTAGTACATCATGGAATGTATTTTCTGAAAACAGAAGTTCAAATGTAGATGGACTTTCCCGTTACGCAGGCAGGGAGTACTTCAGAACCAAAATAAGGATGAGCAGCAAGTAGCATTAATACTGAAAGAAACATATTTTATATTAGTTCATTAAGGTTAAAACTGAACTGTAAAACTGGGGTTAAGCTCTGAGTGTAGGACATGGTAAAAGGAAGTTTTCATTCTTCACCCTTGCTAAATAGCTTATTTCATGCTCAGGTGGTCATAGTAAACAATTCCAAACATTTAAATCCTAGAAGTTCAGAAAAAAAAGTGTTTGCATATGTGGTCATTTGTACATAATATGCACTACTATTGCATATTTTTAAAAATCTGACTACAGAAATAGTGGAAATTTATTGTTACAAGCATGTTAGTTGAAGAAAGTTTCTCTTGCCTGCTAACAGAAGCAGAAAGATACGAAGGGGAGAGCAGGAGGAGCTTGACAGATATACACAGAAGTATATTTGTAAATTCAATTCACACAGATTTTCTTTGTTTCAAGATTAAGGGAAAACTGAACTCCCTTTTTTGCCGGTGGTAAAACACTGGATGTAAAAGCATGATCAGAACTGGTTCATTCTTGTGAGATGGGAGGCAGGAGAAACAGCTGTTTCAGGAGAAACAGGAGAAACAGGTCTGTTTTAGGTAGGAAGCCAGTGTGCCTTCACCAAATTCAACTTGCTGCAGTAGCATTCTCAGGCCCAAATATGTATTTACAGTATGGGAAATAATCTGCCTAAATCTGAATTTTACACAGTGGTATTTAAAAAGCCCCTTTAGGTGGCTTGTGCAGTTGGTGAAGACTAGACAGTCCTGTTCAGACTCATATCACCTGTCTGTGACACATAGTTAGAATCAGAGCTGCAGGGAGAAGCTTGGCACAGTGTGCCTTCATATTCTGAAGGGAAAATCCCTCAAAGAGAAATGATGTAAACCCCAAGGCATCACAAAAATGATCATGTATTTGTTGGAGCCCTGACTCGTGATGTTTTGTTGTCTTAATTTTGGATTTAGCATCCCATGTGTTACAGCCAAAAGTTCCTTGTGGGTTCCAAAACCTTCAGGAGTGTTGATGTGTGATCTCCACTGCTTCTGCACATGAGAAATGATATCTTGCTCATAAAGGAAGAGTGGTGGATCATGAGTTTTTTATAGCTCAGTGATGTCTCAGATATTTAATCTTTATGTAGACTAAAGGGAAATGGGGCAAAACAGCTTAAATGGTAAATGGAAAAATGCACAAAGGATATCCTGAAGTCATGTCAGAATCTTATCAACTTCTCAATTAGGCATAATATTGAATAAAAAACAAATGACATTTTAGAACAGGATTTCTTGAAATAATACCTTAACCACATCATTAAGCTTATGAAAGCACAAAACCCTGTTTTATTGTAACCTTATGTATGCTTTTTTAAAATCTTGCTTCTTTTCAAATTTACATTGCAGCTTACAGCTTCTAAATATGATGCTCCTATGATAATAGGTAAATTCACAACAGAAGTTAAGTAGGATTTGCTTCTTGTGTTCCCTACGAACTTGTTATGGGTCGTGGCAGACTGAATATGAAGTGCAGAAGCCCCCAGGGCAGAGATTTCACATTGTTTAAACTCCTTTATGTGCTCTGGGGTCAGCAGGGCAAGTGATCATTGATGCAGTCGGACTCTGTGGTCTAATTCTGAACCAAAGAACATCCCTTGCTCTTTCCACAGGAGGATGTGGGTTGGTATGAGCCCTGAGGAGCTTCAGGGTGTGATGTCACTAGATTAAGTGAAAAATGCTGAATTTCACTTATAAAATAACTGAGGTGAATTGTTTTGCTTAATCCAACTGGGCAAAAGTCTCTCAAACTGAATCTGAACAGAATGCATTATCTGTTATGATTTTTTCTCTTATTCTTTGCTTCAGTGCTAAAGCAAAAATGCCATTTTTTGTTTTCTATAATATAATTTTAGCCATTATTTCTCTCTCACCTACCCAACCCCAAAGTAGTGCCAAAAAAATCCCTATTTCTTCTGGTTTACCCTCTCCTGCATTCCACTTGCTTCTCTCATGGAAAGATAAGGATCAGAAAATAAGTAATAGAAACAACATAGCTGATTTCTCTTTACAGTTCCACTTTCCTTTCCTCAAAATGTTCCAGAATATCTTCTTGTAGGCACACTGGAGGATTGATGCAGATTAGGGTGTGCAGGAGCAGTAGGACTCCTCAAATTTCTGTTGTCCAAAGCCCATTCTCCCTTTGTCACGTGAGGAGCCAGTAGAGCCACTTGCCACGCTGCCTGCAACATGAGGTTGCAGGTTCTCAAACCAGAAATGTTTTTATAAATATTTAATACTTAAAATATTTTATACATATCCATACATACTTTTCCTGGCTTCTAAAACACACCAACAGGCATAAATTCTTGCCAGTGGACCACAGGGTAGTAAGTGGAAAAGCATTTAGTGTATAATTACAGGAAAACAGGTTTATGTTTTGAAATATTTTCAGATTGTGTGGAGGCAATAAATCTTCAGGTAGCAGTGGTAGCTGTGTGGCCATACCTTACTAAAATTTAAACGGTATCTTATGGTCATTCGTGTGTTTTGAATTTATAGTAATTGATTTTACACAAGTATCTTCCCCTGACTAAACTAATTTAAGTAATGATATTTGGTATATAGACATGAGAAAATCCAAAGTGCTTTAGGAGCAAGATAAATAGGTTATATCTATGGGATTTCCTGTGGTAGCAGGATGTAAATATGGTTTGCAAGTTTGGAACTGCAACTTCTATTTTTTGAATGTGCTTGGACACAGGTCTTAGTCAGGGGCCTTCTGTCATGTGAGTCAAGATTTCAAGTGCAGTAGCTTGCAGTCAAATTCACATTGGCTTCGTGTGAATTGGTGTGGGCTAACAGTGCGAAACCAAAAACGCAAAGTGGCAGAATTATTTTTAATTGCTTTTTTTCATAGTCTTCCTTCCTTCCCTCCTTCCTTCCTTCCTTCCCTCCCTCCTTCCTTCCTTCCTTCCTTCCTTCCTTCCTTCCTTCCTTCCTTCCTTCCTTCCTTCCTTCCTTCCTTCCTTCCTTCCTTCCTTCCTTCCTTCCTTCCTTCCTTCCTTCCTTCCATTATGAAAATTTTATTTTCAACTCACTGAAATTAATTCTTTTGGTGCATTTGAGTGATGACAGGAGAGAAGCAGCTGCAGTGCCATGGCCTGTGGCTCTCTGATTTGAAGGGTGTGTAATGAATGGAGCAGCTGTGAGCTCCAGGAGAGCCTCCCAAGGCCTGGGCATTTCCATGGGCTTCCCTGGGAGTGTGGAAAGCACAGCCCTCACCCAGACTGTGCCCCTGTGTTTGGGGCTGGCTTATCTCTGCTCTAGCAGGAGATAAATCCCCCAACAGCAGAACAAGGCTTTGCAATGAAGAAATGCCTGATAGGGAGGTGATTTCCTGAGCCACGTGGATTCTGATCCACAGAAGTGGTGGAGCAATATTTTCTCATACAAACCAGGGAACAGGTGCCAGTCTGGGCTGTTTTAAGTGAAAGAATGAGTATCATGTTTATATTAACAAATCTATCCCCATAATTGGTATTAGAGATTTCATTGTAAGTCTGTGGAAAAAGAACATGTGCAAACTATTCTTTTTGGAGGATTAATCTTACATAAAACATTCATTAAAGGAGGCTTTGCTGCATTATTTAAAATGACAACAAGAGACAACAAGCTGAATATTTTGTCATTGATATGACACTTCAGATTCTCCTTCTTATTCATCACTCTGGCACTCAATTAAATTGCATGCTATCAAAATCTTGTGGGGAAAAAAAAACCCTAAAAATATATATAATGTGAATTTCAGATTTAATCGGTATTTTACATTATTTGGCAATTTATGGCTCTTTTTTTTTCCTTTTGTTTTTTCTTTTTTTGCACTCCTCCTTATTAGAAAAATGAAAAGCAGATTGATCAATGGAAAATACAAGATTGCAGCATATTCTGGGGTGGCATGACATCAGTACGGGTTGTTTGTCATTTTCACTGGCTTTGTTTGAGTGGCACTGTAGTGCAGCTGAGTGGGAGAACTGCAAGGAAGAACTTTCTTAGGGAAAGTTGTCCAAAGCCTCTTGTCACAAGGCAGGAGTTGCCTCAAAGCAGTGAATAGCCCTTTCTATAGGTTCATCTCAGTTGTGATAAATTGAATTGCTGTCCTTTTCCTGCATCATGCCAAGCCCCAGTGCTGCTCTTGTGTGGTCAGTGTGGCTTTCTGAGATGCTGGAACTCTGAAGTGGATCTCCCAGAGCCACAGTTACTCCAAATGCAAGAAGGAAAACTGCTTTAGACAATATCCCACATGTGTCTGGGGCAGGAATATTTATGCTTTCCCAAAAATTCTGAGAACAGAGAATGTGGGGATGGTATCCGTGTGTGTGTCATGTATAAATACAGTTGAAATCATGTTGTTACCTTAACTATGTAGTAAAATGATACACCTGTTATAATGTGCTGCAGATTATAAATGTGATATCTGTAGTGTGTAAAATCTATATTTAGGGCTCTCAGGACACTATAATTCCTCTGCTTTAAAAGCTCTGTTCTCTCACAGTACTCCCCACTCCAGCAGCGCTCAGCATCTAAAACTGCTGCGAGTCTGATTTGTTTGACTGATTTGATCATTGAAACAGATTCAAACATTTTTATTTCATCCTCCCCCAGTTCAAACGAGAAGCTGTGTGCTCTCCTCCAGCAACACCCACAGTTTGCAGCTCCTTGGTTCCAAGCCCTCAGCTGACACCTTTTTCCATGTTCTTTTTCCATTCCTTCTCTTGTGTGACTCTTGACTGCAAAATTAACTCAGTTCTTCAGATCCTTCTCCTGTACCTGTTCCTGTATCTGTGTGGAAACACTTCCCTGAACTGGGCTGGAGATGGGTGTGTTCCTATCCCAGGAGGTTCAGCCATTTATGGAGGTCGTTCTCACTCCCAGGAGTGCCTTGGCTGCCATCTGTATCCCTCTGCTCTTTGTTCTTAAACCTCTTTATTCTCCTTTTTTTTTGTGTGTGTGCTGTAAACAATCCTGGGAAAATAATTCAATGCCTTCCAGCCTTGCATTAGCCTACCCCTTGATAAAATAATCAAAGATTGCTTCTCTGTCTCAGAGACTCCTCTGCTCCTGTTTACTCATTCCTGTTCTTGTTTTGAGGATGAGGAATTCTTAGTGCCATGAGAACAACGTGAGTTTTCATAGTCTAAGTAATAGCTTTTTTTTTAATTTATTTAGATGCAGACACTACACTAGTTTGGAAATCTCTCAGTATTATTTTTAAAGTCAGTTTTGTAGTGCTCTTTAAAACTACAGCAATATTTTGTGTTTGTACAGGGGTCCAGCACATACAAGTTTTTCTGGACTCAAATTGAACTACTCTGTAAAGGATAACACACTGGCAATAGAGCCAGTGTTGCTACTTTGATGGTAAAAGTTCCCACTGGATTCTACTGTGTTCCAGAGTTTTTTACTATGTCTTCAAGCCACCCTAACAACAGCTGAGACATTTTTAATCCACAGGTGCTCCAAAGACAAATACTGTGCTGACTAAAAATGTCGCTGTCACAGTCTGGCTTGGAATACATAAATAGTTCCAGAGATACATTAAACTTGCAGCCAAAATCAGGTGGCTTTTATCAAGTACTGTCACACTAAAGACCAGATTATCTGAGAATTTAAATTTGTGTCCAGATTAAAGATTTTTGCTGGAGATAATCAATTGATGGAGCCAGGTTTATTTTCATGGTGTCGTGACACATTGTGGTGTCTTGACACAATCCAACCTCAATTTCATTTGAAATTTAGGTAGCATGGCAAGTGATACAGAGAGTGGGAAGCTATCAGCCTAAGTGACTAAATTTACTGATGATATGCTGATTTTCTGATATACAGCAACCTGTAGAAGGAAAATACTGCTTTTTTAGTGTATTTAGTGCCATTCTTGTGCTGTCACTTGGAAGAGGTGGTTTTGTGTTAAGACATGTCATTTCAAGTCACTCAAGTTGAGTGCTTTAAAATCTCATTGTTCAATGGAAAAAATACCAAAATATCTTTTTTAAATCCACAGATTAAGGCATATAAATATATTTCATAATTACTTTAACCTAGGAGCACAGGGCCTGAGCAAAAGGAATTACAGGTGGGGTTTCTTTGGAGGGAGGAATATTTTGTGAGAGAATGTAGAAGAATTAATAGTTCTCTTTAGCAAGTATGAAAATAATTTGTGTTTAAGCATATGAATCTAAGGAGCATAAAAGCTGCAATGAGAGCCTGTGAACCTCTAGAGAAAATTACAGCTTCTGGAAAGTCTAGAGTGCCAAAGGACTACCCACAGGCAACCAGGAGTTCTGTTTTAAAGCTCCATTTGTCCTCCCTTCAAATGCAAATTTTCTGTACAGGTGTTTTACATGTTTATAGGTGTTTTTTATTTACCCAGAAAGAGAATTTTCTGACCAAATATGCCATCTGAAAGCCAGCTTTACACCCCTATTTATTGAAAAATGCTATTGTCTGCATCAATTCAGAAATTATTACTTGCTCAAGAGGGTTTTGCAGAGTGTAAGATTCTCTAGCATCAGGCTGCAGTTTGTTTACTTCTCTAGATTTTAGGATTTTCCCTTCATGTGGAGGTGTCAGCCCTGTGACAGTAAGGAAATGATAAAGGTAAGGGAATCTGGGGCATTCATGTGCTTGAAACTAAAGAGAGTGGGCTGTACAACCAGTCATCATTAGCAAATTGAACTAAAGGAAACATGATTTTTTAAAATGCTCTGATCGCTAAGAGCTTAAAAGTGATGTATTTTTCACGTTTATAATGCAAAACCAAGGTATAACCAATGGGTGCAGATAAATATAATTGATTTGGTGGCAGATGCACATCAGCAGCTGAGACTAAACATTCAGTTAAAAAAGAAAGAAGCTGGTTATTCTTCACACTTCCAGGGGCTATCCATAAAAACCATCTAGGCATTGGGGAATTTTCACAAACACACAAAAAACTAGTATTGTGACAACACTGTTTAATGTTTTATTCATGGAAGATGTGAACATGAGAGTCAATACAGAAATAATCACAATTTTTTTTCGAGGAAATGAGGGAATATTGATAGGAACTACAAAAAGACTAGACTAAGCTCTGTGAATGGGCATTATCAGGAACCCAAAACTCTGGGTCAACATGCTGGAGCAAACACAGAAATGGATCATTCACTTTTTTAGATTGAAGGTAAACTGTAACAGCTCAGGAGAAATACCTGTCTGTGGCCTGTTGTACATTGTGGACAGTTTAATAAACATTCCACTACTAACCAAACTGAACAGAAATGGACAGTTGTGCTGGAACAATCAAAATGGCCTTCTGTGCTTCATTAGCCTGAGCCCTGTGTTTGTTTCTCATCCCCTCATCCAAGAAAACCACAAACATAATTTGTGCAGAAGAGGGGGGGGAAAAGTGATGAAAGAGTCTTCTTTTGGGCTTGAGAAATACTGACCCAGCTAGTGTGGAGCTGAGGAAGTGAGATGGTGGACTCAGTGTCGCCCCTTGGCATAGCTCTGGTTTCCCACAAAACCCAGAAGAGACGGGCATTCCCAGGAAAAGACAAGGCTGCCATTTTAAGCCCTTTCACCTCCTTCCTAATCTTATTAACATTCTTATTAATTAAATTTTTGTATAGAATGGCTGCTTTGTGATATTAATAATTGTAACAATTGCTGTTACAATTGGTTGGCAGCCTGATTGCCCCTCTGCTGTCAAGCACTTGTAGAAGGTTTTGTTTTTTTTTTTAAAGGGTACCCACAGTGAGCTGGTGTTTAAGTTAAGTACACACTTCAAAAGTGTATCTTCAGATTTGGATATCCTTTCAAGAAATAAATGTAATGTCTTGTTCTGCTTTTGGATATGATGCCACCCTGGGACTGTGCTGGTTGAGCAAAGCCTTGATTTGAGTAACACTGTGTTTATTTTAGGCATTTGCAACATATTAATTCAGTGTTTTTCTGGATTATACACACCCAATGCATACAGTAGATCTAGGAGAACTTTTTTTGTGACACCCCATCTATTTGTCTTCTATGTTCCTAAGTCACTGAAATTTTTCTTTGAGAGGAAAATTATGATCCTCAGTTTGTAATTACTTGGACACGGCTTATGAATATTTTGTTTTTTTCCTTAATTCAGATACATTGCAAAATATTACACAGCAAGTTTTTCTATTTGGAGATAGGAGGCTCTTCTTTGATCATTTTTAAGGGAGAATACACCAGAGTGAATGATGTGCATTCAGCTAATCAAGTAAGAACAAAAGAAAAAAAAAAAGTGCATAGAAAAGAATTCCTAGGAGTAACACAGGGAATTGTGTTTGTGATATGAGAATTTTGGAAATATTTTATATATTCAGCTACTGTGAATAACCTCTGCAGAACAACTAGAATTGTAAAAGCCCCATAATATGTCCATAATCCTGATGTGTCTCTTTGCTGTTTTGCAGGCAGACCAGTAATGATTGTAGTTGAATACATGGAGAACGGATCCCTTGACTCCTTCCTGCGGGTGAGGTGCCATTTTCTGATGACATTTGAATCAGAAACCATTCTAGGTTAAGATTTTAAATCATTTATCGCAAATTAATTTCTACATAATGTTATTCATGGATTTCTGGTGAAGAATAGAAGCTTTTTCCCCAGGGTACGTTTCTGAGGTACAGTAATACATTAGAGCACGGCTGGAAAAAAAGAAGATTTAAACTTCAGAATATAATTGATTTCTTCTACAAAAGTAGTTCCTGTATTTAGCAAAATGTATTTCAAAATGTTTTTGTGAAAGAAAAGATAAATTGAAGCATAAATGCCTGGCCTTATGGAAGTGGTTCATTTTTCTCAATCACCTTCAAAAATACTCTGTTATGATTTTTTTGGTTGGTGAAGCGTAGAATATACTCAGTAATTGATTTATAACATTTATGGCTACTTGCATTTAACAAATTGAATTAGAAAACAGTTCATGGGTGAAATGTCCTGGCATTAATTAACCCCCAAAGGTCCTTAGTAAACATTAAAGGGCTACAGAAAATGTGATTAATATGCTAGCAAAATTGTATTTAATTCTTTTTAAAAATGTAAAAGGAAAGAATGACCCCCCTCTGTGAGCTGAACTTATCCTAGAATAGTCTCTTTTTTAACAGAACCCCTGAAAATGCTCCAGAGACCCAGTGACCTAAGACCCTGTGGGAATGATTTTAATGTCAAGTATCTCAGATTTGTCTTAAAAAGTAAACACCAGCCGTCAATAGCCCCACTGCCTTGCCCGTTCCATCCTGCAAAATGCTAAATCTGGGCTTGTGGGAAGTCAGGGGCCTGTGGGTTTGGGAACTTGTTTGGAAGGATATCCCAAAGGAGAGACATTCAACAGGGGGCTGTGGAAATATTGATGTGAAAATCTTGGTGATGGTGATTGAAGGCTCATCTGTGGTAGCAGGAGGAAGGAATTGCTTAGGGAAAAAAAAGTGAATAAGCAGGAGGGAAAAGCAGCCAGCACTTCAGAAAGATTTACATGAGAGGGGAGAAAGTCATGCAGGCAGTATTTGTTGGGAAGAGGGGAAGCCACCAGAGAAGAGCATTTGGAGCAAGGGATTCAGCCCTGAGAGTACAGCAGAGCCACTGACACAGAACCTCCAGACCCTGATTCTCTTTGCCTTCTGGTTTGGATTATTCCATAGGAATTTTTCTTTGACGTTTCTTTGTTGTCCTCCTCACCTACTCTCCCAAATAATATTTTTTTTTTTTCCATTGTCAAGAAAAATGGCAGATATCTGTTATGTTGTCAGAACACACCAGCAGTTTCCTGTGAGAATTTGCTGATTTCTCAAAATCAAGTTTGTTTTTTTGTTTTGTTTTGTTTTTTTGTTTTTTGTTTGGTTTTTTTTTTAATGGAGCATTTGGTATCATCCATGTATTGGACACTAGGCAGTTTTTTAAAATTACTCCCCTTTCCTTTCTGGCTTATCCCTCTGTCCATCTGCAGCACAGGAACTGCCCCTGATTTGAGTACCTGCAGCTTTCCTGCTCTGTGATTTTTCAGCAGTGCCCCAGGAAGATTTGTCTGGGCCTAAAACATTGTTCTCTGCATATGTGTGTGTGTGTGTGTGTGTGTGTGGAGAATTTCATAGAAGAGAATAGAACCAAGTCCTGAAATAATTCATGAGAGAGAATTACCTTTCTCTGAACTGCTCTGGTGTGATATCTATATTCCAGGTTTATTTCACATGCATTCATGTATCAGAACAGTTACTACTTATTAGGATACTTTAATAGAAAGTGGCATCAGCAGAATTATGATGTTACTGTGGGAGCAATGATTCTCACATTGCATCAGATATATTTGGTAGCAGAACTGCTGGGGGGAAATGTGAGCTAATAATTTCTGCAGCTGTTTTTCATGTATATTATTTTACAGCTTCAATTCACACTTCAGATATGGGTTATTCTTCTAAAATGCTTTTTAAATGTACTTTAGATATTATTCAACATCCCAAAGCACTGTAGATATATGTCAGCATTTCTGTTTATAATTAGCAGAGCAAATGGCTGCAAAGTAACCTATTTAAAAAGAAATCCAGCTGCTTCATTAATAATAGTTGTTTCCTGCAGATATAAGTCGACATTTTTAAAAGCTTTTGTGAAGACACAAAGCAGCAGAGAGGCTTTATCTTTAGCAATCCTAATGAAAGACGTTCAGTGACTATAATAAATGTTGTGGGATTTGGAAGGGCTTATCACATAGTCTGTCTTTCTTATTATTTAAAGGAATCAATTGTTCCAGTGCAAAGTGTTTTTACACAGAGGGAAAAAAGTCCATTTCTGACCATAAGAAATATTTCCCCACATACCACAACCAGCAAAAATTCCCCAGCACATCCTTCCATCTGTCTTTCTCCAAAAGCCTGCAAAAATGGGTCAGTCTTACAAATTCCATGTGAGATTCTGTGGTGAGCCACGTGAGGGTATTCCAGAGGAATAATTCCATTTGCCATCACCCTCCTCACAGCCATGGTGGGATATTTGCTCTCATGCCAGTACAGGTTGTGCCACAAGTCAGAAGCCTCTCCCCACGCTTTCATCTCTCACCCCTAAAATCTAAATAGCCTTTATTTCCTTGCTTTAGAAACAGCAGTGCCCACTTTCTGCTATTTGTATGGATTTAACAGCAAGCTCAGCTGAATTATGTCTTCCCCACCCCACAAAGTATCCTGTATGCCTGCTGCTAATGTTGCCTTTTTCGGTAAAAAACATTGGCATGGATTTGCAATATGAAGCTGCTTCAGAGATATTCTGGAGTGGGAAGGCATCAGCTAATTACAACCAATTTTGTAAGATGATGGTAATTAATTTCAGTGATTGTGCATCATCAGACATCCTAAATTGCTGGATACACTTGACACTGAATTTTCCTCAGAAATACTGCATTATTTTCACAATTATCTAAAACTCATTTACAAAAGATGAAACTTAGTTTTTTTAGTAGTGTTGTTTGGGAGGTTTTTATTATACAACATTGAGACGTGTAGGTTATCATCCCACAAAAGCATACCTGAAATTTGCCATCAATGAAACAATTGTCTGACCAGAAATGAGATTCATGTGGCTTCATTTCTGGTAACACTTGCAGAGATTTATCTGAAAAAGGATGTGGGTTTCCAGCTAAGTATTTCCTCAGGGGCTAGAAGCCTCTTCAGCATTGCACCAACAGCTTCCAGACAGAGGAAATCTTGGAAAGAAAGTGGCTAACCCTGGGAATTGAGGAGACCCAGGTAGATTTTCCTGTTACGAGTTTCACACAGACTTTGCATGGGGTACATTGTCTTTATGTTTTAGTCACCTGCCCGTGTCATGGAGATCTCAGCAATCCTTTATTCTGCAGGCATATGAGGCAAATAATAAAGGCAAAAAGGGTTGAGAGGGCAGCTCTCTGTATTGATAGAAAAATGTTAATGATTAGACAGGGCAGTTGCAGTCAGATGTGTTTGGGCTTATGGATACAGGCTGCAGAAGAGACAAGAAAGACAACCAGGAGAAATGCATAATAACCACAAAGAAGAGAAAAATAAAGCTGAAAACCCACAAAACCTTTTTAGCAAGCAGTTTGGCAGTTTGCCCTGCTGTGGGTTGGAGATGGCTGTTGGAGCCAAGCCTATGAGTTGCTTACAATAATTCTTACAAAAGTCCTTTCCCCAAGGTTGGGTTTCTCACCCCAACACATCATCCCCCACTCAACCCACTCTCCAAGCCTGTGCCTCACAGATTCATAGGGCTATTCAGGTTAAAATCTCATCTGCTCCATTTTGTTTTCACAGCTCCATTTAAGGGATCATTCTTGGCTAAAATAATTGGATTTAGCATCACGTGGAAAGGAACAGGGTGATTAGGAGGTGAGGTGGCTTCTTGGGAAGAATGATTCCTGGAGAGCTCTGAGCTGGCTGTGGTCTGTGCTCACCTCCTCATGCACCAGGCAGTGTGGGCATGGATTCAGACACAGAAAAGGAATATGTCTGAAAGCTGCTTTTTGGAGGAGGTTTGTGGTTGGCTACCCAGAATCATATAAAATGAACCAAAGAATATCACCAGAATATTGAACTTCTTTCAGTATTTTTCTGCAGCTGCAGAGTACCAGGGCTTTTTTTCCTGCTCCATGTCCAAGGTGTGCTGGATAGACAGAGATATTTAGGTTTGAAAGGTGCTTCAGTCTTCTGCAGTTTTGTGAACCTCAGAGCTGTAAAAGGAAGGGGTAATCACAGCACCACCTTGCTTTCTTCATTGTTGCTATTTGCCACAGTAATTCTCCCCTTCCTACTCAAAACTGCTGCTGATGGATTTCCATTCACTTCAGAAAATTAAAATACTTGTGGAAAAAAGTTAGATTTATATACAGGCAAGCATAGTAAGTGAAAATGCTGCCACACATTTTTTTTTCTTTATAAGAGTCTATAAGAAATACGCTTAATTGCCTTAGAGCACCAGCTGCAGCAGACTGTATAGCAAATGAAACCCTGGAATTCAGCTTTAATCCCTCAAGGCTGGCCTAGCAGAGGCTAAGATAAGTGTTACTATACAGAGAAAATATTGTGATATATTGCTGTTTCTCGCAGTAATCGTTATGAAGTTATTCTCAGAGCAGCTTTGCCATCACACTCACCCTTTTTTCAGCTACAGTTTAGATGCTGTGGCAGACACATTTAGCAAGTTTGGGGGGAAAGTGAGAGAAGACAAAAATGAGCACTTGCAGCAAATTCTGTGAAACAGGGTTGTAAAGTGTGTGTTGTATATCTATCTAGCATGGCCTCACCAGACAGAGTAGGCTGTGGGGAAAAAAGCCAGATGGCCTTTCCTAAGTTTAATGGTTCCTGTTATTATTTATTTGCATTCAGAGAGGCAAAAACATTGGAGCTTATAACTAATATTCCTTCTTTTGCTTTTCCATGCAGCATTCATGTGCATTTTAATCTATTGGAGGCACGTTCCTTTCCTGGCAGGATAAAGGTGGCATTTTGCATTCAAAAATCAATCTGTAAAACAGAAAACCTGCACTGGAAACCTGGAAACTGCTGATTTTTTTTTTTTTATTATTTTTTTTTTTTTTAGCTAAAATGAGATTGAGCAATTATAAAGTGAATTTGAAAGACTGCATTACATTAACAGTGAAATTGTAAGCAGCATGTATTTAAGTGACCTAAGATTGCACTGAGAAGCTGTCATTGATGCTACAGAGCCAGCATTTGTTCTCAAGCAATGTTTTATCCTCCTAAAAGGATGTATAAAACAGCATTTCTGATGCTGCTGTGAGAATTTAATTTAGAAATACTGGGAATTTGTAATATGTAGATATTTTTACTTAGACATTAAATACCACAGATATTCTTAGTACCGGGCAACAAGAAATTTATTACCAATGGTCTTGTATTTGAAGGCAAAAAGAATTTGAAAGGTAATGTGGACTGCCTCAGTGTGCTCTTTATGAATTTGTCAAGAAATGAGAAATCAGAAGATCAGAACAGAGCTAATGTCTTAAATGAAGGTGTTTTGAGTGTGTTTTAGAAGAGAGGAAAAAAGAAGCCAAGAAATTACAGGCTAGTCAGCTTAATGTCAACTGCTGTAAGATTTCTGGAACAAATTATCAAACAAAGTCTACGCATCTTAAAGATAACAGTGAGATAAGTGTGAGCCACCATGGATTTGTCAAGAACTAATTCTGTCAAACAGTTCTGGTTTCCTTTTGTAGCAGGGCTCAGGCTTTGTGGCTGTAGGAGCAGCAGTTGATCTATAAACTTTGACTTCAGTAAGGCTTTAAAACTCTCACATGAGATGCTTGTGAGCAGCCAGAGAAATATGATCTTCATGAATCCTGTGTGGAGGGAATGGAATTTGGATGGGAAGAAGTATGGGGTAGTGCTGTTCTGCACTCTGTGTAGAAACACTCATTAGCATTTAAAATGAACTAAAGTAATTAGTAATTGAATTAATGGAATCTATTAATAGTAATTAAGTCTGCATGGAACTCTGTCAACAGTTGAATGAAGAAGAAATTATCAGCTGACCTCATTTAGTACCAAAAATAAAAACTTTAGTGTGACACACGATAGTTTGCAGCATGAGTTACACTTCCAGGAACTACCAAGCTGCAACTTCAATTTTGGAAGATTTATCTTGACAAAGTTTCACCATTCTTTGCACAGTAAAACTGTAACAATAACTGCATAACAAAACTGCATATTTCACCCAGTGACCAGTGTCAGTGGTGAATATGATCTAAGTTAGTCACAGACACACACATTTTCAGTGCTGTTCTCCATCAAAGATTATATCTAAATAATCTGCAGTAAATTTTTAGACCTGTAGTAAATCCTGTACAGAAGATAAAGGCCTAAAAGTGATCTGAGTCCTTTGGCACATGAGGAAGTGGATTTTGGAATAGATGGAACTCCAGAAACAATAAAGAAAAATCCAGTGGCCATGCCTCCAAAAGATTACTGGATAGTGAAATGGAAAAAACCTTCTGAAGAAAAATTCCACGGGCTTGTAGAAGAGTACTCAACTGGGCACTGGAGATGAAAATGGGAGGGCAAAATGCAATGAGAGAAATTCTGGATATCCTCCTTCTTCCCCTACAGTAACTGAACTTCTTCAGCAGCCCATTATAAACTAGTGCTCCTGAAAGGGCTGTAACACAAGGAGAATATTTCACTTACATGAGGTTCTTAAAAGCAAACTGTAGCTGAATAAAGATCTTTTTTCAGGGCATTTTTAAGGGCTGTGTAAATGCAAGAGCAACTACTCTGATATTGCATCTATACCCAGCTGTTGAGAAAAGTTTATTTAGCAAAGCCATCAAAGCTTGATTAAAATTTAATGGGATGATATGATAAATGTGGTGAGTCCACTGAGGTCTGAATTGCTGCCAGTATTGATTAACACCCTTAACAGCCCAGTGGGAACCCTATCAAAAACATATTTCAAATCTAAGCTATGGGAATCAGAATAAAGCCCTGGGTAACAACCATCCTATCAGTGAGATGAGCGTTTTATTTCCCTATATGCCAAGTGAATGAAACAAGATAGTGGAAAGTTGCCAAAGGATTGTACCTGGGGGCTTGAAAAATGCTGAAAATATGAGGTCAGATTTGACCTGCTGTAATTTCATCAACCTAGCTGAATTTTCCAAAGGTTAAATACAGCTCATAATCTGTGTCCCGATTAGCTTACGTCAAAACATTTTTGATGTATTGAATGATAGGTTTATAGGTGGTAAGGGGATACAGCTGGCATGGAAACTGATGCAGAAGTGATTACAAAGAGACTTGACTGAGGAAAGACTGTTCTGCTGACAGTAAAAATGTAGTTGGTCCAACTGCAAGGCTGGCAATGAAAAAATATAAAACCAAGCATGAGAAAAGAGAGAGGAGAACAGATGCAGTAGAGGATTCTAAGAAACATATAGAGGGAGAAGGAGGACAGAGTAAAATTGCAGCTGGTATGTTAGCAAGTCTGTCATTTCTTTAACAGTGAAGATAAGATGCTTTAACTTTTTGTGTCAAGGCAGAAGCCCAAAAAATCTTGAAAGAAGGATGGAGAGAATGGCAAAAGCACAAAATTGTTTTAAACTCAGGCATTATAGCTATACTGGTAAGGCAAGTACTGAGACTTGGAAAGAGCAGACAAAAGGTTATGTTTTATGAAAAATCAGCCAAGCATGGACTAGACTTGAAAGAGCAGAAATTAAAAAAGGAAGGAATGAATGCTTGCAATCCAAGTAGACAAAAGGTTAAGGGAGGTGCTGCAGATGACTCTGAGGTTTGTTGAAAAAATGGAGCTGTTAAGGAGGAGGTAAAATCCAGAGGTTTGAGGGGTTGGTTTAGTTTGGTGCTTTGTTGTGGAGGTAGAGAGGGGCCTGAATTGTCATTCTGCAAAAATCAGGTGCTGGCACTTTGTTCCAAATCCTAATTCTACAGTTAGCTGAAAAAAAAAAGCAATCCATACATGGTAAGTGTGAAGAGTACTCACTGTTTGCAATCAGCTTTGTAATTTTTTAATCAATTGAACAATTGGAATTATTAAATAAAAGGCAAACCCAGAAATCCCGTGTGGCCTCATTACAAAAATATTGGCTAGAATTCCTGTCCTTCCTTTACAGGAAGCAGCTTAAAGTATTTAAGAATATAATCTTTTGTCCCTCTTTGCTTAATTGCTGGATGGGATGAGTTTATTTGAAACATCTGTCACTGGTAGTCTGGGACTCATTGTGTCTTGAGCCTCAGCTGAGTGTCCTCTGCAGAGCCAGCTGCTCATCGGTGGCCTTGATGGTGACAAGGAGGGAGGGGGTGGCCTGATTACCTGGGGAGAGCTGCCTCCACTTGGGTGTGGAGATTTTAGAGACAGAAAACTTCACTGTCCTGATATAAGATACTGACACTTTCAAGGGGAAAAAATTGCTCTAAATCCACTGTAAATAGCTGGTTTCAAAGAAGTGTCATTAAATGTGCTTTCTTGGGAGGTGGCTGTGGTGTTTGGCATGGCTCCTTCAGTATATGTTGCTGAGAAGTATAATGAAGCAATGAGGTCATCTAGCTGACAAGGTGTGTTGGTGTCTTCCTTTTACCATTTTCTTTCTGATTTTTGTCGTAGTCTTTAAATGTTCATATCCTGACTAGCTGGATATAGACCCCAAAGCATTGAATCATTATGGGAATGCTGAAATACTTTGCTGAGCAGAGATAAAGCTAAGCATAGTTCAGCCTGTTGCTTTGCTGAATCTAATGAATTTGCTGAACTTCCCTATAAAAATCATCTTGCTTAAATGCATGAGCTAAGCAATAGAAGTGTCCTGAATGCTGATCAGAACTTGTTATTTTTCTGTAGCCCAATGCTAAAAGTGTTGAAAGAGACAATGGAAAGTTAACTTGTTTGCAGGAGCTGGTTTTGTTTGGCTGTTCCCGTGAACATAAAAAGCCTTGGGTCACTGAATAATCCATGAGAAGCTGAATGTCTGCCAGTTGAGGTCACGAAAATACTCCTGCAAGCAGTCTGCTGTGAATGGTAGATAGGGCAGGTCTAAACAAAGCAGACAGCCTGCAATCACATTTCTGTGTATGTCCCCACTGCCACGTAATTCAGGAGCTGTCTGATGCAGGACATAAAGAAGTGATTAACTTTGATGCTGCAGATGGAGAAACTGAGGCCCAGCAAGGCTGCCCAGCTGGGCAAGCACAGTTAATGGCATAACTCTTATTTACATGTTCAACTCCAATAGATTTCAGAACGTGTTTAATGCATTCATGGGTCTGAGTTTAATCTGCCAGGAAAATTTTGGCAAACCTAATAACCCCTGAATTCCACCCCATTTAACGTAGTATTCAGAGATTAGGTGTTATGTGCACAAGCAGCATGAGCTAAAGCCTCAAACTTTTTTCAGGTGATTTTGGGATTTTTTTTTTAACAAATAAACTCTCCACAAAAAAGTGCCATAAAAGTGAGGCAACAGCAGTACCTCAATACAGACAATCAAGGCTGAGACAATAAAAAGAGGGTTCTTTGTTTCTTGAGGCCATAGGTGAAGAAAGTTGTGTCCTTCTAAAAATAGCATTGGGGGAAGGTGTTCATAGCAACCAAGTATGAGAGCAATTAAATGTTGTCAGTAGGAAGACTGTGAAATGTGTGAAAATGTGGAGGAGAGGGGGATAAGCTGCACAATGAGAGATGTGATGGGATGCACTTGCAAGCAGCTCAAATCCTTGGAAAAACAAGCTTGCAAGGGGGCAGCTTTGCTGGACGGGTGACAGAAGTGTTTGGAGCGAGGGCTGTGTTGCCATCAGCAGCACGAAACGAACGGGAAGTAGCTGTGCTGTTTCTCGCCCTGCAGAAGCACGACGGGCACTTCACGGTGATCCAGCTGGTGGGAATGCTGCGGGGCATCGCCTCTGGCATGAAGTACCTGTCGGACATGGGCTACGTGCACCGCGACCTGGCGGCGCGCAACATCCTGGTCAACGGCAACCTCATGTGCAAGGTCTCCGACTTCGGCCTGTCACGGGTGCTGGAGGACGACCCCGAAGCTGCCTACACCACAAGTGTGAGTTTCTTATCTAGCCTGAGCAGCTGATTGCCTGGTGCCTCTTCTATTCCAGTTTTATCTGTGCCATAGGAAGAACAGTTGGAATTGGCGTTGTTCCCTTCTCCGTCATGTGATTCAGCAAACACGCTGGCAGTGCTAAGGGAAGTTGTTTTGGTTTTTGGCTAAGGGATGTGTAATAAATTTTGGCAAAAGTTTATTTTAAGCAAATGTGCAAGTATAAGTGGGAGACCTTTTTCGTTCTTTGTGGTTTTGCTGGCCGTGGAGGCTCTTTTCCCGTGTTGTTTCCTCTTCTGGCAATTTGTGTTCGTTTACAAGGATATGCTTGTGAAAGAGAGATGGGAGAGGAGAGAATCTTGCCAGTTTCACTGTTGGAAGCACACTTCCAATGCAAGCCTTGCATTCATAAATTAGAATTTTAATTTTATTTCACTGAAGTTTATGTTCTAGCAGAACATGCAGGACCTTCCTTGCATGGTTTAGGTCTCAGTTTATTAATACTTAATTCCTTATGTGATGCAAATAAACTGGAAAATAGGATTTGGGTGAGGGGAGTTGGGGTGGGTTTTTTTGGTTTGTGGTGTTGTAGGGGGGTTCCAATGAAGTGAAAAATTATTGAATGTGAAGAAGACAAATGACAAATCCCAATACACTATTTTTCCTGATACCAAACTACATTTCAGATGCAATTATTATCACAACAATTAATTGCAAGCTGATTTTTGAGTAATTTTCATCTCTATTGTTTAACCTAAAACTATTTCAGAGGCAGATTGCATTCTCATTACTATTCTCACAAAATGGGCAGAATTTGTATATTCCCATGATAGGGCACAGTGACAGAATTGTAATAGAGAAGATAAATGAACATTAAATAATTTATTTTACCCTTTTTTTCTATTCCACTTTAAAAAGTGATGTATAGCCAAAATAAGGAACTCATCTAATTTCTCTGTACTGCCGTAAGTATTATGGTGCATCTACTGAATTCAATTTAGATATTGTAATGGGATTTTAGATCTTGTATATTTATATATGTAAAATATATATTTACTTTTAGTTGAGGCCTAAAATAGAGATGTTCTGATAATTTTGCTGAAACTTCCATTTCTTAGACATTCTATACAGAACTGTAAGCTGATCTAGAGGAAAACAAGTCACTTTGCAAGGTTTTCTATTGATTTTAATATGCCAGGTGGGGGAAAAAAGACCCCAAAATTTACTTTGTAGCAGAGATTTCCTTCATTTAGGTCCCAAAACCTGTTTACTGCTCCTTAGTAAGAGGCTTTGAAAGGGAAGATGAACATGTCTGCAGCTGAGGAGGTTCTCACATGAGGGCTGAGGCTGGCTAATGGCCCTTGTGAGGAGCTCAGCTGGCACCAAGTGCCCCAGTGACAGGAGTCAAGTGACAGTCTCAGCTCTGAGCCCAGGCTATTGGGCTCAGCTGGTGCCAGGCACTGGGAATGGCCAGGCACCCCTCTCCCAGTGAGGTACAGGAACAAGACCAAATGAGAATTGGAGGCTTTCAGCTATTATTTGTGCTGTAATTTTCTGCTGGATACTGACACAGAACAATTAGTTTTAGAGAGTAGTTAATGCCTGTCCTGGTCATCATGGCTAGAGCTGCTTTTAATCAGGAAGTGCTATGCTGTGAAAAAAACAAACAGTGCCATGACATATTCCTTTTTTTCATTTATCTGTGCTGAAGGACTTCCTTGAAACGTAGAACAGGCTTTGTTGAAATGCTCCCTGTTCCTGTCTGTTCATCCAGCTGCTTAACATGAGAGCCTGGTGTAGGTGTAGGACTCAGAAGTGCCTCAGAGCCACTGCTCCACCCTGCCAAGGCTGCAGCCAGGTGCTCAGCTCCCAAATGCTGCTGAGCAGGTACCTGGAGCATGTCCAGCAGGAGGGGATGTCACAGAGGCTGATGGCCAGTGGCAGGTCCCTGTGTCAGCCAGGCAGCCAAGGTGAATCTGTTTCGACCATGAACCCCTCAAAGAAAATCAAAAAGCTTTGAAACTAAGTGGGAAAATGCTGTGTACCCTTGTGATAGGAACTAAAAACTTTGTAAATGGAAAGAATTCAGAGTCAGGTATAGGGGAAATGGAAAGCATTTTGAATCACTTATTCCTTCAACTCCAGCTTTCCTGTCCTTGCAAGTGGGTCCTCACACACTGACTGTTTTAGTCATTGTGGCAGAGTCTGCCCAGTTTTTCCTGTCACCTGTGGTCCTTGGCTAGTGTCCTTCCCTCATTCCTGAGGCAGACTGAGAGCTGCAGTCCATGTTCTGTGTTGCACTCACTCTGTATGACCTGGGGACAGCCAGGTTTCTGTGGGATGTTCTTGCCTTCCATGGGGTCCATCCCTGGGGTCTTGTTCCCCTTGAGCAAATCCAGCAGATTTCTCTGTAGGAACACTCAGCAGGAAGGCAAAAACCCTGTCAGTTTTTCAAAGGACTCAGCACAACTCTGACCAAAATAGGGTGGGGACACAAAGAAGGAAAGATTTGGCACAGTGGCTGTGGAGGACTCAGGGAAGGCTTTCATGGTAGCAGAAAGGACTAGAAGCCCACACTGGGTGCCAAATCCTCCTGCAGCTCTCACTGCCCATCATTTTGGCACTGACCTTTTTCTCCCTCATGAACATCTTCCCAAAAGCAGGCCATGTGTGAATGTAAATTCCTAGAGGGTTTTATAGCAACCCTTCAGTTCCATACTGTGTCTTCAATATGTGAAAGTTAAACCCTCAGTGTTCTCTCAAAGATTCTGGTGGTTTTAGAATTCATGTTGCCTCTCCACAGAGATTTTTACTGATAACAGCTCTGTACCTTGTATCTGCAAGAAACCCACAGAGTGGGTCTGCATATTGAATAGTGGTATTTTAGCCTCACATCTTCCTGTACAGCATTGTCAGTGCTCAGGAGAAACTGATTATTTTATCTTCCCCTTTTTGTCTTAGTCCTGGTGTCAGAAACTGAATGGTACAATTGGATGTTTTCCTTGGAAAATATCTACAATACATTGTAAGACAAAAATAGACTTTTATATCTATGATGCAGTGGTCAAGTATTGTGTAAATGTATTTTTTCTGTTTTCCAGCCTATTGAGACAAAGGATGTAAATATGTCTTTGATGAGAGGTTTTTAGGAAAAAAAGTATTGATTCCTGTTTGTTACCTGAAACAAAAAAATTTACAGCAAGATATCATTTTAGAATAGAAAGGAAGAATTAAAAGCCAGGAACATTTGACTGCAAATCTTTGTGTTCCAGATTGATCAGAAAAAGATAAGTTAAACTTCTGGATAAATGAGTACTATGTAGGTTTTGTTTTTGGAGACAAAACTTTCGTTTTTAGTAATGGTTTCCAAGGCAGCAGTTTGCCATAAAAGGACATTTCTAGTATATAAACAAGCATTTCTGTCCATACAGAAGACATCTAGGCTCTTGCATTTCTAATTTTAGATAGACTGTGCTAGATGTTATACATTAATTAAGTTTAAACATGGTCAGGTTTCACGTGTATTTCAAAAGGAACCACAAGTTCCCATGAACAACATAGCAAAATATTTATAATCAGAACAGAATTTATGGCACTACTGCAAAAAGGACTAAACTTGGTATTCCTCTTACAGGTGACACCTTAATAGTCTGCATTAAATCTAATTTTTAGCAAGACAAAAAGCTGCTACAAATGGAATTATATGATAAAGAAATGTATTCTAGACTTCTTTTACCAGCTTTATTTCTGAATAAATTCTGAATTCATTCATTCAGCCTTACCATATGAAATATTTTCTTCTTTCCATGATAGTAGTTAGAGAATTGATTTATTGCATTCTATTTCCTGAATCACTTTGTAAACTTTATGGGTCTGATTCTTCTCAAGCCTGTTGGGTGAAATAACCCATCCAGGAAGATTTCAGACTTATTAGGTTCATTAGAGGAGCAAAGATTGATGCCAGTAATCTTTATAAATGCTAGCAAGTAGCAAAACTCATCAGGATGAGACGTTCATTTTTTTTTACTTTGTTATATACTTTCCACTTTGCAAGACACTTTCAGATTTCCCTCAGTGGTACACAAGAAACAGGTTTGGGGAGAGAAGGTTTAATTTGCTGAAAAGTAAAACAAGATGTGAATTTTCCAATTAATTTGGGATGTTAAGCAATAGTTTCTGAGCAGCCTCTGTGCTATTGCAAGCATATTGCCTAGGTATTTACTTTAAGGTAAGAATTAATCATGGACCGTAGAGTAAATTGGTTATTGGCAACCACTGAGAAAAAGAAGCTGCAAAGGTCTGCATTAACCTGTTTTCTTGAAAACTCGTTGGTGATCTAAGGCTGAGCATAAATGGTGTCAACTCTTTAACTCCTTGTGTGACACAACATGAAGGGTCTGGAGCACCAGTCTGATGAGGAGGGGCTGGGAGGGCTCAGCCTGGAGAAAAGGGGCTCAGGGGGACCTTACTGCTCTCTACAGCTCCCTGAAAGGAGCCAGGTGGGGTTCAGCTTCTGCTGCTGGCAATGAGTGACAGAATGAGAGGAAATGTCAGGTTGCTCCAGGGGAGGTTTAGATTGGATGTTAGAAAACTAAAATATCCTTCCAAGGCTACTGTGTGAGATTATAATATGATTTGCCAGACTAGAGCTACAGACCTCAATGGGATCCCAAAGGGGTTGTCTTTGGATAGGTCACTTGGTGCCATCTTCTGCCAAGAATAATCAGGATTCTTGTGCTCTTGGGCAGGAATCCGGATGCTGCTGCCAGTCCCCAGACACTGCAAGTGCCCACTCTTAGCTGGGCATCACCCTGCTGAGGGCAAGAGTTTGCTTTTAACTGCAGTGTAACAGCAGGAATTACTCTGCTGGGACTCTGGCACACACATCAGTATTTTGAAGAAGCGAGTAGATATCTCAGAATGTGGGCAGGAGGCAAGTTCACAAGAGCTGTGCTGATGGGCCTGGTTGTGCCTATTGCAGTAACTGGTTTTAAAGTGTGTGAGGGGATTTTTGTCCACTGGTGGTGGGATCAGCCACCTACCCACGAGTGCCAGCTTCAGCTGGATCCATTCCCTGCTCCAGAGGATGCCTGGGGCTGGAAACTCTGGATGTGCCCTCTTCAAGCCTCTGTCATCTGCTGTAGGGACCTGGGCAGAGCATCCTCAAGGACAAGTAGCCAACAGGTCAGGGGATAGCCAAAGGAAGGAATGCCTTGGAAAAAAAATAAAAATTGCCTTTTGGGCTGTACCAGTGTGAGGTGTGATGACTTTCAATTAGTAGCTGTGTGTTTAAAAGTAACAGAAATCCCAAACTGAGCCATTCAGTGCAGGGTGTGGTGCTTGCTGTTTATTTTGTTTATTTTTGTTGTTTGTAGTGGCCCCTGACGATGAAAATATGTCTGTGACAAAATTTAAACATTTCGAAACATTGATTTTCAAATTCTCTCTTCAGCTTTTATCCAGCTGTGATCCCAAGTTCATCTAAGAGTTTTTCTGGTTTATGTAACCCTCCTTAAATTTAGTAAGTAACTTTAGAAACAAACAGGCTATAAAAGACCACAATAAAGGCAGACCCTTAGGAGGAAGGTCCCAGGACAGGAATGAAACATAAATGTAAAATTAAGCTCTCTCCATGTTTTTTCAGACTTTGTATTTCTGTGAGTACTCACTTCCGCAGTCCTTTGAGTTTTGAGAATGCACACAAAAAAGCATGAAAATTTGCATTTAGATGTGCAGAAATTTAAAAGGAGCTTAATGGTTGAATTTAATTATAAAACTTAATCTCATCCCTGCTTTTTTCTTCCACACCACTCCAAGTAGGAACTCCAAATATGGATTTGGCAGAGAAATACAGTTGGAAATTTGCATTTCACTTTTTCATTCCCAAAATTATGATGTTGATGAATTCAACACAAGTTTGTCCTAAGATTTTGGCTGTAAAAAAGGTGGTATTTTATACTTCATTCCTAATGTGGCTTTCAAAGCAACATCCATCATTCATTGTAATTCAATTTAATCTCAAATTAGAAGAATATATTGTAGTGTAATCAATCTAAAGGATGCTGCCTTTAAAGATTTGCAAGCTCTGCCTTTCTTTTAGCTTGGATTTCAGCTTTTTGTCTCTCTGGCTCCTCCCATTGTCATGTTAACAAATTTGAGTTTTGAACTGTACATCTATGCGCTTTTGTTCTTTCTCAGGTTGACTCTCTGAACATCTCTCAGTGGTTTTATTTACAAATGTTTCATAAGACTGAGAACGAGCTACTTACAGATCTGTAGTGCTCTTGGGGATCTTTGCATCTTAGGAAATAATTGATGAATCTGTTTGTGACATTTAACCCTGAAGGTGATTGCATTTTTCCCCTCACAGAGAGTCACGAGTGTCAAGACTGTCTTTGGTGTAAGACTCAAAACTTGCCAGTATTCAGTCCATACAAAGATGCAATGTTACATCTCTGAGTAAACCCTAAATAGCAGTGCAAGGACAGTGCAAGAGGAGGTGGAAAATCTCAGTGCACTGGCAAATAATTTCTGAAGTAAGAATTAAAAGAGGATTGTGAATCTCAGAAAGCTACAGGTGGTGTTTTTGAAAAGACATGGGGCTGACCAAGGCACCAAAGTTACTGATCTCTCAGCTGGGCATGAAGACCTTGAGAAATGGTCTGTGCACACTCTTCTCCTTGGAAAGCAGCCCCATAAATGTAAGCAGTACACTTCTGGGTGTGTGTACACATGCACTGCATACTATGAGCAGTCATTTGGTTGATAATTCCTCATACTGTTAATAGATTTTTTTTTTAAAGCTAACAATTTTCAGAATATTAATCTAAATTCAAACACAGCTGGGATTTGATTGCATGCATTTATAATTTTTAATAAGAATTGTAATTTTCAAACTACAATTGAATAAGCTATTTTAAACATGCAGAAGATGCTTATACATTTTGGTGAGATTTTTATTCACTCAGAACAATACTATCCACACTTAGGAGTAAAAAAGTAGGTGTACTGGCATAAAACCAAAGTTACTGCTCTGTTGCTAATTCTGTGAATGAATGTAATCTTGAATGCCTGTTTTGTTTATTGCAAATGAAGGATCACAGTTCACTGAGGATTTTAGTATTCAAGGTATTGACCAAGGTGCAGTAAATCATAAAATACTTTTCCTGTGCTGGAACACACCTGCACTATGCACAGCTCCTGATATACTGTTTAATGAGCTTCAAGGCAGTCCATTAAGGTCAAAGCAGTTGCTTTCAGTAGCATGTTGGCTGACAGTAATTCCCATAGGTTATGGTATTTTGATCTACAGAACAAGCAGTAAAATCTCTTGAAAGCCTTGAAAAAGAATGTAGCTTATTCATGTAGGTGGTTTTTTTATGGTTTTGGGGTTTTTTTCCCATTAAAAACTACTGGTACCTTTCAAAGATGAGTTAAGAAACTATTATAAAATTTGTTTACTGTGTGCTTACAATAGGTAAATAATTCACTAGGAAAAGAAAACCAGCTCCAGTGAGCCAAACAGCTCTGCTCTAATTCCTTTATTTAGTTATTGGTAGGTGAAAGGAAATAAGATCTGGATGATTTTTTTATTTGTTGTACCACTCTCAGTGGGAATTTATGAGCCACATTAAATACCACTGTAAAAAGTAACTACTCTGCATACAGGTATATAAAACTTCTGGGTAGAAAATTTGAAGCACTTGGCTTCACCAGGCTTTTGTAAAGCTTCATAATTAAATCTTGACATATTACACAGTAGGATGTGTTATGTCCATGAGTATAATTAAATGAATTCTTGACTCTAGTCAAACTAAAAAAACAAAAAACCAAAACCAACCACCTGTTGGACTTGGTTATTTAAAAGCAGTCAGTTGTTCAGGCACAGTTGAGGTGTGTATTTCAAAGCTCACATGGAAGGGACTTGGAGAGGAGGAGACTCATCTGTGTCTTCAGCTGCTGTAGATCATTTATGGTTCTGTCTCATTTCCCCTGCTGTGCTGTGTGTTGCTCTGAGCTGTCTGTATCAGCTGGACAGCAAAGAGTTATGACCCTGGAAGAGATGGAAAATTCTCAGCAGTGCTGCTACATTGTGATGAAATCCTGTTTATTTTTCAGAGTTGGGAATTCCTGTGTGCTAAAAATCTGACATATGGATGCACTGTTTTTTAAGGCATGGAGGGTTTTCTGACTGGTTCCTGAGGAATTACCCTACATTGTACATTGCTAGGCCTGTGTTTCTTAATGACTGTCATCAATTTGAAATTTGTCAAATGAAAAAGAGGCATTAAATTGCAGAGACGCTATCTATGTTCATGTTCCATGACAATAAATGGTAACACAGAAAACAAATTCTGTTAATTTAGCAAGGACTTGGCCCTAATTGATTTTAGCCTGGAATTCTGATATCCAGTCTTCAAAACACAAGTCTGGGAAAAACCAAGATTCCTTTTCTTCTTATGTGAAGAGAGCAAGTGGGGACTTTTGGGGGCAAATATCTGCATTATAGATAATATCAATATGGCAAATATCATTATGGATATGGCAAATAGCATTATGGATATGCTGAGTCACCATGTGGATGTGGTACTTAGGGATGTGTTTTAGTGATGGATACAGTGGTGATGGGGTAATGACTGGACTCGATGAACTTAAAAGGTGTTTTCCAAACTAAATTATTCTATGATTCTGCCTGCTTTTCTGGGTAATATTGCACACTTGGGAGGGTTTAGGATACATTAATTATGGAAGAGCTCACAAATAACAAAGGAGTATCTTTCCATATTGCTCAACTACTCTTTGTATAAAGAATCTGCCCAAGGGTAGATCCAGTGAAATATGAAATGGGGCAGTTCTAGCCTAGTATGATATTTGCTTTTGTGTTTAGATGCAGTACTGCTGTTTCATAATCTCTTCTGGGGGAATCTGTGACCTGATTTCTGTTGTGTCAAGATTTTGGTATTCACTTCAGGAAGTCAAAAAAAAAATGCGTGTCTCACATGCTGATGAATTTTTCTACTCACTTTGATACCAATTCTAATATTTCTCCTGTACATGATATCAAAGTTGTTGTAAATGGGATTCTGTAATTACAGAAGGAAGTTTCTGAAGCAAGGAAGACACGTGTTAAACTTAATCTACTTTCCTATTTCTGTAATAGAAATGTTAACTTGGGAACAAGACTGACCTAGTTATTCACCTAAATTAATCCCCAGTGAAATCAACCAGGGGAATTTCCACTGACCATGTAGGAATTGTGATTTGCCCTAAATCAAGAGGATAACTACAGTAAGAAGTCTTTCACTGTTGCCTGTTTGCTTACAAGAATGAAAGCTAGATTATCTTCAGTCATACACAAACCCTTGAGAATCTCGCTGGTGTGCTTTCGTTATCGATCTGATTTTCAAAACTTTGCCATGGCAAACTTGTAGTTCTTTGCATTCTTTTTTAGTCTTTCTTTTTGGCAGACTTTCAGATAGCAGCTTCTTGCCCAGCTGTGAGTTCTTCCCTTCATTGTACGGGGGGTTTGGGAGGGGAGGATGATTCACAGTTTGTGGTTTCTGGATTCTCCCTTCAAGCAGAATGTCTCCAGATTATTGTGGCACAGTATTTCAGCTCATCTGGCTGAAAAACATGTTAGATTGGTGTGATTCTGGTAAATTTAGGTCAGACATCACAGTCTTTGCTCAGTCTCACCCAGGCAAAACTCCTGTTGAGGACAGTGGGAGTTTTGCCTGACTAAGCACTGTGGGATTTTGCCCTTAGTATCGAAAATATTTGATCTGTTTCTTGTGCTTTTGGAAGTGCTCTAGAGGCAAATCTGGTATCTTGTCCTTGACTGCCTCACTGTGGCTGTATCTTCCTCAGCCTAAAGGCTCACAGATTCTTGTGCCTCCCAATATTAAGCATCTCTTCATTGACAGAGTATTTAAAAAACAAAAAAAAAATGCACAACTTCATATTTACTATATTTAAACTAATTCTAAAATCTATGTGTGGTAACCGTGTGTATTAGTGCATGAAAAGGAAATTATATTTTTGTATTCCAGACTCCTTGTTCCACTTTTTTTCTGCTCTAGAGCTACTGAATTTTGTTTTCAGCTGTGAGGGCTTGGGGAAGGGGGGTGAGAATCTTTACTCTTAAGAAATCTCATGGCTTTTTGTAGTCTCCTATAAAATATTTCACGGGTTCATATCACTGTCCCATAGAGGCTTTTGGTTCACAGTTCAAATGTCAGAAATTCATTCAGTGAGGACTAGGGTCAGTTTTGTGGAGTAAAAGATGAGGCAAGCTGAGTCATTCATAAAGTTCACTACTATCTCAAAATAGTTTTGTTTGTAAGTAAGGCATTAGATGAACGTGTTTAACTGCCCTCACAAAGAAATATGTGCTATTTGGATATAAAGAGGCATATATAAAGATGTGAACACACATGGAAGATCTAGCTTTCTTCTTAGTAATATCACCATGCTTAATGTTAAGATTTTTCATTGTTTTTCTAAAATTAGCTGAAGTGCACTTTGAGATGAGACTTACCATCCTCCCCCATAACACCACATAACTGATTATGCTTTCATTTCTACCCTAATTTTTATCTGCCTCTGTCTTCACTCTCAGTGCAGTACCTATTAGTGCTTCCTCTGTTTCCTCTTTTCATTGCATCTTGTTTTATATCAGACCCTCTGGAGCTATCACTCTTTTTTCCGTCAGGCATTCTGCTTTTCATTTAAATTCCCTCTTGAAGATCCATATCTGAGGGTTTACTAAAAATCCTTTTGAATAAAAATGCAGTCACCCTACTCTTTATTTAAAAAAAAGCTCTAGTGTAAATCTCATCATAAATGTGTTTCACATCTCCTTAGAAGCTTGCTTATCCTTACTCAGGCTGAAGAACTCCCAAATCTTCAGAATTTCTCCTGAAATAAATACTCCTAAATGTGGATAAGGTGTTATCCAGCATGAACAATTACCTTGAGCTCTTTCCCACTGTAGCTGTCACAGCCTATTCGAAAGAACACTTGGTAAACAACCAGTTAGAGCCTAAGAAAAACATGCTGGAACCATTTCTCTAAAATGAGGAAGCTGGGAACAATTATTAAATATTTGCCTCTCTTTATGCAGCCTCCGTGCAATTCATCATTATAACACACACAGTGAACTCCAAGAAAATATTAATTTCATGCCCAAATCCTGCAAGTCAACCACCACACTTAGCCATTGCTCTTATTTCAGCCTCTTTAGCAATGTCATTATTATAGATTAATTTATTTTATTTTGAAACACAGAGAGGCTTTTCAGTGCTGATACACTCCCAGAATTACAGGAGCAGTACTATTGTTTAAATATGTAGGCAGACACACTGTTCATAGTCATATTTTCCTGGGGAAGCATGGGGTGTCCATCAGCCTGGCCCTGGTTTCATTCTGTGTCAGTGAATAAGCCTTGCACAATCATTGTAGTGTCACTTTCATATTATGCTTAACGTATTTAAACACATTTCTCTGAATTGGTAACTGAATTTTCAACAAGCCATTAATGAAATTGTTGGCTTAGTGAAAGTACCTAATGTGAAGAGACTCTCTTCAGCCTCTTCTCTAACAAGCTAGAATAATTAATTCAAGTTGCTAAATCACGTATTCAGCAACATCTTCAAGTAAATGTTCTTGATATAAAGTTTAATTTGGTCTTTGTTCCCTTGGTCTGATTTTTGATATAATTTTCTCAGGAATAGCTCTCTGACTAATCTTTTCCTAATAAGTTTAGTATAGTTCATTACAGGAGTGAAGTAATTCAAATGTGTTTTAAAAATAAACAGGTTCTGTTCTGGGGCTGTGGTTTACTCAGGATACTTTTCAAATGTGCAGGTGCTGATTAGGGATGAAAATGTATTCCCTGAAGTTGAGAGAGCTGGTGTGTATCTGCCTTGAGTAACAATGATTCAGTTGTGTTTTTCCAAATTGAAAGAATATATCGTATATTGGTCTAGATTTACTCAGTAAACATTTGGAGCTGTTGAAAGAGGAGGAAGTCAATAAAGCACCCTACAAATCATCCAGGGAAGTCAAGGATTCCAGCATCTCTAATTAACACTGTGTAATTATGCACATTTAATTCTTTTATTCATTTTTTGTACTCAACCATGTAGCCTTAATTTTTTTTTTCAGAATTTCCAGTTTAATATGTCACATAAAAAATATTCTTATAGTCAGCTCTTCTGGATAAGAACAGAAGCAGGATTACCACAGTCCCCCTTGGCTTTAGGATTAGAGATATTGAATTGCCCAGTTAAACTGGGGCTTTGCTCCATGTGCTAATTGAAATAACTCTTGGTTTTCTCTTGTACTTGCACTAGAGTAAGTCAGCAGCATTTCTGTTCATGTTTTTGTAGTGAGTCTGGCCTTGTGCATTTTTCTGGCTGCTTCTCAAGATTTCATCTCTGCACCTTGTTCCTTTGTGCTGGAGACAGGCTGATGCTGGGTGCCACTGAGACAGGAAGGCATGCTTTGTACCATATAAATGGATTGTTTCTTGTGAGCAATAACTTTCTTGGACTAAGCCCTTTTTTTTTTTTTTTTTATCAGAAAGATGGAAAAACTTTCTGGGATTCCTTTAGTCTCTTGATCAAATTCTTTTCTTTTTTTTCATGGTACAGAAATGTCACAATAAAAGCAAGTATAGAAAAAAGGGAGCAAATAGAAAGATACATCTAACAGCTGTGCCTAACAAAATGAATATATTTCATTGCATAGTATTTCTTCTGAAATTTGCTCAGTTTATAGAATAAAAGGGGAAAAAAAACCACAGCACAATACACTGTAAGTTATTCAATGAAATGAATGCACATGCTGTTTGCAAACTTTCTTTTCAGTCTTTTCTAAATGAGAGCTGCCAAAAGTTCATGGAATTGTCATGCTCATAAATTGTTTAGGATATCTGCTACACTTTTCTTGAAAGAAATATGCTGGGATTCATAGCTTCTGTATTTGTTGAAGTTTTATGGTTTTTTTTCTTTCCAATTGCATACAGAACATTTGGCCTCTGTCAGAAGTAGGACCAAAAATAACATGTGCTTCTTAGTTAGGAGAGAACAGTGAGGGGGCTTTTATATATTTTTGCCAACAACTACTTCCACAGAATAGTAATATACCATTGGTAGGTGACAGAATCATCTAAAGAGACATTTTGACATGCAGAAGATACAAGGTTTCATGGTTGAATATTTTCATTTCAGCAGGACTTTAAGTCCCTATTGGAAATTGAGGAGAAAAGGGTTGTGACAGGACCCTGAGTCAGCCAGAACTTTGGCAAAAAAATGCAGATCTTGCTTGAAGGTTAGGCTTAGTCTGGGACTTCATGAATTGTGCCAGCCCCTTCTCATCTCTAGGAGGTTCTTCCTCTCCTCTCTGAGGTTTAGCTGCCAGATCATCACAAACTTCTCAAGGCTGTCTCTTGCCTGCCACATCTTCCCTTCTCCTGTGTCCCTCCCTGAGCAGAGTCAGTGGCAGCCCAAGCAAAGGGGCCTCAGAAAGGAAACCTGGAGCCTCCCCCAGGGCTTTCACCTAAAAACCCAAAGAAAAATGAAAATATCCATCTTACAGGATTGCTGCCTTTCTCCTGTTCTAAAAAGACCTATTATTGCTCCATCTCCTGACTGACATAACAAGTAGGAAAAAGTATTTGTACTAGTCAGCTGTACATGATGGGATGTTCTTTGCTAATCTCTGCAGTAAAATAGAAATATCTAAAGCTCATACAAAATTTTTAGCAAAGAGTCATCAAAATAGAGATGACTACCTCAGGCTCTGAAAGTTCTGTCCAGAAGGTCTGTTACGTTAAGAGAAATAGCAACATTGCTATTTCATTGCTAGCTTCAATTTGTGTGCAAATTTAATTACAGCAGACACACAGGCTGGGCCCCACGAACTGCTGGCATCTCATTTGTCAGAATGGGTGATTTTACTCTGAGTTATCTTTGTTTGGGAAGCATCAACTGCTGGAGTGATCATGGCACTTAAATATTGGTGCTTTTCACAAAAAACCTTGAAGATGTGTCTCTTAAAAAAGCCCCCTCAAAGTACTTGTTCAAAATACAAAATACAAGGAACATTTTCCAGTGGGCCCATAATTTTTTTCATGGGAGATTAGGCTGGGACAGGCATTTATGAGGCAACTACCTCTCTACACCCATGATCTTACCCTAGCACTAGAGAGATGTGTACTTTGATAGATTTTTTGGTGGGAAAAAGCTATTTTTCATAGCTAAGATGCACACAACTCTTGCTGCTGGCTGTGCAACACCAGTTTTATAGCCCCTGTGAACGGCACCTCCCAGCTGCTCAGCGTTCCTGGAGGTTTCATTGGCATCACACACTTTATTTGTGTTGCTGACATCTCCATGGGCCAAGCTGTTCATTGCTCATGAGCAATTCCTTCATGTAGTCACATGTGTTGTTTTCTTTATGTCAGAGTACTTCAAAATACCAATTCCCAGTTTTCTGTCTTACTAAGTTTTTATAGGGCAGTATCTTTCAGGAACACAACAGAAGCTGGTGAGACCCCATGAGGATTCTGGGAGGGTTATTCACACACTTATGAGCCATCACATTTCTACCCAGCTACTAAATATAATTTCACAGTTTTTCTTTCTTCTAAGTACTTCTACCTGCCTTGTTGTTTATAAGAAAATATGTATCTTGTCACCACGGGGAAAACGATAAACAAATCTTCAAAGAAGGAAATCTTCTGGGGTGAGGCATGAAAATCATGGATTTTTTTTTTTTCCTTTTCCCTAATTTTGCTTCTTTCACATTTGCTTCCTGCTCTGTGTCAGCTTGTCAAAAGTACAGAGTAGGTGAGGGGACTTAGCTGATCTTGCTGCTTACTTATCCAGGGTCATGACAGTTTGGATAACAGAAACTATGATGTTTATTCTAGAAATGGACCAAATGCTGTGTGTTCATTGGAACATCTGTGAGCTTGGCTCGATGACAAGTCCCAGAGCAACACAAGAAACCCAACATTTTCCTCCTGCAGCTTAATAGTGCTGATGTCTGTTTAATCAAATTAATAGTAAGAGGAATAAGACTTAACAGAAAACACACACCAAAAAAAAAAAAAAATCAAAACAAATCCAGGCCTAAAATATGAAACTGAATTTCCATTATGAAAGTTAGCACACAAGTTGAATAACAGAAAAAGAGAAATTATCAGCTGATCTTTTGAGCTAAACTGAATAAAGAAAATAGAACAGCTTGTGTGATCTTAGAGCTTGAGTACCATTCTTCTGGTTTTTTAGTGTTTATGAAATCAGAGGTAGGAGATCAACACCTCTGTACTTTGGGACCTGCAACACAATGTTGCACTGAGGAAAAGGCTTGATTTATTATAGTGAATATGATTCATTATTCAACAGCTTAGAGGTTTATATGTGTTTCTGTGACTTAATAACTTCAACAGCATTTCTCTATTATATGTGGAATATAATGCAGGACAGGTAAGCATTATAAAGATAGTTCCAAGGTGGAATTGTTAGAGGTAATACCTTTTTTTGAGTCACATAGTTCATTCTTTCCTGGTTAGATGCATACTGAGAATTGTGATTTTCCATACCAAGTTAGTACTTTGCCTATAAGTACTTATTCTTTAAAATCTGTATGTGGATTTTTTTACTGAACACACTGCAAAGGAGAAAGGTGCCCACGTAAGCATTCCTAGCAGTTGACCATTATTTTGTTCTATTTTTATAAGTACAAGATCTATCATAAGTCATATGTGAGATGAAGGCACGGCTCAGGAACCCAGCAACTGCATAAGCTGAAACTTTATTTCAGAGATTCTTCTCTTCTACCTTGGCTGGTTTACTCATATAAATCATTTACAGCCTGCTTTCAGTAATAATGAGCATCCAGAAATCCAGTTATTGCCAGTGGGAGTTGCAGGCATTCAGAATATTTGATGGTCCTCAACTTTTGTCTCTGCTTTTCCCACTGTGAAATGGAGACAGCAGCTTCTTCAGAGGGTTGCCATGAGAGTCATTATTTGGGAGCTGTAAAAGATGCTGAGGAGCAAAATGGCTGAGCAGTGTTACTGCAACATTTTCATGTTTAATCATTTCAGCAAAATCACCTCTTGTTTTTGGAAATACATATAAAACATGAAGCATGAAAAACAGCTCTGCAGATTTGGTTACAGTGCTTGGAAAAATCATTATTGGTCAGCCTACCTAGAAAAAAAAAGCCTTTATAGGCTTTTAGGGAATTGTGGAGACAATTGAGCAACAAAACAAAAACAAGATTGTTTATCTGACTTGAGGTTTTTGCATGGTGCATTTGCTGTGATTATCATGAATCTAAAGAAGGCAGTTTCAACACTGAGCTTTTCAACCCTCAAGTGCCAAAATAAACAAAATTATTTAAGTGTACTCATGCTTATTTTTGCTATACATTTTTAATGAAGCAGCAATTGTCTGAATTCCACTGCTGAAAACCTTATACAACTGAAAGATTTTGAAGCACTAAAAAAGATCAAATGTGCAATAAAATGCTATGGCATTAGTCCATGGAAACACTGTGTATGTTGCAAAAAGCAATACACATGAAAAAAGATTGTTCATGGCTTCCATTAACTCTTCTGTGACTGGAGATGGAGGGCATTACTTTGTTGTGTTTTTGTTTTGTTTTGTTTTTAATTAGACTGAGTTATGCTAAAAGTGCAGCCTAATCTACCTTTCACTGGTTAGAAGAATACATGCCCCAGAGCTATTGATGCTGTAGTCATGGGAAAAGTCTCAGAGAGTATTCCAGAAGGTGTGGAAGTTTAAGGATAGAGGACTGATCTGTATCAATTTCCCAGAGCACATTCTTAAGGCTGTAATTAGTCAGCTCTGTGGTACCTGGAATAAATCAAATTGCGTTCTGGAAGTTGCTGATAAGGAATGGTGGCTTCTTTTCAGTGTTGTTTTTGGTGGTGTTAAATCTCTGGACACCGAGTTTACCTAAAAGTTTCTTATCCTGATAGAGCTGTTTTACTGGGTGAAAGTGTGATCACCATCCTCTGAAAGATTCAAGTTCTTTCTTCAGTTCTTTCACTGGATTTTTACTGGTTGTTGAGAATTCCTGAGAATGATCACCAGGCTGGTCCAGGAATTTCCAGTCTACACCAAAAACAAGAAACTGAGGAATGCATTTGTTATAAAATACACCCTACTTTGTTGTGAGTATGAAAATAAGTATTATCTTGATTAGCATTCTGGGTTGGTTTCTTTTCAAGTGATACAGATTTTGAAGATAAGGTTGAACTTCAGCACTTCACACAAAAGACCTTAACAACAAGAAATCAAAACTATGCATTAGTCATAACTTTTTTGATACCAAAACCATTTGGCTTTAATTTCCTTAACTATACAAGACCATAATCCAGAAATCAAGTGGAAGCAAAAGAGTAGATTATCTAGAGACTGAGTAGAAAAATGCTTTTTCCTAAAATGTCATTAGGTTCTGCTGAATGTTTTTGATTTATTCTACCTGAATGAGTTTGCCTTCAGATGCTGCAGTACAGCTGTGCTAGTTTCCTGTTGCAATGCATTTCTTTGTTTGACCACTAGAGATTTGGAAATCCATTTCCTAACTTTATATTCATATATGCATATGTTCATTTTTCAGTATATAGATGTAACTCAGATGATTGAAAAAGAACTGTCAGTGCATATGATTTTGTAGCACAAGAAGATGCTTCCTGCAGAAATTGCACCCATATATAATGCAAGTTTCCATGTAAGCATGGCTACCATGCACCTGTGCCTGAATGCTGAAAATTATTTAAATGGCTCTCTCTCAGCACATTTGGTCTTTAAGAAGCTGTGTCATTTGACAATCTATTTCTGCTAAATTAATGTTTCAAAATTTCAAACAATGATTAAAAAAAAAAAAACAAACAACTCATATTTGTTTTCCAAGATTCTGAGCTAGGTAGATTTTTTTTTTTTTTTGGGGGGGGGGGGAATAAACATTGCTGGATTTTTTTTATAGAGACACTCTAAAAGGTCAATTTTCAGCTTCTTTGATGAAGCTTTGTGGTGAATTTGTGAAGGTAATGCAAGAGTTTCAATTGCTTAGAGGTTATCATTATAAAATAAACCCCAGCTGGTCTAGCACCAGTGGCAATTTTGATGTCAGAGAATAGTGACAGTATCACAGAATGGTTTGGGTTGGAAGGGACCTTAAAGATCTTGTAGTTCCAATCTCCCCTTCCATGGGCAGGGACACCTTCCACTATCCCAAGTTGTTCCAAGCCCCGTCCAACATGGCCTTGATATCCAAGTACTACTTCATCAAAATGTTTCCTTCTAGTGATGTCTTACTGTAATATGTCATGGAAGTGGCATATTATAGGATAAAGTAAAATATCCCCTGAGCAAGGTATAGGAATGATAAATTATGTTAATATGTTATTCCCATTATATTATCATCAGTCAAATGATGATTTAGTATGATGCACCATCATAAAAACTCAAAGTATTGTTTCATCTGCAGATTATGAGGTGTAAATCCAACTGACTTATGGAACAAAAGGTATTCCAGAGCCACAATTCACATACAGCCTAAATTAAAGTATGCCAAGATATAGGAGAAAATACAGAAGTCTAGGAAGTGCAATACTAAGGAGTGTGACTGTTGCAAAGGCCAAAAGCAGATCCTCAGTGTCTGTAAGCCAACATTACACCAGTATAAACACCAGGGTATGGAACTGGCGTTGCCACTGGTGTGACTGGAGCTGCCATCAGGCTCATCAGTCAGGGCTTTGCTCTGGTGAGTTGCAGATGAGCGTGACATAGAAAGCAGCTTGGTGTTCAGTGCCCTTTGCTCAGGCAGCTGGCAGAGATATGGATGAATGTGGGTATCTGCAGGAAGGCTTGGCCACATTCCTGTGCCAAACTATTCATCATCCAACAGATGGTTATCCTATTATTCAACAATTTGCATACTGCCACACTGCAGTGATCTATGGACACTGCCACTGTGTCACTACACCAAATAGAAACATCAGAGAAGCTTTGTTGTGAAGCGGCCCTTGCTTGGACTGAAAACTACTCTTGTACGTTCATTTCTTTGGCTTTTTTTGGCAATACACTTCATCTGTGTTTGTGCAGTTACGGTCTGACAACACTGTGTAGCACGAAGGTGCTCCTGGACTGTCAGAACTCAAAATGTCCCTCAGACATTTTTGGAGGTTCCAGGCCCAGGTCAGAAGCATTTGAGACCCTGGCAGGCAGCTGGAAACAGCTGTGATTTTGAGTTTGAGCCATGGAATGAGTTACCAACCTTGCAGGAAGAACAAGAAGTCACAAAAGTTTAGCTATTATAGAAGTAGAAGTAGTCACAAAGTAGAGGGAAGAATTTTTGAGTGCTGTACAGGGGGGTTTTGGTTTTGTACATGGGGGTCAGAGGTTTTAAGATGGAGGGATTTGGGCCTGTCCTGTCATCCCTCTTTCTTCTTCCTTACCTCCATGTTCTTGGTGATGTTGGCACTCACAGATTGGTTTAGAGTAGAAAGGCACCATTTAATATAGGTAATAGGCATTGGGGAAAAACTATAAACATGTAACACATAATGTACCATATAAAAGATAGCAGCAGCCCTGGGCAGGGGGAGAGAAGAAGCAGTCGGGAGTCAGAGAGGATGTCAGGGTGTGTGTGTGCCTCTGCCTGAGCTGCTGAGCAAACCGCAGCAGCCCGAGAAGAAAATCTTTTAGATAACTTGCAATAAACTACCTTGAGACAGGACAACAGAGACTGCTGAGCCTTTCTTTGGAAGCACGGGTTGGAGGAGAAGCTTTTCCACCACATGGAGCCACCCCGACCTAGGGTGAACTCTGGCACTGGACTTCATCATTCTTGTGTGTCTCTTACTACTCAGAAAAAATTCTGTGAATCTCTGGGATACCTTCCAGGGTCAGAGGAGAGGGAAAAATTTATTTCATTTATTTATTTAATAAAGCCCTGTGTCCTGGTGCTCCATTACAGACATCAGCTGCATCTCCATGCCACAGTTACCCTGGTTCTCAGGCTGCCTTCTGCAACCTCT
The DNA here is from genome assembly GCF_048771995.1 of Taeniopygia guttata. Taxonomy (NCBI): domain Eukaryota; kingdom Metazoa; phylum Chordata; class Aves; order Passeriformes; family Estrildidae; genus Taeniopygia; species Taeniopygia guttata. Next base: position 15,472,401 of record NC_133024.1, on the reverse strand, counting down.
ATAGCACAGTTTCTGATCTGAAAATCTCCCCAGACACCTTCAGCTTCTTGCTGTGCTCTTCCACTTCCCTGCTAAAGTTTAGATCCTTTCCATGCTCCTGTGGCCTCATGCAATATCAAACTACTCATAAGCCTTCCACATCCCTGTACCTGTCTCTCCAATAGCCCAAATATTTGCCAGCTGGGCAACTTATGTTGTGCCTGAAGTTGTGCAACCTGATGGGCTGCTGAGCTGTGCCTGGCCCAGAAGTACAGCAGCATCTTGAGCTCTTCCAGGAGGAGCAATACTAGGATCTCTCTGCTTTGCTTGGTAGTGGTTTTCATTAAACACATGGGAGATAGACAAGGGACCAGCTGTGTGTCTGTAGAGGCCCAGTGGTCCCTGAGATCTCTGCGGAGAACTGGCAGACACAAGACAATGGGAGACCTGCATTTCCTAAAGCAAAATGCGCCTCAGTGAGCAGGTGACAGTGCCAAAAGGGACACTAGAGACCATGTGGAGGTGATTGGACCTAGCCTTGGATGTCTTTCCCATCCTGCCTTCCCACCATCCATGCTTTTTAAATTCCCATTGGTTCTGAGCCCCCAGCCTGGGCTTGGCTGGCAGACAGATGTGCTGGGCTGCAGCTGTGGCTCGTGCACTTTGTTTCTCTGGAAAACCAGCAGGGTGGCACTGGGAGCATTTTAGCCTGTTGTGGGAGAAATGGCTGCCCACCCTGCCTTGGCAAGCCATCCTTGTCTTTGTCCCTCTGTCCCCAGATGGGAAGGCAGGACACAGTGTTCAGTGTTTGACACGTCCCTGGTCCCTGTCATGCTTCTTGATCCATGGCCCTGGACTCAGCTGCTTCACCTTCATCAGCAGCTGTTCTCCCATCTTCCCTTCAATATACAAACCACATTTTTATGCAGCATGGGCAGATTTAGGCATGAAACTTGCATGATTCCTAGCAGTCTGGGAATACCTTTATTCCATTTTTTTTTCCTAAGTGCGCTTATTTATTGCTGATGAATGATATGATACTAAAATCTTTACAAGACAGTGTCATGTCTCTATGGAGCAAACACAAGACCTCCACGTGCTCATGCAGGAGTCAGCCTCTACTCTCAGGGCAGTACTTTTATAGATTCTTCTCCTTAGTATGCACTGCTTTCTCCTTTGCTAAAACTTACTACGAGCAGAATTTACGATTTCCTTTAGTCAAAAGAGGTTTGGTCACAAAAGATATCTGTGAGTATGTTAGAGACATAGGAATGTAGTCATAGAATCAACAACAAAAAGTAACCTGTGATGCTTCAGATATCCATCTACAGTTATACTTTTTCCCATCAAAGAACACTTCACGTCAGATGACTTCCTTTAAGATTAAATTTTAATTTTTTTAACTTTCTTTTCCTCCAAAATGCTGTTGACATGTGCATCATGGACTTTTTTTTCCAGTGACACTGTTAACCATGTGCTTGTATTTCACCTGGAAACAAACTGAGATTATGGGAAGACATGAATGGCCTGAGACATTTGGATGTGAGCTCCAAAGCATGAATTGAAAAAGCAAACAAACAGGAGATTTCAAGGAGGAATTCCAGATTCTCTGTAATAAGTGCAGATGCTGTGCACACGATGCATTCTCAGTTCAGGTTATTGAGCTTTCAGCAGTTTGTGGCTCAAAGACTTCTTTAAATCAGAGGCAGGTCTTTGTGTGTAATACCCTTCACAAATATTTTTCCTGTAAGTTTACCTAGTTGCTTTTGGAAAGGTTTGAATTTTTAGAGACTGTGACATCCTGCAGCAATGTGTCTTTTAAAAAAAAATTTGTTTTGTTAATGTTTTTAATCTGCTGCTTGCCACTTATGTTTGATGTACTTTGGGTCTGTTCTCTCCATCTATTGTCTGATCCATTATATTAAGGGTTTTATTGACCATTCTTACTTTCTTTTATTCTGTACCTTTGATCATCTATTCTGCCTGTTTCAATGTGTCCTTTTGGAATGAGGGATCAAGACTGATCAGTAAGCAATATGCAGGAATATCCTGGGTCTCAGCAGTGCTATGTTTCCTCCTTTTCCTGATTATTTTTACAATTTTATTCCATTTTCCCTCTTACTCTGCTTTTGAGCAGGGGGTTGATACTGTTACAGTGCCAACTCTGTGCTATTACTACAATATCTGTCTTGTGACAACTTAGTACAGTCATGTTATTTGTTATGTAAAGTTAGGAGCATTTTAATCAGTGTGCATCACTATAACACTGAATTGTGTGACATTTTATCAGTTTGCAATTCAGTATCAGAAGGTTCTTTGGCAAATTTTTGTGGTAAATCCTCATCATCTTTACTGCCATGAATGCCTTTGGATTTCTATACAATTTTAGATGTTCCCAGTTCAGCCTGTATTACAGATTCTGATACACTGCCAGCAGGACATGAGCATTGATCTCTGGGGGATGCCACTCTAAAAACTGACCTTTTCTTCCTGACTGTTTGTTTCCCATCTTTTGACCAGTTACTTACCCATGAATTGACTGAAAGTTAAATAGCCAAACTCCTTCAGGATAAAATGAGAAGTGACCTCACAAAAATGTGAGCAGAAAATGTAATCCATCAGTTACTAAGCTATTCATTCTCCTCTGCACTTCTTGATGCAGCTGGGATGAAAACTAAAGCAGTGATACTTGCAGAGTAGCTCAGCCTCATAATAATTCTCATCATCATCCATGTGTGGCACTGTAACTCTCAGAAGAAAAGCCTAATTTTCATGGTGTTTCCATCTTGTTTCAGGAATAAATTTTGAAGAGGCCCTAGGTAAATAAAATCTCATGTACCCCAGAGCAAGCTGTCTGTCAATTCAGCATCTAGGTTCCTACATTCTCCCTAGAACAGCATCCCAAAGAATGGAATATTCAAACGTTTACTGGAGACAGTACTATAGCCTATATAGTGTTAGTTTTACATTTAGATCCATTTCAGTTTGTTCTCACTTTCTGAACTCCCAGATGCTTCTGAGATTTTATTGGCCATTTCAAACTGTGTGGTATAGAAGGAATCATGGCAGGGTTCAGGGGCAGGGCAGAGGAATGAATTATCTGCATTATGGCAGTGCAGGGAGAGGCCACTCGATTCCTGAAACTTGGGAAGTGTTTGCTGTGCATGTCAGCTAGATATGAGTGTGGAAATCACTAGCCATGAAATCGTTAATGATAGATAATAACATCCAGTGTTCAAGCAGTGCATGGTAACAGTTTATTTTTGATCCAATAATAAATACTTCATGAAGCTCTGGGCAAGGCAGGGGCATAATTTCTGAGATGATCCTTCCTTGATGCTTTTAAGAAAAGATAGTGTCTGGTAAGTTCTTTTTTGTTTTCCACTTAAATTACTTGAGTTTAGAGCAATATTTGTGTTTGGCAACTCAGTTCTGCTGGAAGAAAGGACCGCGTAGCAAATTCCTTTGTTGCAGAGTTGTGCAACGTAAGGCATCCTTCAAATAAGCATCTCAGAACAAAAAAAAAAAAATCCTCTTCACCTTATCCATTGACTTTGGTAGGACTCCCTGTGTAAGCAAAGTGGTTGGGCTGGATGTGCAGATTGAAGGACTCTGGAGGAGTAACTCTCAAGAAATTGGTTACGGCTGTAATGTGAGCTGTGCTGACACAGCTGGCAGATAGCTTGAAATTGATGCTCTTGAAAAGAGATAGATCTTTGCCAGAAATATTAGTTTCAAGGAAAAATGACATTTTTTTCCTGTCATTACTGTCAAACAGCGCTGTAGTTTCTAAACTGTGTTTGGTAGAGATGTATGCTCCTGATACTTAATTTCAGAAGAGTAAAGGGTTTCTCTGTGATCGAGAGCCAAGCACACAATACTGCAAATGCATTCTTAATCCTAAAGAAATGTGAATTCTCACTCTCTAAAACAGTATGAGACTCTTTGGCCCCTCCAGTTTCATCATTACCTTTCAAAAGACCAGTCTCCAAGAGGTTTTACAAAATACTTGTGTTTATTTGTCTTGGTACACTTGACTGGTTCTCACCAGGGCTCTGAGGATATCACCAGTCCTCACTAACCTGTCTGGCCTGGAATCTGGAATTCATTTTAAAACCAAACAAATATTTTAAAATTAATATTTCTGGAAAAAAAAAAAAAACAAACTATCTACTTTCAATAAGCACTTTGTAGTTAAAGGCATCCTGTCCGACAGGAAAATATGTATAATCCAGTTAGTTACACAGACAAGAGGCAATAGTATCAACCACTTGTATCTGAGAGTTCTTTGTCACTGTATAAGATTTCTTAAATTGCCCTGTCAAGAAAATAAGAAGGCAGGAGAGATGTAAATGGTCAAAAATAATCTCTGTCATTTCACTTATGTGGATTTTGAGGGTCAGAACTATGCATTTTTTATTAGCCTTCTTACTGTCTCTCAGCCCGAGGTAGGATCAGTGCCTCAGAGTAGGCAAGGGGCTGTTGAAGGGCTTTGTTTCAAAGGAAATGAATGCTGCTGCCACTCCTAATGAGAATCTCCACTGTATTAGAGAGTGTTTCTGAATTCACAATTCTTTGAATTTTAGCAAAGTTATTTAATATTTTGGTTCTTTGATTTTTTTGAGCTAAAAGGTGACAGGGTAGGATATATCTGCCTTGCTGGAGGTTTGCATATGTGTGCAGCACTACTCAGTTCATGCATCTCATGGCCTTCAGGAAGACAAAATTACAGGATGGTGTGGAGTATTTTGGAGTAGCACCCTGATTCACCTCTGCTGGTTAATGTGAAGTATTTCTGATGATCTCTGGACAGGCATTTTCTCTTGTCTGTTTTAATTCTGCCAGCATCTTCAGTGCTGATTCCTTCCATCCATCAAGAGCTTTCCTCCTTTTGGAAGACACAAATAGATGTGCAGTGTAGGGGTTAACAGCCACTAAAATTAACATACTCTCAAAACCATAAATAACTTGTTCTGAAAATTGGAATAGCTAACTTAGAGGGGGAAGTCAAGTTCCACATATTTAACTTCAGCATTGTTAATCAGGACATTTGAAAGAAAATTAATATTTTCTCAGAGATTAAAAGCAAATTCAGTCTTTTTGAAAATCAGGGGGGTTTATTCATTTCAGTTCTGAGTGAAATGAGACTGGTAAAACTAACTGGAATTGGCATAATGAGTGCAAATTCTGAAATGCTTTTGCAGAGCAGTTTTGTTATCTTGCCATGTAGTTTCTCTGATATTTCAATAGACACTTTTCAATAGGCACAACAGAAGACTGTTGATAGTACTGAATAGTTCTAAATTATGATTTGAGGATGTTAAATTCTGACTGCTTGTAGCATTGCACATGAAAAATTTGAGCATCAAATAATAGCATCACTCTAGTAAAGCGGCAGAAGGTTTTTGTACAGAATGATGAATTATGTCCAATATTTAAAACTAGTCTCTTCCATTACTCGCATCTCTCTTCACTCTGAAATTCTTTTTTTCCCCCCTATTTCTGTCATTGAAGTAAAGACAGGTACTCTACTCGTGTCTTGGAAAGTGGTTGCACGATCCAGTGGCATTGCACATGAAGGAGCAGTAACTGACAGGAATTCCTGTGCCAGATCAGACTAATGGTGCACACATTTCAGCACCTTTTCTCCCAGAATCAGACAGTTCTAGATCCCTGTGCATCTGGATCTGATGGGTTTGCACTTCAGCATTTAGAGATTAGAGACCTGCAGCCAGCGCTGTGACAGTCCCTCTGAAGTGTCTGTCATTCCAGGGAAATACAGAAGGGGCTTTTCCACAGAAACAGGCATTTCTCCCACCTCTGGGGCACAGTGAGCCTGATGCACTCACTGGGTTGCTGCTGGCTGGTCACACACACCTTGCCTTCAGTTTTGTACCTCAGGCTCTCGGTGCTACCACTCCTCACTTTAATCAGCTCCCAGGGCATCCCAGAAGTTCTGGCCATCTAAAAGGCTTCCTTCTTTGTTTCTTCACATCACACATTTTGAGCTTGTTGATGCATCCCAACCCTTTTTTGGTAGAATCATGGGCTGTAGCTGCCAGCTACATTGTTCTGCTGGAGTTTGGAAATACGGCTAGATTTTAATTAAAGGAACTGTTAATACCTCCTGGTTTTAAAGAGATGTCTAACATGTAGAATAGAACAAAAATCAAGCTGGAGAAGGCAAAAACACACAGCTGTGGTCACACAAGACATCATAAGCACTTTTTGGTGGTGTAAGCTCAGAGATGGCACTTTGTGAAGACTGCCTCTCTTTCATGCATGGCCTGAGGTAAAGAATGAGGTGTTCTGCACCACGGGGCTCCAGTCCTGCCTTTAAATGTGTGGCAGACGCTGCTGTTGCCAGTTCTGCAGGGAAAGCCAGAGTGTGTGTAGGTGTGACTGAGGGGGTAAATTTCATTTCAAGGGCTCATCTCTGAACAGTTCTATAAGCTAAGCAATGTGAATCTAATATTATAATTCCAAGGGGACTCTGATGCCGTGTGGTAAAATTGCTTATTAAATTACAATCACAAAAAAAAAGTCAGGAGATAGGCACTGTTCAGCTGGCAGCATACAGGGAAAAAAAGGCTGAATTCTAATTATTTGAACAGTGGAGTTAGTGTTATTTCACTGTGTGAAAACAAAATTAGGTTATCACTGATATCATTATTAATGTATGAGATGAAGCAGAAAAACAATTTGTTTCCTAACACCCTTTCTGCCCCTCCTCCCCATCCCCCAGCCCCCCCCCAAAAAAAAAAAATAAAAGAGAGAATAACCTAAAAGCAAAAAGGGCTTTCTAATGCAGGCATCTCTGAGAGATCTCATTGCTGTAGCAGCAAAATGTAGGTGATTTATAAATTATCTTAATTTGAAGATGAGGCATTGTGCAAACAGTAAGTATTACATTTATTATTTCCCCAGTTAGATTAAAATATAAAAAGGCAGATCCAATATCAGTAACACTGTTTATTACTCTAATCAGAAAATATATTCAGGAAATATATAATATAATCAGGAAATATATTTTCAGCCACTCTAAACCTTAGATGTTCTTTTATTATGCATGAGCAGCTATTACTGCTGTTCAGTCATACGTGTTCCTTAAGATACTCATATTGCAATCTCCACCTTTTTAATGGCTTTCCAATAAATAAAACAACTTTTTTGTATAAAATTATATTCTGCAACCATAATTAAGTATTGAAATTCACATTTTCATGAATATAGCAACTTCACATGAGATGAATCCATTGTAAAAATTTTAGAGGTTTTTAGAGCCAGCACAAAAGTGTTTTATTTTACATTACAGCTCTGAACACATCTTATGCCCTTGAATGCAAACTGCTTTGAATTTTGTTAAGATTCTGTTCTTCATTCTCATTTTCACACTCAATGAGCCGCTACTGTTTCAGTCCAAAAGGGATCAGTCAGTGAAGCTGTGTCATGAAAGTAGTTATAGAGTCTGATAAGATTCTTTAAAACTCATTTTTATTTAGCCAGGAGTCACAAATCTAGCTGCAAACACTGCTCAATATGTGCCGTCTCTTTTGAGTGTAATTTGAGAATACAAAATCAGATTCAAGAAAAGGATACAGTGTAAGGATAGTTTTCCTGTTATATCATCCATACTATGTTAATATATACATTAAAAGTAAAACCTATAAATATCTGAATTCCTTTGATTCACATGTATAATTTTGTCTTTTACCTACAACTAGATATTTAATTATTAACATAAGAATTTCATTAAAATTCAAAAAATAATAAATTATTAATAAAACTCTCCAAAACAGGAATCTTTCTGAGGATAGAATTAAACAAGTTTAATGATAAAATTTTTGTAAGTAAAGAACTAAACCCAATCCAGTAGAAAGGACAAGGCCCATAACTCTGAGGTGTGAAGAAATATTTTTCAAATATCTTTTACAGTTAGACCCTAAAACTCTCTATTTTTCAGATGCATCCTTTTGGTTTGTGTAAGGTACACATTTGTGGCACTGAATAGCTGATTTTTCCACTACCTCGGGGAGCCTGGCCTTGCATATTCCAGGAAAAGACCACCGAAACCAGACCGGGCAAGCAAACACCAAGTGCTCTTAACCAATTTCTTTAGAAGGTATAAATAAATACAAGAAATCAGCGTGGCCTTTGCTTGGAGAATATCCTGTTACAACTCTCTTTTGTCCCCCTGTTTCTTCATTCACATTCCCAAGAAAGCATTCTTTATTGCTTCTTAAGTGGAACAGCTGTACCAGGAGGGGACCAAGAGCATCACACACAGCAGTGCTGGTGAGGGCAGGTGGCAGCAGGTGAGGCACAAAGTCTTCTGCATCTCTGATATGCCAGAGGAGTGATCTGATTACCAGAATAATGGATAAATAAAAGGCAGATAGTGCAGGTATTTGGGCAAAAATACAAAAAATACCTTATTAGTGCTTAGATCAGTGAGTAATTTAGCATATATGAGGAAGCAAAGGCTTTGAAAAAGCAGCTCCAAAAGATGTTAAAATGTCCAAAGGACATCTCGACCATTGTCATAGAACATAAATGTTAACCATGCATTTTCCATCAGCAAGGAGAGTGTGGCTGAGTGGCACATCCCCATAGACACAGAGCCTGGATTTGGAACAATTTATTGGTAGAACAAACAGCTTCTCAACCAGCCAAAGTCAGGCCTCAACAAGTCTCAGATAATTTTTTATACATTCAAAGCAAATTAGCAGAGATTTACATACTTGTTTTTAACTGTGGCCTCTCTTCACTGCCAAATGGATGTTCTAGTTCATTTCCTCTTTTGTTTCAGTCAGAAATACAATTATAACACTGAGCAGAATATTACTGCTTGTTGAAAGCAACTACTGCTGAGTGAGCTCAGCTCTAATGACTGCCTCCTTCTACCATCTAGTGGCACCTTCACTATACTGCTTTTCTCTCTCCAAAGAGTTCAGTGAGAACGATAATAAATGTACACTCTTGAAAAGCAAAAAAATTATACTTTGGAAATAAGCATGTACCTGGAGAGGAAATACCTTTTTTTTCCCTCAGATGGAGAAGTAGTTTTCGCACAGAAACTATTTATAAGAGAGCAGAAAGGATTCAGTGCAAATTACTAATGTCAGAGAAAAATTCTGCATCCTATGGTCTTGTAAACAGTAAGTTAGGTTTGTTGATTGATTTCTTACTTTTTTTTTTTGTGGTTGGGAGAGCTTGGATTTTAAGTTGCAGGCTGCAGAATGGCATTGTTGAATACCCTAAGGAAATGCTTATATAGAAGCACACTTCTTTGTTTTCTACCTGGATATTTTAAGGGCACAACAAGAATTAAAAGCTATCACCAAATGTAATGCTTTGAAAGCATATAGAACACGTATAGTTTCTTTCCTGATTATACAATTTTATTAAGAGCTTTCAGTGCTCCATTTTGCAATAGATGTTTCTGTTTCATTTAGGGAAAAAGCTTAAATGTCAATGAACTAGGAATTTAAGGCTTGGGATGTTTTCAATCAAAATGCATGTTCTGATTATTTATATGACTGAACAAACATTAATCATCTCAAATGCTTTCTGCTCTTTGAACTGGGTTGTTTACACAGAGGTAGGTATTGGTGAAGTAGACTATATATGAAATCTTTTTTTTTTTTCAAATTCCATATTAAAAGACATATTTCTTCCTTCCACTTGCAGCAAATCGACAAGGCAAATTGATGGAAGTCAGAATCCAGTTTGTTTGGATTTTTTCCTTTTTTTTTAAAACATATGTTATTCTGTATCCTAATCATCTTGACAAGTTTTCAACCTGTTTCCAGGGTGGAAAGATCCCCATCAGGTGGACTGCTCCCGAAGCCATCGCTTACCGCAAGTTCTCCTCAGCCAGCGACGCCTGGAGTTACGGAATTGTCATGTGGGAGGTGATGTCCTACGGAGAGAGGCCATACTGGGAGATGTCCAACCAGGATGTGAGTGTTGCCCAGGATTCATCTGCATCTTTTTCAAATGTGCTTTAAAAGTTACTGCCACTCCCTGCCCTGCTTTGCTGTCTCATTCTCTTTCTAGGCTGGAATCTCAATTTTAAAAAAGAACAAATTTTCTTCTAGTCTAATTGAAAGCTTGTTCTATAAAGAGAAATATGGGAAAGGGGAAATGGTGGGGTTTTTTTTTCTCTAGCACAATTTAAATTTTCACAATTTCTCTTGTTTGATGGATCTCTGTGGCAGCTCAAACTGCTACATTCAGTCTTCACACCAACCATCAAGCTCTGTGTCAAAATGTGGAATACCAGCCAAGCCACCTTAACCTCTCTCATATATGTGCCTAGAATATTCTTGCATTGGTTCTGAAGAATTGACAAGACTTTCCCAGATGGCTGTTTTTACATTGTTGCTAAGTTATTCAGCTGTTCAAGTCTGGTTGCTTGTTAAGGCTGATCGGTCATTTGGGGATAAGGATCTGAAAGAGATTTTAATTTTAAAAAATAATTTCACTGTTTCAGGAAGAAAAGGAAAGAAATAACCAAACCTGTCAGAAACAAATAAAAGACTATCACAAACCTCTCCATTTAGAATATATTAAATAATCAGCTACAGCATGAAGATAGCAACATTTAATTACTCCTACATCCAAAATAGAAGTGTCTGCTAATACAAAATGATGCTGAAGGCCCTAATGATGCCAGTTGCTGGGGGCTTTCCCTGAAGTTCAGCAGTTCCCGGCACAAAGGACTCCTTTTCTCCTACCCAGAGGATTTCAGTGCCAGAATGTGAGCAGTGAGCATCTGTGACCTTCTACATATGTTTAGTGACTTCAATTGTCATTGGGAAATTTCAAATTATTAGGCATAATGTAAAGTTTATTTTACTGATATTGGGACCATTCTTTTAGTACAGTAAACTACTGTGAATTCACATGAGCTTATTTTGCAGAAATAATAGGACTTTCAAAGGTCAGTGGTACTGTACAGATGGCAGGGAAAACAACAGAGAGGGATGTGTCCTAAACAGATTCATAAAGGACACAGGATACAAACAACAGTTAATAAGGTCTTGCATGGGTATAGTCAGAGGCTCTGCTACAGCAGAATGTCTGCTGACATTACCATTAAGACACTTACTGAGTTTTGATCATAATAAAGCCCTTTTCTAAATAGCAATTAAAATATTTCTTGAATTGGGTGGATTTTGGTAGATATAAACTCTGCAGAACTGGGTCTGTTTGTTTGTTTTTTGTTTTTTTTTTTTTTCTTACTCCATCTTAAACCAAGTGCTTTTTTAATTATACAACTTTGAGATATGAACTCACTTTTTTAGACCATGGCTAAGTAAGTGATGAACACAGCTGATGAGAGAAGTTTTAAACTGGTACATGCCACCTAAATAAACCCAGTCTGGTGTTCAAAGACAACTGCTCACAGGTATCCAGAATGACTCAACACCTCTGCAAATCCAGGATCCTCTATTTATATTCCCCAGCAAGGATTTGCACACTGAACTTAAGGAAACCGAGTTGCAGAATGTTTCTCATAAAATTAATACTGTGTGTGGCATAATGCAGAGGCTTAAAAATGTTGCTAAGTTTGAGAACTGCTCTTGTTTAAGTAAATAACCATTTTATTATTGTGGTAAGTCACTTCCAAACTGTGTTGGTGCTGATTAATGCACTTCTTAGATGTGTGGCAGGCACCAGAGGTGTCCATTAATTAGGGCTGCTGCACAGTCTGTCGTGTCTTATTGCTTAATTAATAAACATTAGCCAAGATATTGAACTTTCCAAGGAAACTGGTGTACTGATGAACAGATTGTGCTAAGAGTCTGGCTTGCTAATGCTCATGTGAGGGAAGGAAGATTTATATTCCATGCATTTGGTTTGTAGAACAGCTGTGAGTGAAGTCTACTGGGACACCTGTTAGAGGCCACCATATAAATTAATGCATGTTGCAGAGCTGCAGTACTCAAAAAGGGAAAAAATGAAAAGAATATTTAATGGGTTGTAATTGGTATGCAAGGAAACTACTGTAGCAAACAGAATAAAACTCCTGAAAGTTTCTTGAAATATTCAAAAAAACTAACTAATCCTAATATAGGTCTTTCAACTCACAGATATCAAAACACTTGGCTCTGTACCATGAGGCAGCAGCAGCTGCTTCTCCCTCCTGGTAGATTGTTCAGATGTCAGGAGGACACAGGGACAATGTCCCTCTGGACTCACTTCTGTCTCAGTCTCATTAAAAAAGCTGTCAGTTAACTTTTGAAAGCAAGAATCCCTGTTACTATTAATAATGAAACTATCAGGAAGATTACAGCTTCATTTTCAGATGTCATTTTCACCAGTTGCCAATTATTTTGAAATGGCATACATATAAATTTTGTGTAGAAGTCCATAAAATATTGCTCAGACAATCATAAACAATATGTAATATTTACTCTGTTAATATTCAGACTTCACAGCTATGTCTAACATCAAACAAGCTGTTGCTGCACCCTTCCTGTAGATGCAGATTTCATGATTGATGTGGTGCTTTGTCAGCCTTAAACTGACAAGGGAAAAAGGCATTTGAGAGGAGTTAACATGTAAAAGCTTAACATATTTCATAATATACAATTTTCTATTACTAAGAAAAACTTAATACTTCTTCCCTTTTAGGTACATGGATATCTGATTTCTCTGAACAGAGAGATATGGGTGCTATGCACATGGTAGAGCAAGAGCTAAAATAAATATATAAATAAATAACTAAAATGCTCTAATTCTTCCTTTGAGGCTTGATTCCCATTGCAATATTAGACACTTTTCACATCTTTACTCTTGCTTCTTAGAATCTAAAAATAATACTTGCCTCACAAGGGATACTAATGAGGCAATATTTCCAGTTTATTTTTTAAATGTGCTAGTATTAATGAGAAATTATAATTATCCCAGTACCAGCTGGCATTTCTCTTCATACTGAAATGTTCCTTTTGAACAAGAGAGGAAACAAAATGCACTGTGACTTCATTTTCAGAGATATGTTAAAATAAAGTGTGGCAGAGAAAATATATCTGGAAAATTATGGTTGCTTTTGGGTTTTTCCTGAATAAATTACTTCAGCAAAACTTCATCAGCCCTCTATTGTTTTGTTGAGCAAATACTATATGTCTCTGAAAAGTAGAGCAGTTTTCCTGCTGCCTTAAAAACAAAATACATTTCATAAATTCTACATTTGCAACAGGCACAATTAAATATGAAAGTTTCAATGTCTGCATTTCTGAGCTGCTAAGGATGGCCAGTACCAACTAAGATTTGCCCTTCTCTGTCAGGAGTGTTTTATGAACCCACTTCTGACAAACTGCTTGAAATAAACTAATAATAAGTGGAAAAACAAATGTGAATAAAATTCCATGCACATGGTTGAGGTTTGCCCATCCTGAGTCCATGGGGACATTTTTATCACTGGGAGGCAAGGTTCTGAAGGAAATATTTCCTTGGCAATGGGATGATGGCATTTTTCCTGTTACAGCAGCATGTACCTTTACAGGACCAGGTCACCTGTATTTATAAAACAGACAAGCAGCTGTGAGCAGCTACAAAAGGCTCGTTCCATTTCCTGCCATGCCATCAAGGGGAGCTCAGGTCCTAATGTGGCTTCCTTACTCTTATTTTATTTACATAATGCTTGCAGCATAAGCATTAGGCATTGCTGAGCAGAGCCAGCATTAATTCAGAATTCAAATAAAGAACAGGGATATTTCCAGGATAATAAGATTGAAAATATTGAAGCCAGAGCTGGTGCTGTAAAACATTGATTTGCTGTAAACAGTTTAATGTAACCCCTTCCAGCTGCATTAATATGTCTGCAGCATGTACATCCATGTGAAAATGATTAATGTCTCCTTGCAGCTCAGTGGGTATCAGTGCAGCAGGTGTGTTCCTCCTAAGTGCACTGTGTGGTTATAAATATTGTGTGCAATCATTTGTACATTAGAAAATATTTAGCATTGGCTGAATTTTTATGTGGGAGGGTTATGCATGTGTGGTAAGGCTGGTCTTTTTCCTAGCTTCGTTTTTGATCAGCCACTGACTAGTTTTGCATTCCTTTTTACACAGAAAAAAAATCCTGACTGTATAATTTGTAACATCATCCCCACGGCAACCACCATTCATTGCAGAACCTCCTCACCTTCCCTTGTGTTTTTTAAACCTTACATAGGATGAATCCATGTAAGCTGTTATGAATCCATGAAGCTTTCAATGGAACTTACCTAGTTTTGCTAACTCCTGTCAAGCCAGGCTGCTACTCTTCTTTTCAATCAATGCTTTTTGCTTCCTGTGTTACTAAAAACAAGCTTTCATTTGACTTGGATCAACATGTGATTTACATGATTTTCATACATGTGATTTACCTGTGGCAGCAGACCTGTTTCTTCTGAATCTTTACCAAACACATTTTCTGTATCTGCAGAATCTGAAGGTCTCACTCACTTTAGGGTAATACCATAATTTTATTAACTTTTGTTTAGTCACAAACATCTCGGACATCTAGCTTTTTGAGGGAGAACGTGCAAAATAACATTGCTGTAACTTGATGTGGGAGACCTTGCCAGAATTAATCATACTCCAAGGACCAGCAGAAACATGTGAATACCAAGTAAATTGTCAGGTGCCGCAATGTGTATTTGTGGTGCTTGATTGTACTGGGGCATTGCTACACACAAACACTGTGTCAAAATGCAAATATTAGAGCATGGTGGGATGCAGTGGCCACACCAGGTAAGTTTGTGGCCCCCTGAAGTGGAAAAGATGGTGGTATTGGTGAATTCTTTATTCCCCTCCTGCTTCCTTAGCTGTTTGAAAAGGATGACCAGTGACTCTAAAAAAGTTCCTACTGTGTTTCATATGCCTACAAAATATTTCCTGTCTCCTCTGGTCACACCCCTGCAAGTCCTGATTCCCCGAGTGAAGCCCCAGCAATGCATAAAGTGATGGTGGCTGTGCCATGGATAATTTATCATCCCTGGTTCCTAATTATCAGTGTCACACTGTCCTTTCAGCTTTTAATGCCTGGTAACCATACAGATTGTACTTCTGTAGGTTATACTGTCCATTGAAGAGGGCTACAGGCTTCCAGCTCCCATGGGCTGCCCAGCTTCTCTTCACCAGCTCATGCTTCACTGCTGGCAGAAGGAGAGGAACCACCGTCCCAAATTCAGTGACATTGTCAGCTTCCTGGACAAGCTGATCCGCAACCCCAGCACCCTTCACACCCTAGTGGAGGATGTCCTTGTGTAAGACCCTTTTGGTACATTCTGTTTTTTCATAACACATAGTGGCTATCATTATGTGGTTTAGGGTATTAAGTAGGAGTGGGAGAAACACAAAGTTATGAGTTCATAAAGTCATACAGGTTTAAATAATTTTAAGCACTTTTCAAGTTTGCTTTATTGTTAATATACTGTTGTGCAAGGAGGGTTTCTTCCTCAAACCATGCAGATTATATTAGGCTTTTTTATTATTATTTTTGTCTGAGTTCTGTTTGTGCATTATGTATCCTTTATCTTTGTGAATCTCTTTGTTCTATTTTTTTGGTGCATGTGTTTTTCCTACGGGCTTGTTTTCTCTTTGTAATTTTTTTCCTCCATTCAGCAGCCTGTCTCTCCATCTGACAGTGCTCAAGCAATTTCTCAACTGACTTGGAGTAATATCTTGCAGAAAGTAGCTGTGTCTTAGCTTGCTAAATCTTTATTTGTCTGCAGCAGAACGGTAGCAGTGACCAAATAAGAGACTATGCTGTTACCATCCCACAAAAGAATCTTGCTAGTGTTGCCCGGGGTTTGTTTTTTTTTCATTAATAATATTTCAGAAATGAATGCAGCCACAGGATAAGCAAGGCTGAGGTGGAAGAATTTGTCGGTATTTGTAGGCTTATTGATCCAAGCTGTCCCTGCATATATCAGTTGAAATCAGCAAAGGTCCAAGTGGCCTCACTCTCTTCAGTCACTAAGAGTCACCTTAAGATAAAGGTGCTTTCATGGAGACCCCCATGACTTTTAAGGGCTTCCCAAACCCTGAGTGAGGCTTGCTGAGAACCTTTCAACGTTTTTGAGAAGGGCTGAGCAACAAGGCAAAATTGGGGCTGGTACCTTGCTGTGGGAAAGACTGAATGGAGAAGTTGGTAGGAAAACCTGGAGTTAGGGCTACAGCCATTTCTTCAACACAGACTATGGAGACTTGTGGGATTAAATATCCACGCCCTAGAGTTAGCATCCTCTATGTGTGTATGCATATAAATATATATATATGGATTGATAGTTGTACTGGATCACTTTATTTAGCATCAGAATAATGTATTTTTATCTCTTTTTATTTTTAGTCATAACTTAAGTTCTAAAAAACCTATGCTCTATTGAACTATGACTGGCTTCACCTGCTTGTGAAAGTTTTTTTCCATTCATTTGAGTATGCTTGATGCAGTTTGGGGTAACCTATAGAATCATAGAGTAATTCAGATGTGAAGGGGACATGGTAGGTCTTTAATTACAGTTTGTACTTTACAGTGTTCTCCTGTCCTTCAGCTTCTCCCTCTGTCATTTTGATAATATGAATGAAAATCACTGTACTTACTGTATTTGAGTATGTGTGGGTGAAACTTGGTTCATTAAGATATGAGGCTATGTTGCTTCCTATGTTACACATGAAGTCATGTTCCATCAGTAAATGCTGGCTGGCCTTTGCTGTCTAAATTGTCATTTACAATAAATTGTGTCTTTCTCCCTTTCTCCTGAATACTATCATAAAGCTTTTACAAACAGCAGTGTGCATTTTCTGCATTTTGTTCATACAATTTTTCTACACAAAATGCATAAAGACAGTGGAAGTTGTGAGCCCTCCCAAATGTGGCACACAACAGCAGACTGAAAATCAGTGCCCCAAAATTGCAATATTTTTTTTTCCATCTTTCTGTTTCAGTTGTGATAATATTAGGGGAAAGAAGTTCAAAAGAAATGTGACTAAATTAGCTCCTTCCACTTTATTTGCTACTCTATGTAATTCTATGTAAAAGCAAAGAAAAGACATTTTATTCTTTTGGCTTCTCTTAGCTTTTGAGTACTGTAATCAAAGTGTTCCTGTAGAATAATGGTATCACAATAAGGAGCCTTCTGGGGTGGCATGGTTGTAGATAAATGTAAGAATCATCTCATGGTGGTTTAATTTTTTAAATTGCACCTTATGCTAAATTTTTATTGTCCTCTACATTGACTACTGTATCAACAAATTATTATAATCCTGAACTTCTCAATCTGTAAGGAAATATTCTGGGGAACAAAAAGAAGTGCAGTGGGAGAGGCCCTTTCCTCAGAGTATTACTGAGCTGCAGTTCTTTAATAAAATGTATTGTTTAAGTAGTGCAGCTTGGCAGACTGAAGTGGTTTATAAGTTTTAGACAAGAGGTTAAAGAGATCCTCAGTTAAGGTCTGACCTTTACAACTCAGACTCCTCTCTTATTCCTTCTGCCTTTTAGTAAAACCTATGTCTACCAGGGTAAATTTGGTGTCATATTTTGTATTGCTTGGTAACTTTTGCTTGTTTGTTTGTTTGTTTACAGAATGCCAGATTCACCTGGTGAAGTTCCAGAATATCCTTTGTTTGTTTCAGTCAGTGACTGGCTGGATTCCATAAAAATGGGTCAGTATAAAAATAACTTCATGGCAGCAGGTTTCACAACTTTGGATATGGTTTCAAGAATGAATATTGAGTAAGTATATAATCTATTATCCCTACAGTGACTAATTAATTTGAATTTGGATGCTGCAGACACACAAATATTGTGGAGTATGGAACAGTGCTTTAATTTCCTTTCCTCCTTCAGCTCACAAAAGAAAAATACAGTTATTTAGCAAAACAAAACAAGAGAAATGTATGATGGAGAGACCCAGAATTGATAGATCAACTCTGTGACCACACCAAATACAACCAAAGGCCAGGGATGAGCATGTTTCTTGGGGAGCCAGTTTTGATCTAGACCACTGAAATCAGTGGCAAAAATATTTTCTTACTTTGCTATGAATACCATCAAGACTTTATCAGTCCTACTAAAAAACTTGTTCCAGCCATCTCTGACACCACCCTGTGGTTTTTTAATGCAAACCCTGCACTCAGTATAGAAGTGTTTGGGCAAACTGTGGATTCATACAGTAGCATGATGATGGAATCTGTTTTGCTCTCTATTCCCTTCCCATAAATTCCCAATCTTTTATTTGATGCTAGGACTGCCTGTATTAATAGCTGTCAGTTAAGATTGAAAAATTTTACATTTAAAGTTAGGACTGATTTTCTCCCATGTGCATCATTTAATACTCACCTGCATCTAATTCCATCTATTGCACGATGACATAGTCACTTAGTCTTGTGAGATCCTTCCAAAACTGCACAGCTGCCCCATTCCCTTCCTACCCTGAACAATTCAGCTGAGTTGTTCACCTCTTGCTCACCTGTTTTCCCAGACCATTTACTGATCTGCTGAACAATCATGTTCAATGATATCCCAGCAGAGGTCCCTGCAGATTTATATCAATAACTACATTGTAAAACCTGACAATTTACTGCTAACCTCCTGTATTTAAACCAGTTATTTAGTCATGCAAAGACCACACTATGCTACATATTATGTTATACCCTACATTACATAGAAGCTGCTCCTCATTTTCATTATAAAGCTTTTGTGAGGAATCTTCTCTAAAGCTTTTGGAAATCCAAGTGAGGTGTATCAAATGGATCATCTCCATCCATTGGAAACAAGTAATTTTATAAAACAGAACTTTTATTTGCAAAAGCCATGGTGACTCAAGTAGTTCCTTTATCCAAGCATCCAGTAATTTTGTACTTTCCTGTAGTTTGTCTTATGCCCTGTAATGATCACAGACTCATGGGTCTGTGGTTCCCCAGATCTTCCCTGGAAACATTTTATCTGGCACCATGCTCTATACTTCAGGCACCAATAAATTTTTTAACATATGGAGCACAGCTGATAACTCCCTCTCTCACAACCCTGATAATAACTCCATTATTTCATCTTCACTTCCTTTTGGAACTTTTGCCTAAATATAATCTTCTCTGGACATAGGCTGTTGCCTTTTTTTTTTTTTTTCAGTTTGTCCTATAAGCTGTCCCGCAGCCACTTCAGACAGATACTCTGGCAAGTCCCCCAGAAAGGATCTGGCATGGGAGTCATTTCAATTTCTTCCACAGTGAATGTCAACTCAAATGGTTAAGTCTTCCAACAATGGAAGACTTCAGTGCTCTTTTATGCCCAAATCATCATTAAACTCTACACATTTTATGACAGGTTTCTTGTACCCAGGGAGTTTGCAAAAAGACTTATTATAAGTGTAATTTTTTCTATTTTACTGTTTGGGGGTTTTTTTTCTGTTTGCTCCTCAAGTTCCTTTTTAGTCTGTCTTACTGTGCTTTTACAGCTAATCTAAGGTTATCATCCTTTCTACTTTAGTTCCCATTTCACCTTTTTGAGTGATTCCCTGTCTCTTCAAATAATTTGTGTTACACAAGACCTGGCTTCTTTCTGTGCTTTATCTAGGTCTTCCTTGATAAATGCAAAGCATCAGTCTTGCATTTCTAAAACCACTCTCCACTGTAAAGTTTTATTCTTTAAACTGACTCCTTTTATCTTCTCAGATGCTCAATATTTGCTTACATCAAGTGTTGTCTATCATGTCCCATGAGAATGTTAAGCCTAAGCATGTAATAGTCGCAAGCTCTGCAGTGGCTCCTCAGCTGGAGGATACCAATCTGGAGATCAGATGCAGATATCTAGAAGTGCACATCTGAAACTCATGAAGGCTATGCCTTATCCCATGAGCTACTTTACTGGTTTTATCATCATACAGTTTTTGAGGATAAACAGGCAATATCTGTCTATGTCCCAGTGTGGGATTTGCATAATGGACAAATCTGGCATATCTGAATTTTTTTTGTCCTCAGCACCTCTGTGATCTTTCTCAGATCTTGCTGCTGGGAATGTTTATAGAAAAACTAAGTTGGTGAATTGTGCTGAACTCTGGTGGCTATTGACTTTATTCCTGCCAAAGAGTTGAGCCCTGCAAGTGATAAGAGCTACCCACTCTGGGGTGCAGGGCTAGATGAGATAAAGGGGAGCTGGGAGGGAAATCAGGGTCTGTCTGGAAGATTCACTGCTAATTTGATCTTGAGACCATCTCTCACTACCATTCCCCAAATCATCAGAAGCACAACCTCAGTTATTTCTGCCGCAGAACTGCAATACTGAATGTGTAAGCCCCAGTCTTTTACAAGTATGAGTGGGAAACAGTTGCTACAATTACATTACTAAAAATGGGCTATTGGAATTAACCTGATTAGTCTTTGAGATTTAGAAAGATTAATTGACCATTAGTATCACTAATAAGCCCCAGTATCACCAATTTAGAGCACTAAGACCCAGTGATGTAAATACATCTTTTTATTATA
This sequence comes from Taeniopygia guttata, assembly GCF_048771995.1. Classification (NCBI taxonomy): domain Eukaryota; kingdom Metazoa; phylum Chordata; class Aves; order Passeriformes; family Estrildidae; genus Taeniopygia; species Taeniopygia guttata. The sequence goes on along the minus strand of NC_133024.1, from coordinate 15,451,947 downwards.
TTCTTTTTATTAAACTACTGTTTTTTCAAAAGTTGAAATTGACAGATGCAGAAAAACTGAAAATTTGCAGCTTTCTTATATGCCATAGCCAGGGAGGTGAACTGTCCTGGAGAAGAAGTCATCATATAATTACATTCTTTTCTGCACCAGAGGCTTTATTATATTTGCATCAAAGATGAAACTTTTTATCTTGCAGTGACATTAGAAGAATTGGAGTTGCACTCATTGGGCACCAGAGACGAATAGTCAGCAGTTTACAGACTTTGCGGTTACACATGATGCACATACAGGAGAAAGGATTTCATGTATGAAAGTAATAGAAGCAACTGTGTTTTGTGCCTCAGCATTTCTAAAATGAAAACATATTCTCATTCTTCCCTCCTGCTCTTCCCAACTTCAAGAACTGCAGTCTCCAGTTCAGACTATACAAGTACTTCTATGTTAATGCTTCCAAACCGGAATTTTTAATCACACTGCACAGCTCCTCCACCAGTTCTCTGCCGATAAAATCCTGGCCTACTGCAAGACTCGTGCTACACATTGATGAATAACTCAGCATGGATGTGTAACTTTGTATAACAGTATTTGGGAAACTTTCATGGACTTACTTGAAAGTAGTAATCTATTTGGCCTGGTGTGGCTTCTTTATCAATGTATTTAGAATTTGCTGGTAGATCAAAAAGTATTTGACTTCTTTCATGTTCTGTGACCATGTAACTTCCAACACCAAATGTGCAATCAAAAAGAAGTTTAACATAAATATTTATTTTATCTCTTAATTAAATCCAAATGTATGTGTCCTATCATTATATTACTTTCTAATAGTTTGAATTCTGGTAAGCTGGTGCCTCAAAACATTAAGTATTGTTTGCAGAAATGACTGATGATTTTATATAGTGAGTTTTCATTGTGTGAATAATTGGAAGCATAGTGAGAGTAATCTGTTTGAAATCTTAAGAAAGGTTCTTGATTTTCAATTACTTTAGCACTCGACACTTTTTATGCTTTAAATTTTAGGTTAGGTTGGAAAACTTGTTTATCCTTGGGATTCCTCACCACCCTACAACCCTTTTTTTTTTTTTTTTTTTTTTTTTTTAATGTAATACTCAGCATTTGCTTCTACTACTGGAAAACTGGTTGTAGTGTTCTCATGACCACATGTAAAACACGGTTGTCAGCTCTGTTGCAGACACACAGATTTCAGAAGAGCTTTGTGTTTCAAACATGCAGGTCTCTGTTGTTGGATAGGGAATCACCTCCAGCAGCAGAGCTCAGAGGGCCAGCCATGGGTGGGGTGATGGGATCATTCCCATAGGAGCAGGCCAGCCATATCCTCCTCCAGCCGAGGGCAGCAGTACAGCCCCACTGCTGCTGGAAGTTACAGGCTGCAGGATGCAGTAATCTTGCACAAAGGCAGAAAAGGAGATGCAGGACAGCAGTGCGGTAACATGTTGCCTTGAGCCTACTTCTAACTGCTTTTAGAAGTTAAAAAGCAAACTCTGCTGAAATGGAGCTCTGGTTATTCCAGGCCAGATCTTCATTTAGTACAGATCTCTAAAGGACATCCAAGGTATAACCTTTAGAGCCCTTCAATAGCCATATTTACATGCAAGAAAATGTCAGCAAAGGCCTAACATGATATTTGTACCTCTCTAAGACTTCCCGCTTCCATGTTTTGTTCAGACAACTGACCCAGACATGCTGGGCTACATTTCCAAACTTTTGCATGGGATATGCACTCCTGGGAGCAGGGGCAGGACCGCATGGCCGTGTGCTGTGGGAACCCCACGCAGATCTACAATGCATGTCACATGTAATGCTGTGCAGATGCTTCTCTTCATTCCTGTGTCCTTTGGAGGGGATATTTGAGTTCCCTGGCATTCCAATGTACTCAAGCACTGCAGTTCTTTTGTTAAAATGTGCATTTGGGTAATTAGTATAATCTATGTGTATATCAAAAGGAACTAACTACTTTGTGTAATCATAATGGTATTTACTGCTTCATTTACAGCTTGTAAATCACAAGGTATTTCCTAAGTCTTGGAAAAGGCTGCCATTGTATATCAGTGACAAAGAATGAAAATCAGAAAGCAACTCAGAAAAGATTATGCTTCCAACCAGATCACAGAGTAAGACACACAAGGCCTGGTTCACTGTTGTCACTTTATGTTGGAATAATTGCATTAATTTAGATGAGATAATAGTAACACACTAAGTAAATTTTTCTTTCTTTCATTAAAAAAAAAAAAGGGGGCAGATGTAACAGAAGAACAAATTTTCTAAAGATCAAGAGTCAGTGTTGTTCTACAATGCCAATTTGATGAGCTTGTTTAAAGAAGGGCAGCTTCAATCTTACTGTAGCTCCAAAGGTAATTTTGTCAACAAGAATATTCCCACTGAAGTCATCAGTCTGGCACAAGGACATGAGTTTTGCAGAGTCACAGCCCTTTAGTGGGGAAAAAGTCATTTGTTCTTTTCTGTGACTGTCACTTGAAAAATTCTGCCTGAATTCCATATTTGTATAATTTTTTGGTAGAGGTGCTCTTACAGAAAGAAAACTATACCTACCTGAAGCCTTTCTAAAAATATTAACACACCACAGAGTAATTTAAAAGTGGATTTTGCTTCATCATTTTATTATCCATTTTGCCTATCATTGCTTCCATGGCCAACAACAGGACATCTGTGGTATGAGCCTTTCTCACTATTAAATTACTGAGGAGGTATGAGTCTGTTATTTGTTAATGGGGTTTCAAAGTCCTTCATAGCTCACCCAAACCATGTATGTGCACTTTTAGATTGTCTTTTGCCATTTTTTTCATTCCTGGTAGTGAGGATGCAGAATTGACATAGTTATATGCACACAACCTGGATTTATAGTTCATTATATTTAATGAAAATTAATTTCTAAATTTATCATACTACTGAGAATATTTTTTCAATAGAAAAAATATAAAAAAGTAAAACATTTATTAATCGGATATATTTTTTATATGAACAAGAATTTGGGTGACCAGAAGGGAAAGAACAAGGGATTCTTTGAGTAAGCACATTTGTTAATAACATTGTAAATCCAGGATTTTGTGGCTTTGCACAGCTTGTTTTTCTGTTGCTGTTGTGGTGCAGTATGAAATTTATATATGAAATTTACATTTTCCCCATTTTTGAAATGTTTTATTTGCTCTTGTGCTGATTCTTAGTCTATTCTTGCTTTAGTTTAGGGATTTTTTCATATTTTTTTAATTTAAAAACAAAACAAAAAAACAACCCTAACAGGTATTATTTTTTAAATAATTTTTCAAATGTGAGCTTAATTCTGCACAGGCCACAAATGTATATGTGAAATTAGAGTAAACTTCTTTGTTACAGGAAATTCTTTCTTCAGGAGAAAATTAGCTCTAATTATCCTGCATACTGCAGTGGGCAGCTGGAGTTTAAATTTGATAAATTAAAACAAATTTAGTAGGCTGATTTTGAGAATCTGGCCCACATTGCAGAGTGCTTTATGACTAAAAGTATCCATTGAAAGTTCATATGTTATTTGTGCAACATGCAAGCAAAAAAAAAAAAAAAAGGTGTTATAATGTGGATGTCATAAAGAAATAATTCTTACCTGTTTCTCTGCATTCAGTGATAGCTCATCCATTCAAGTATCTGTGCTTGGTCAGATGAATTTCATGCCTTAATTGCATCCAGTCGTTTTGCTGAACCTGTAAAACAGAGGGGGTCTTGTTCATGATGTTCATGGTGTTAAAACTGAACAAGGCACAGCAGAAATTTTAGCAGAATTTACTCATTATGTGTTTGCACATTGGAATGACTGAGAAACAACAGGAAGCCATGAGGTGAAAGGAAGAGAATTGAGCCACATCATTTAAATTTTTCTCAAACAAAATTTACCCTTTTTGTTTCCTGTGAACTTAAGTCCATTGTCTGTCCAATAAAAGCTTAGAAACATGCCATGCTTCAGGACATCAGACAGCATAAAGCAATCCTTAATTTGCAAATAGTGCACTCAACAATAAATTCAAATAAATTAGTTGTTATGGCCAAACATTCTGTGTCCAATATTGTATTAGGTATTATTTGGATTATTCTGACACAGAACTCATAGACTGCAGTACTTTGATTTTTACATCACTTAAGACTGACTATCCACTTGCCATTTTTCATATGAGCCTAACACAGGGCTTCATTAATTTCTTTTTTCAGTGCAGATTCCTACAAGATCCAAAGATGGGTCATAAATAACAAGCAGACCCCCTTTATCCAGAATCAGTTGAGATTCACCATGAGGAATAGCTGGGACTGTGGAGGTGCCTAGTGAGACTGCATTACCCACAGCAATTTCCATGTCAGAATGACCCCATGGAACCACATCAGCCACCAAGGTAAAACAGCACAGAACATTCTTGACCTTGTATTGAAGAGCAGGTCCTCTTTTCCAGCTGGCCCTGTTGTAAACTGCAGCATTTATTGAACTGTTTTACCTCAGCTGATGGAATGGTTCTATGGGACACATTTTGGCAGCTCAGAATTCTCTTAAGAACACAGTGTACCTGTAACTACCTGTCATGGGTTCACTCTGTCTTGGAATATTCCTTCAGAGAGTGAAAAGCAGGACTTGCCTCTAATCCAGTCCAACATTTTTTCATTTAAAGTCATAATAAAAAGTCTGTCTTCCATTGCATCTTTCAGGAAAAGTACAAAAAATAGAGACACTTGCAGCATTTGCACATGGATGAAGAACGCTGTATTCCATTAAATAGTTTTCTTCCAGAATACCCTTGTTCACCAATTGTAATGAATCTTTCCTAAATAAATTGCAAAGATAATTTCTTTTTTATAATAGTACTATAATTATTTTTTGAGAGTGAAGGAAAGATGAGTTGGGTTGGGCTAACTCTTAGGAGGACAATGACCTTGAAATCTCCTGGGGAGACAAATTAATCAGCTCTGAAAAGTAAAAAAAAAAAACCTCTACAATAAGATAAAAAGGGAAGAACTGTCCATACTCTGCCAAGGAGCTCAAAAAAAAAACCCAAGAGTTGCATAAGATAGTGCCAGGTACTTACAGCTGACAAAATTTTCCACCATCACATCCTGTATTTAGTAGTGCACACTGCCCCACGAGTGTTGTATATAATTCCTCAGATCATGGACCAAGATATGGTGAACATGTTATGGTTCAAATATTTGTCTATATGTACATAAAGAATTGTAAATAGGATGTATATCATAATATCAGATTTTTCAAACCTACAGAATTAATTACCTATTACCAACAACACTAACAGGGTTTATTTGCTCCATTTGCTTTTAAAAGTTTTAGTGGCATGCACTGTGTGTGTATAGTTCTTCCCACTGTGTGTGTATAATTCCTTGGCTTGTTAGCTGGAAATGGACAGCCTCTCTTTTCCTCCACTGGTAGGAAAAACATTTTCAAACTAGCTCAGAGAAAGCTGCCTGCTCACCCTTCTGCTGCCACCTCACCCAACCCCTTCCTGCTAATTCTCTTCAACTCAGCTGATTACTGTAGAAATTAGTGATCTCAAAGAGGAAGCAAGGTGCCCATGAGCCAGCAGAACTAGGAAGTTGGAGTCCATGCTATAAAGAGTTTTCAGTTCATCTGCCGAAACCACCAAAGATGTTTACAGAATGTATAAATTATTTTCTTTTAAATGACCATTTATAGACATCTAGGAGGTTAAAATGAGAGAAATTTTCAAGGGTGTATGAGTAGGGATATGCCAACATATAGCATAAAAACATAAGCTGACTTTTAGAAGGGAAAAACAACAACAGTTGATGAAAACCTAAGGTTAAAAAATAGATTAAAGTATATTTCCATATTTTATATGTGAAATAAGGTGATACCAGTTCAGTGGAATTTATTTATGTGTATATTTCTTTAAATATCCTGCATGAGTTAATCTTACTTACCTTTTGTGCAAGAGATTTCACAAGTACCTATCTCTTCCAGAAAGTTTAGCATATTATCTTATCTTTTCATACCTGAATAATTAAACTGGAATAAAAAAATGCAAGTTCTGACAGTGAAGATATGGGGGGAACAATAGAATTAAAAAATCTGTCTCAAAGTAATTTAAAGTTTTCACATCTGTTCTACTTTGTTTCTGTCCAAAATTTTTACCTGTATCTATCTGAGAACTTTGACTAGTTCTGCACACATCTCAGTGCCACCTCAGAAACTCCTGAATCTGTAAACAGTTCTGAGTTTGTGCAGCTTAATTCATATAAAAAGGCTGATTTGAAATGGGATTTATATAAGACTAGAGTTCGGCATAATCAAAAATCAAAATCCCTATAAAGTATCTGTCAGACAACATGAGATAAGATATTTTGCCTTATTATACTAACACCTCTTAATTTCTGACAATTGAGTGAAGAACTGGTCAGCAGCAGCATGTATGTTGAGTGGTAGGTAAACCAAAACCCTGACACTGAAAACCCACAATTCAAAGAGAAATCCAGGTCTCTGCATTCTGAACTATGGGATATCAAGAGACTGGAGAAAGTAACCTTGAATCTAGAATCTGGAAAATCAGGTTTGGGAGAAATCTGCTTTGGAACCCAAATTTTCCTTTCTGGTTGTGGGTCATGGAAAAGTGCCCAATGAAACAGTCTAGGGACTATTTTCATAGTATCATCACCACCTAATGTTCTGAGTGATAAGAAGGAAAAAAAAACACCCTATTTTCTGACCTTTCAGGTTCTAGCCCAGGACAAAAAAAAACAAGTACAGATATCATAATTTATATTAGAAAGTCCAGTGGACCAAATTCTGAATGACTAATAGTTTTTATATCTACATACTGAGCTTATAACTACATACTTTCTTGAGAGGAACCTAAATAAATAATAAAACATAGAAATCGCCCATTAACATTGTCTTAGAAACCAAGTTTTCAGTTTTCTCTCATTCAGATTGGTCTTTAACTGAAAATTATTAATAGGAAAAAGGAAAAGCATAATAGAATTATTATTTTTTTCCTTTAAGAAGCTGGATGCTCTGAGCTGTATAAATTACCATCACAGTCTCTTTGTGTAAAATAGGATTAGCTGAAAAAGACAAAGTGCAGCCAATGTTCCAAATCTGTAGATTATTTGTTACTAATTGTCAATTTGGGAAGTTCAATTTTTGACTTGGGCGAGTTCTGCTCTACCACACCCAGTACTTCCAAATCCTGCTGAATTATTTTAATGAACATCTCGATTAATTCCTGGGAGAGTGAGGTGACTGTGAGAAATTAAAAGTTTCTGTGTCAACAGGCAATAATCTTGCTGTGATCTAAAATAATGAGAGTTGGTTACTGACTTCCATGGCAGTGGGATAACCCAATGTCCATATATTCTGTAGGTAGGCTCCAGCTCTGCAAACAGACTCTCCTTTCCTGCACCCCAGTACTGTCATGGGTAATTTCTTGTTAGAGAACCAACATTTATTGGGACACTAGCTGTCTTGTCATTCAGATGGATTGCTAAAAGTTTTTGCTGGTTTTAATTTTAATTGTTCTGTTGAAGTGTTTCAGGTTGAGATGTAGGTTGGTCCCTCAGGGCATGATCTTATGTATCCATAAGAAATCAAGTGAATGAAACAGGTTTTGAATCAAAGGTTTCTACAGATTTTCCTGGAAGAGATGATCTCATTTAATGGGGAGAAGAGAGTGCACTGAGCCTAAAAGAAAAGGTTGCTACCTCAGGGATGTGATCAAGTAAGCTGTGGTTACCTTCAACATGGAAAAGGTAAAATGCAAGGTACAAAAGTTGGGTGCTACAGTGCTTGTTATTTTCTCTGGAATGGATGGTCAACTCTGACTTTGTAATTAGTTACCTAAATGACCTACATGTCTAATAGGGTATCTAGCAGAAATGGTCTGGCTTTGTGGAGCTTTTTTCCCCTGATAATTTCCCAAACTCCTGGATTTAAATTCAGGATGAAACCACCAGCCCCGTAAAACAAACAAAACCTCCAAAGCAAATAGGAATTTTCTATCTTTCTTCTTTCCTAAACATAAATCAGGATGCAATATGATCTCCCTTTCAAAATACAAGTGCTGGCTGATGATTTGTCTCTTTGAACAAGCTGCTTCGTACTCCTGGTGCACTGCAGTCTAAGTTTTCAGATTTGCCAGTTAATGAATGGCACAATAGCAAATAAAATAACAAATGCCCTCTTAGTTGGTTCCATTTATTGGATTCTTTTACTATTTCTCTATCTGAAGAAAACCATCCCATTCCAAGATTCCTAATAAGGAAACCTGTGAGCATTTTACAGCTTGTTGGCCATGATTCCCTATTTGCCTCTGTCCAAGAAACAGTGAGCTTTGAATTGGCAGTGTAGTGTTTTTACTACCACTTCTTCTGCAGCAATTTCTTCTCTCAACTCTTCTAAGTTAGGTTGAGAGGTCTATTTCACACTAAAAGTGGAAAAAGTTGTTTCTTTGTTAACTCTGGTGACGGGATTCAGTGTTTGTTGCTCTTACCCAGAGCCTTCCATCTGCTTCTGTTGAGGCCAATATCAACATTCTCTGGTGGTATCAGTTACATCACATGCAGCGCTGCCGTGACTGAACACCCAGAGATATAAAAAGGGCTCATTCTTCTCTGGTGTGGTTTAAATCCTACTGACTTCGGGAACTTCTCTGCACTTCTCAGGATTGCGCCTGCAATTTAGCAAGAAAAAAAAAATCCTTAAAAGATCATGTGAAACCCTGTTTACTGAGAGGCAATAGTTTATTTTCTAGCAAAGCAACATTCATTGATCTAGTTGGAATTAACAGTTTTCATTTTGTCATCACTTTTTAAAGAAAAACCACTTTGACTTACAGAAAAAAAAAATACAAAAATAATATTTTGCTACCTTCCAAACATTAGCTTTGGTTTACTTTTGGAAGATAATGTGGTTGGTATGTTTTCTCAGGATAGCCTCTATCTATTTCTGTGTGTTGGTTTTAAATGTATCTGAATTAAAAGGGGTTTTAATCTCTGTCTCTTCTGTGAAATTAGATTGTACAAAACTAAATATGACTGCTCTTCATAGTTTGCTGTTCTAGCATAGCCATAAAATGTATCAATGTATGTGTATATATGAATAAATATTTGATGACAGACACTTTAGATTATATATTTAAGCAGCCATGTCAAAACTTCAGAGGTAGATGGCTTCAAAAGCAATGGTATAATCATAATACTTGCAAATTATTTTACAAAATCAAACCATGGCCTCAGCGCAGATCTCATATCCTTACCAGTAGTCTGAAACCCACCTTTTCTTTAAAGACCCTTGCTAAGGTTTGTTTTGCCATTGCTTCTTTAACCAAGACGTATCTGAATAATGACAACTACCCGTGGTTCAGTCTGCAGCACTCATCTCCCGGCAGAGCCGCCCTGGTGCTGCAGGACCAGCGGCTCTGGGCTCTGCCTCCATCGGTCTGAGCCGTGCGGCTCTGGAGCCGCTGCTCCTGGGGGATGGACACTGCACAGCCAGTGTCGATGCTTCCCCCTGGGACTGCCTCACTCCCCAGAATCCCTTTTCTTCACCTCATACATCTCCCACACAATTCCCACTGCATTTTCTTTTTGCCTGTTTATAACGGTACTGTAGGAATATCCGTGGAATAAAAAGCTTACCCTACTGATTTGCAGTCCCAAGGGGAATTTATATTAGAGGTGAAGTTGTTATTATTTACTGAAAAGTGGCGTTATCTTCTTTTCTTTATTATTATGATTCTATTCCTATGATACTATGATGTTTCATGTAAATTTTCATGTGCTGGCATGCCTACAAGTTAATAGTGTAATAGAATGCTCAGCTCTCAACATTAGAGTGTTTTTAAGGTGAATTGCATCACATATGCCATCTCTTTGCAGAAAGAATATGGGGTTTGGCAAAACTACCTGCTGAGCAACATAATGAGATTTTTGTACAAAGTACAAGTTATTGATTATTATTGTATTTTATTTTTCTATGATTTCCTAAGAGGCATTATCAGGTCTTACAGATGGGGTAAGCCTGTTTATTAAGATATTTATTAGCAAATAAAAGTTACAGTACTGGTGGTTATTTTTGAGTTAATGGTGTTTGTTTGGCCTAAAGTTTCTAATATAATGATCCACGGTGAAGCCATACATGATCATGCAAAAAAAAAACAAAAAAACAAAAACCCAGCTGCTTTACACAGGGTGGTATACTAATAAAGATGGACTGGCAATACTCTCCAACACTTGAGATGCTTCGGGGTGGTGTTGTTTTTTCAGCTAAAAGATGCTCTTCTGTGCTTACCACTGAGCATTCACACTTAAAAAGCATATACATTTCACAGCATCAGGGGAAAAAACTGTACACATTAAAAGCTGCAAACAGCCGTGCTCTCTCCTTCTTGGGAAACACTGTGAATCTGAATTTTAAATGGCTTTTAATGTGCTATTAAGATTCTACAGTACTGTTCACCCTCCTCATGGTGATTCACTGAGCCATGCAACTCCTCTAGTATTTGTCAAAGCTTTCACTGACAAGAGCAGTTTTAAAACTGATCTTATTATGTAAATAATGCCAGGGCAACGCAGGACGATTCACAGAGAAGTGAATGCCATATACAATAACCATACCCTACCTCAAAAAGCTTAAAGTTATAATGAGCCTTTCATTGCATAAAATCACATGCATGCAATGCAAGATTGAACAGAAGTACTGTAAAGTAATGGGAAATGAGTGTCAGATGCCCACAGTCCATTACATCCTCTTTATTTTACATGGGAAGAGCTTTCTCACCGAGGACTGTCAGGTTTAACACAGTGTACAATGAAGAATGTACAATGAAGTGTATAATGAAGAATGAATGTTTCATTTTAGATCCGATTACAGAAATGCCTTTGCCGTTCTGTGTTCTGCACTGAATTCAGAACGACTCCTCAGATACGGACTGATTTCAAATAGAAACACCCTCCTCTACCATCTATAGCTCACAACTTGATTAGCATTTGGGAAGTGCTTCATCACAGAGTTTCACTGTGGGGTTAATGCTACCTGCCTTTTCCCGTAGTAGCTCATAATGCCACTACAAGGGAATCTTATTTTAGTCGGAACCTTCCTGATATAGGAAATGCAGCAGACATTGAACCAATCTGACGGGAACTATGCTATGCAGGGAAAAAAAAAAAAAAAATTAATTAATTAATAAATGAATCCGAAGTGTATTTGCAGCCCTTGCAGGCCTGGCCAGGCTGCCTACCTCCCAAAGCCCTGCTGTTGCCGCTGCCCCAGTGACGCGCGCATCTGAGATTTGCCAGACCCGGCCAAAGCGCCCGCTTGGGAACGGGCGGTGCTGTCAACGCCTGGGGTGGGCGTTCTTACTCAGAGGTTTCCTTCCGCGTTCATGGCAATCCTCAAGAGGATTTATCCGGGCACTCTCATTGCTGCTATGCCAGGAACAGGGGCAGTGCTTACAAACAAACCCTCCAGAGGCGCGGGACACGGAGAGCGAAGGGAACCCACCTCAGCCCTGCCCGGCCCCCTCAGCCCCACAGCACCGGGGGCGTGGCCTGGGGCGGGCCCCGCCCCAACGCTGTTCCGCTATTGGCCGGAAGGGGTGGGGCGGCTGGCCGGGATTGGTGGAGCGGGGAGAGGGCGGGGCTTCGGTTCCCTCGGCAACGGCGGCGGCGGCGCGGGCCCGGCCGGCGCCTCCCGGCCCAGGTCGGTGCTGCGGCCGCGGGGACGCGGGGACCGCGCCCGGGGAGGGGGCACCGGGGCCGGGCTTCCCTGGGGATCCTGTGCCGCTCTTGGAGAGGAGCCCCTGTCCTCTGGCCGGGAGAAGGGACCCGCGGGCGCTGCCGGGACGGCTCGAGGCGTTGTGGTGCTGACGGGAGGAGGGAAGGCCGGCCCTGGGAGCTGCGATCCCCCGCGCCCAGGCGCTGTCCCGAATTAGGGGATACCCTAATTCCTTGCACCCAGTGTGCCTGAGGCCGAGCCACGCACAGAGCCGAGGTATTTGATTTATTTCTGGTTCTGCTCAGAAAGGGGCGCTAGGCGGCAAATCCACCGAGCCAGCACGGCCACTACCAAAGCTTTTCAATGTTTATACATTTTAGCCAACAAAGGCATTAATGTTCACTGACTGCAAGTCACCTGGTTCCCTTAGCAGTTAGTATGCTCTCTTCTGTTGGCTAATTATTCTCTCGTTTCCCATGCTAATTAGTCCACATGCTCAGTCTTTCCCTTCTTCTGGGTCTTCGACCACTGAAATATATCCAGCCCTGAAACTAAACAAGGCAGTTCTACTGAAATAATTCAATTGTGTTTCTAACACCTGGACATCACTTAGAGCTTGTTTGTTGGTTGTTCTCTATTTCATGGATTAAATCTCCTCCGTTGTTGATTAGGCTTGAAAATGGACAAAGATCAGAGATGAATGAACATCCTTTTTAAGAAAAAAGCTTAGAGAGTTTGCTGTTAAGCTCCTGGACCAGACTCTGGCTTAAATAATTTTCTGAGATTCTGATGTATGATGTATGCCCTGTAGGCAAAATACCAGCTGGCAAAAAAAAGGGGGGAAAAGGCACCTGTGTTAGCTGTCACTGCTGTAACTCTTCACGGATGAGAAAAAAACTGGAAAATAGGGGCAGGGCAAGAAGTCAAGGGTACATTTCTTTCCCACTGTGTTCTTAGATAATGACTGTGGCAACTGGTAGGAAATTTTGCTAGAAAAACATGGCTCTCATTAAAATGTTGCTTGCAACTGTTGTGTATTTAGGGTTTTAGATTTAAAAGTGAAGCCCTAGAAGTATTTTGAGGCCTTGCATTTCCTCTTATTTCATTTTAGGAGTGCCTACAATATATTTTTTTGACCTTCTAGATTGTATTTTTTTGACCCTCTATTTTTTTGATCATCTAGAATATATAGATGAAGCTCTTGATTGGGCAAGAAAGTAATGTGTCTTGGAGCAGGGTTTTGTCAGGTTAATTTCATAATAAACAGCTTTAATCTGCTCTCTGATTTATATATATGGATTACAAAAGGAGTGAGGCATAAAACAAAGGGAGTTAGAATGAGAGACTTGCTATAACTAATGTTAGGTTTTATTAACCTGGTAATAATTCTGTATAGTTGTAATGTAGATTATGACCAGTCCCGAATCAAAGTGCACCAGAGAAAGCTCTATGAAAGATTTGTATTTAAAAAGGAAAAAATCATCCTTTAGCCAGAATAGTTACTTGTGTGACTTTATTAAATGCAATGTTTAAAATTATTTTAAAAGCAGTTAACCATCATTTTGTAATCAGTAAAGAAGTGTGATCAAAGATTTGTTATTGATGTTTCTTTTTTACCTTTTCCCCTTCCTGCTATGATTTCGTCAGCTTGCCTCAGAGTTGTCCAGTGCTGTTTGTTTTTAATTTATTAAGAAAAAAAGTAGCCTTCACCACTCCAGAAATCCTCTGGTATGAATAAAATACTTTGTTATTCAAGGCATCTCAAAGGTTTTGGTTGTCTGATTGCTGAAATTATTTCTAGTGGAATTCATTCATGGCATTCATTCTTTGCAGTGTGCATTTAGCCAGGTATTGCAGGGAAACACATGATGTAAGCTCCTTTGAATGTGGCACTGCCAGGTAACTTCAGCCAGAGTCTGGGCAGCAGCAGAGGTTTGGTATCTCTCTGACGTGTGGGTGAATGTTTTGGTGTCTGTTAGATCTATTTTAATCAGTTTCTATTTGTGGTGAATGAAGAGTTCCTAATTTATACATGCCTATATTGGCAAAACCTGTTAGAATTAGGGTTTGAATTGAATTAAAAGAGTGCTTTATTTAATGCAGGCCTCAGTAAATTATGTAGCAGGTGCTGAAGAAGGGAAATATTATTTTGCTGTCTGAAAGGTGTACTGCTGACAATTTGAAGTAAAGATAATGACCCTCCTTTTGTTTTTCCTCAGTTTGGTGGGAGCCCTGGTGGCACTGCTTTGTGCCCCTGTTTGGGCTGCTCAGAACATTTTCTGCCCAGTGAATCAAGGGCATCGTGTGATATAGACAGGGCTATAAACAGCCAGTCTACTTTGGTATCCTGGCTGTAATCAGCTTACCCTCCATGTGCTTATGTGCAGAGCAGCCCCTGGCACAGTGTTTGTGTAGGGTCCTGCTCACACCATCGCTCCCAGGTGTGAGGCTGCTCAGCCCCATGCCCACCCTCGGTGCCAGCGCTGCCCTGCATGTAGCGCTTTTCCAAAAGCTCTGATTCTCTGAACAGCAGGTGATCCCTGGGATTTCCAGCCACAGCCATGGGATTGTTTGACAAGCTGGCAGGATGGCTTGGGCTGAAGAAAAAGGAGGTTCACGTCTTGTGCCTTGGCCTGGACAACAGCGGCAAAACAACGATCATCAATAAACTTAAACCTTCCAATGTAAGTGGAACCTTGGTTCGCTGTGGGTGTGTGTTTGATCTGGGTTTGCATGCTGTTACAAAGGATGTGCCCATGGAAAAGATGTGGAGAGCTTGTGATTTAGCACAGTGGAACAAATATATTTTAAGATTTTCCAGCTAACTAAAACTAAGGGTAAGCATTCACATGCACATTATTTTCCAAAAAAAAAACCTGCTGTTAACATGGTACACTTTTGTTAAGATCATCCAACAAGGAGGGGTTTATGATAGCTGAAATCAGGATCTGAAACTGTCACTTTAATCACTTAAGTAATTGTCACAAGATTGCAGTTACAAGTGATGTTGAACATTTAGGATTAATACAATTGTACAATTTATTACGTTTATTTTAATCTCTTCTTGAAAAATAACATATGAATAAGAGATAACAAAATAAGAAATAAAAAGATGCACATTTAAGAGTGACTTCACTATTTTTAAAGCAAAATAATTTTCAAAATAAGTACCATTAATACTTGCAGTTCATTCATCCAGTGAAAACTGTTTGAGGCCACTTGGAGTGCCTAATATTCTGAAAGTAGGATCCTTATTTCAAGATGTGTTTATAGACTAGAAATAGATTAATTTGGGTAGGCATGTTCAAAGCCAAAGGTTGTGCATCTTGGTTATTTGCATCTGGGAAACTGATTTCTGCTGTTTATATCAGGACACAGCCTTTTATTTTTATTATTATTAATTTTCATTTAATTTTACCTGGTAAGTCCACTGTACATTGTTTAAAAAGTGTGACATAGTGAAGAGTCTGCTACTCTTCCCTTCCAGGCAATTATTCTTCCACTGAAAATTGAGTAGATTTATAAACTCCTTGTATCCGCTGCCAGTTGTTTGGGAGAAAGGCTACAATGTGTACCAGGCAAATTGTACTTTATGTAATTACTGAGACCTTTTTTGTAGAGGGTTTTTATGTCGTGCCTTAAGCAGTAAAGGATTCCTAACTACAGTTGAACTCAGACTTGAAGATTTATCACAATAATGGGCATTAGAAAAGCTCTCCATGGAATTACATTAATAGAATAAATAGAATTTGTCTGTAATGAGAATTTATAGAAGGAAACTTGCATCCAGCTTGTGTAAGTCCTACCTTTGCCAGACATGCCAAATAGTCTAGCATGCAACAAATGTCATTAGATCAAAGTTAATAAAACTGTTTATTTTTAGGAAGTTCAATGGGCAGGTGATTTTGAGCTGTGGGTCAACCCAGTCTTCTTAAGAAATGCTGCTTTTACCCCAGGAGCAATATACTAGGACCTGGCAAATCCAGATGTTTCTCCATCTCTCTGCAGCTGTTTCTTCTGGACCTGCCTGTGGATAGTGTTTGGAATAAGGGGCTCTAGGAGTCTGTGCAAGGATTGCATGTCACTTTCTCAGACAGCTCTGTAATCTATGGGATGTGATCTTTCCTCCTGCTCAATACTGATGCTTCTTAGAGGAGCTATTCTTTTCCACCAACTTAGCTGAGAGGTTCCTTGACCAGCTCAGTAGTAAATCAGTTATCAGACAGATCTCTTAATAATGCTCTGTGTTTTGGCAATTCCAGTAGTGTTTATTCCCCAGAAAATACAAAACCCATGATTCTGAATTACTTTAGTTTTATGGGAACTTTTTTTAATATTGTATAGTTTGGGGCAAAAATAGATCTAAAATATATTAATGTTTCAAATATATTTCAGTATTTGCATTTTCTAATTTAATTGTAAAATTTGTGTTTTCTTTCCTTCAAAGGCTCAAACTCAGGACATCGTTCCAACAATAGGATTCAGTATAGAGAAATTCAAAACTTCAAGGTAGTACTTTCTTTCTTCAATAGCAGTAGTAATTTTTATACAGTAGTTGCACTTAATTATCTCTTTCAGTGTGTTTGTAACATGTGTGGTGGTGTAATTGACATCACATTGCAGTTTGTTGAAATGTAGCATCCATGAGACCTAATCATGATCCAGGAATGAGTGTGTTAGAATATAATGTGTGTTTTGTGCTGCTATAAAACTATCAAAATTTTTAAAAAAATAGTTTTTTTGTTTTGTTTTTTCCCAGTATCATATATAAACATCTCACTGTCTTTTGAGAGTTTCAGAATAGGGCACTGTTACAGACTGGAGGAGAGACAGCTGCTGAGGTGGCAGCTTAAATTCCATTCTCAATCTGGTAACCTATATTAAGCACTCTCACTGGAGGTACTCTGAACAGATTGCAGTGTAATCTCATTAAATGCAAAAGGATGGCTACAACATTAGCAATGTAAAGGTGGCAGGAGCAAAGGCCAGGAAACAGAGCAATAAGTCATTAGTTGAATGAAGACTAAGATTTAGATTAAGAATGTCATGACACGAGGATATTTCAAGGAGGCAGCATCATTTTATTATTTTGTGGCCTTCACTGGATGTTTTTGGTGCATGCAGATAGTCTTTAAACCAAGCAGTATAGCCTCACTAGGTGGAAGATGTGCAAGAAAATTGTTTGTTCCTTGAGCTGAGAAAATTGTTTATTCCTTTAGCTGATACATTATACTGAGAGGTTTCATATTTCTCTAAGAGCTTCCACAGCTGAACTCTGTCCCAGTAAAGTACATCAGACAAGTTTGGGACTTCCCGTTTGAGAATGTAAATTAATTTATATTGTGGGTTTTTTTATTCTGATCCTGTAGTAGGAGAGGTGATGACCTGTAAATACAGCATGTAGAATGTTAAAAAAAAAAAACAATGCAACCTCAAAAAAAACCCACCCCAAAACTTCAAACTCTACAAACTAATAAACCCACAACTCTGTGTCTGGACATAGAGTAGGAAGGATGTCTGGAGAGCTTCCTTTTCCTAACATCCTTGTTTTGTGGCCTCCACCTGGGGAGCTACTTGGGGCTACCCAGAAACGGAGAGCCTAGTTCTGAACTTGATGTTGCCCCTGTAAACATTTTAGGAGCAAACGAGAACTTTTTGTAGTGTTCAGTAAGTTGCCTTGCTGTATGTAGTGTTTGGGTGAACTCACAGTGGCAAAGACTGCTCTTTGTAGCTTGGCGATCTGTACTCGCCTGGTTTTACCAAAATGTACTCTTTTTTTTTTTTTTTTTTTTTTTTTTCCCTAAAGGTGGAATTTATTTATTTTTTTTAAAAGCCTTTTATTTTGCCCACATTTATACCTATGTGGGGACAGAATTTAAGACAGGCCATGGACTTTAAGTTGTGGTTCATCTGAATTTCACTTATACATAAACAGTATTTTTTTTATACCAGCATGATATAGAGAGAGACTGAATGGGAACTTATTTTGCATTTGATGTAAGTTAAAATAATTGGTTTACTTCTTTTATTCAGGTAGTAAACACGTTCTCCATTGTGAAATATTTCTATAATAAGACTGAAAAACTGAGTGGGATAATTTGAAGTCAGTGCAACCAGAGTTCCTTTGGGAATTTTTCTCAGTTGATTTAGATTCAAATTGATCTGGCTTTTTTTTTTTTTTTTTTTTTTTTTTTTTGCCAGAGTAGGAAAGAAAATTGATGTGGTTTGGGTTTTGTTCTTTTTTCTGGGTCTCATGCGCTTCTTTTCTTTGCAGTTTGTCTTTCACAGTGTTTGATATGTCAGGTCAAGGGAAATACAGAGACCTATGGGAACACTACTACAAGTAAGCCTAATTTATTTTAAAGCATTGCTGTTCATATTAACTGTTGTGTAGGTTATTTAAATAGAAAATTGATAATATCTTGTGGTTAGAAATGATTCCGAGAAGGCTTATACCTTGTGTTTGACAGAAGTTTCACTCTGGATAAATAAAACCTTCTATTCTAACACATGATAATTTTTATCTGGTATTACTCTGTGCTTTCAGGGACATCTTTGGGTAACATAATAGAGATGAGATTTAAATATTGAAACCTAAAAACCAATCCTGTAAGAAAGCTCAAGATGAGTTAGGTTTCCAGCTTTTCAGTTCTTCTGTAGGTCAGCTGCTTAAAACCTGCAAGATACTGGCTGATGGCTGAGATTTTTAGAGGTGAGGGAAATTAACCTCAGAGCATAAGGCACGTGTAACTAAGTGCCTGAATGAACATTCTTAATGTCTTTATTAAACAGGATTTTCTCTGCATTTTATAACACTCTGGTATTGCCTTTTGGTAATAGATGGACACCATTCTCTGGTTTTGGAGCTTTTAGCGAAGCTTAATGTTTATTTACATTGTCTCATTGCTATTCTGTAATGCCTGATCCTGATCTAAATAACATGAACAATACTAAACCATGCAGAAATATCTTGGAAAAATAGAAGGGAGAAATTCTGAAGATTATAATATTCATTAAATATTAATATCAGTTGTGGTAGAGCTTATTTTTTTTTTTAATTGAGGATTAATGCTTTCTCTTCTTCCTTTGCAAATTGTGTTAGCATTGAAAACATTTGGCCAGGGGATCTTCATTGTTCAAGTGTTAGATTTGCATTTCAGTAACTGATGCCCTCAGGCTGCTCTCAAAATTCTCGCAGAGTGCTTCATAAGCAAATAATTTTTGTGATTGCTGTATTTAATGCAGTAACTTATCCCTTGTGGGGCACAAATGGCTTTTTCATCTTAACAATAACTCCCTAACAGTAAGGGAGTTTTTTAGGTTATGCTGACAGTGAAATATGCACTTTTATCCACCTCTGGTCCTGATCCAGTGCAGTAGGCACATATTTAAGTTTAACTTCTAAGAATAATATTAAAACAATAATTTCTATTAATTAAATAAAAATATCAATTAAATAATTATGTGTTGTTCAGTTTATAAAGTTAAGCAATATTTAATTCTGCAGCAAATTAAATCTGGGCAAGTGTCAAAGTAGTTGCCTTGGAGTCCTTCAAGTCTGGACTTTTCTTCTATTTAGCTTGAAAGTATCTTCTAGGTCATCTTTAAGTACATTTATCTTAAATAATCCCAAAGTCATATTGTGTTCATATCCCTGTTACTTCTTTGTGAACTTATTTTTTTGGTGGTAAATACATGCCAATACTCTTGATTCCTCTGGTAAAATTCTCACTGCTCAGGAAAATTGCTTAGGCATTTTCAGCTAATATGCAAAAGCTTTATTTACTAAGGGTTAAAGTAAGAATGGCCTATCTCATACAGTCTTGGGCTGCTTAGGTTATTTCTGGTTTCCAGCAGGTACAGAACTGTTTCTTTTCAAAATACAAAGATAGATGGTGCTGGAGGGTAAAGAATGTATTCATAATGGTCCCTCAGAGAAATGTAAAATGAAGTAGAAGTGAACATTACATTAAAATATAAAATAAATATACATTCTGTAGGTATTTACAACAGGTGAATTATGAATTGGTGAGATTTTATTTGGTTTTCAAAACAAGTTTCAATAAATGGAACATCAAGTCAAAATATTAGTAAACATCCTGACATAATGAGTTGAGTAGCTGCATTTATGTTGCGACTATGGTCACACTACCAACAAAATGTCCTCATGATTTGAAATAGTTGAACGTTTTTCCCTGTTACTTGGAAAAAAAAATCCTGTTTATGTAGGATATGTAAAGGTTAAAATAACCTGCATATGCCTGGCTGTGGACACAGGTTTTGTCTAAAAGGGTATTTGACCTTTCTCTAAATAAACTTTAGTACAGGAAGTACAGAATTTCTATAAAGATCTGCCTTTATGGGATTTTTTTTCCTGCCTGACCACAATGTCAAAATAGCAGTTGGTTACATTTTGAGTTCATCTTTCAGTCTGGGTAGTAAAACCAAGCTTTTCTAGAACGTGTGTGGAGATTGAACCTTGTAGGGGCAGGCAACAACCTCATGTCTAAACAAATGATGCATGTCACCAAAAAAATTGAATTTCAGAAATAAGACTGGATTCAAATGTTAATCGTAAATAACAATGACAAAAATTAGAGAAAAAATCAGGTTTGTTTGGACTTTTTCCTTGGTGTTTCTTCTGAAGCCTTTTCTTATTCACAGAATACTCATTTCTTTGAGAACCTATAATTTGCCTCTTTGCTCTTTTTATGTTATGCAGAGAAGGCCAAGCCATTATTTTTGTCATTGATAGCAGTGACAAATTAAGAATGGTTGTGGCCAAAGAAGAACTTGACACCCTTCTGAATCATCCAGGTGAGGAGGCTTTTTTCCCCTTCTGTGTCCATATCTGTTATGTTGCCTTAAGAAAAGCCCTTATCTGACACATTCTTAATACTTTGCAAGTAGTTTAACCTTTCATTAATATTAGCACAACAATAGTCTTCAAAAACGTGTTGGGGTTTTTTTTTACCTATTCACATTTAGAAATTGGTCACACTTCAGCTTTCTACACTGATTTGGGTTGGTGTCTTATTAATCAATATAGATCAAAAGCTACATTGTTTTAAGAAAGAATTGACTTTGAGTTGGAAGCTGGAGAAGCTTCTTGTGATGACCAGGGCAGACAAAACGGTGTCTCCCTATCTGTTTTTTCCATGAAGACAGATAATTCCTTTAATGTAACAGATAACTTTCTTTTGTCATCTTCATTATAATTTTTATGCTTTAGCCAGAAATACGGAGGGATAATTATATCAGTCAGTTTAAATTCCCTAGGAAGAGGATATGAGAGGATTTGTGATCAGGGTCTGGGTTTTAGGGGTTTGGCTTGGATTTTTTTTTACATGAGGCTGCACTTTAATTAAGTTCTGATACCAGTCAACTCTTTGCCTTTCCATATATCCAGCATTACTGGAGTGTGTCTGTAAGCAATATACAATTTTGACTTTGAGCACTCTTGGTAGTTGCTCTGCCTAACCAGAATAGTAAACGACATCTAGGAAGTTTAAAAGTGAAATAATCCTGTGATTCCTTAATTATTTATTAAACTGATATAGCCTTAACTTGTGAGATTCTCATACTGAAAATAAAAGGAAAAGCTGAGTTGCATTTCTAAGAAAAATAATGTGTGATAGGGACAAATATATTCCCATAGCTTTATTTTCCATGAAGATTATATGTAACACTTTAATTCATCAACAAAGATGCTGGAGCTGACTGGACCTTCTTATTCTCATGTTCTAATTTCTCAATTCAAGGGTATGGGCTACTTCAAATGCAGACCCTGAAAAGACAGTGTTAAAAAAGTCACAGGGAGGATGAGGTGAGCCAAAGGCTGCAGGTGGATTACACAGAGGCCAGGGCACTGTGTACCAAGTCAGGAATTAACTGCAGCAGTAAAACCCAATTCTGTTAGTAAAGTGGAAGCACACACGGTCAAGGCTGAGAGCTAAAGCTGCTGGAAGAAGTTACTGGTTTAACAGAGGGCAGAAGAATAAAAATGTTTAGACAGAGTAGGAGCAGCCTTCAGTGGGGCTTTTCATTTGGGCATTAACAGGTCACTAAAGCTGACCTAGCAGGTCAGTGCTGTTCAGTTGTTCATGAATTTGTGTCTTCAAGTTCAAAAGACCAGGCTCTGGCCACAGGGTGCAGTCCTGAGAACCAGGAGACAGCAATTGTGGATTTCTGCCTCAGAGCGGCTTAACTCCAACACAGCAACAGTGTCACTGATTTATCAGTTTTGATATATCAAAGAGCTTAAAAAGTTCTTCTAGGATAATGTTCAATAAAAGTAGCTGTTAGGTGAATCAATATACAACTGGTTTGCTATATCAGTACTTTTATTTGTATTAGTGTTCTGCCCTTCTTGCTGCATACCCTTCTTTCTCCCAGTCTATGCTTCTGTCAGTGTCATCCTCCTGGAGTGGTTTAAATGTATGTATTTACCCAAGTTTTACATGGAATTGAATAAATTCATGTCTCTGAAAATCTTAGCAATCCTGCAGTAAAACGGTTCCCTGTCTTTTTGCCAGGAAAAGAAAGGGAATGTGTCTTGTGAAGCATTAATGGGGTTAAAAGTTGTACCAGCTGTGTCTCTTGTGTGAATCAGAGCTATAAATTATTTTTACCTACATTAATGGACAATGCATTCTTCAAATAACATCTTATATAACGATAACTGTACCATATTTTGGTTTTTTACTGAAATTTCATTCTTCAGCACTTTGAAAAATGGTAGCCATAGATTACCTGGATTAGATGATGACTCTTGGGTCACTTCACCTCCAGCACATGCTTCTAAATTAAACTAAAATTCTTGCAAATTTCAAATTATTTGTTTATAATTGCACATCACACATCTAGTATCTGGAATATTTTTAAATGTATTAGTTCATAACTACTTGCAGGTAAAAAATGTTTGCTTTCCATTAGTAACTGTGAAAAGTGTGGGAGGGAAATACTGCACATGAGGAAATAATATAAATTTCTGTGACCATGACTTTATCTAGGAAATATCTTTGGGTGTGCATTATGAGTCCGGGTGGGTAGGTTGTGCACCTTTCTAATTGTTTAGGAAAACACTGGAAATTCCTTTATTAACTTGGCTTTTTTGCATATATGATGTCAGCTAATTTATGTGATTTTAATTTACCCATAACCTGCAACCTGTGGGTACCAGCATTCATTTAATTATACTGTTAATTACTGTAAGAATTTCAGTCAGGAGACTCAATAGCGTTTAACTATGGAATCAAAACAGAGATTTAATTATACTGTTCTTGTATTTTGAGGCCTTTGATCTGTGTTTATGGATATCAGAGGACAAAAGAGCTCCAGGAAGGGTAAATAGTTAGTGAAAATTGTCTGTGTTTTGGTCAGCACTTACCATCTCTGAATGAATATGGGGAAGTAG
The DNA here is from genome assembly GCF_048771995.1 of Taeniopygia guttata. NCBI lineage: Eukaryota > Metazoa > Chordata > Aves > Passeriformes > Estrildidae > Taeniopygia > Taeniopygia guttata. The sequence goes on along the minus strand of NC_133024.1, from coordinate 15,428,800 downwards.
TGTTTTCTCCACTGATTCTGTGGAAAGGTTTAGTAGGAAGGCATAATTGGGAAAGTTCAAGCCATTTCAGCACTGACTGTTGGGATTCTGGGAGGTTTTATCATCCTCCTGTCCATCAGCAGGGGTGGATGGTTTATGTTTGACATTTCAAAATGAATCTTTACCTAGTTTCCTGTGTGACATAACCTTTTCTTTTTACTATTTTAAAAAGATCCTGTGTAGCAATTTTCATTGAGGTGGTAATATGTAAGTTCTTTTCCCATCAAGCACTGATGGATAGACTAAAACCTAGATTTTCTCTAATCCTATATATCATTCTTTGTATAAATAATATGAAAACTTTGGCACTGGTAATTTTTTTGGCATCTGTAACTTTGAAGAAGTATGTTTTCTTTCCTTTCAATCACCATATAGTCTTTTGTGGTAATCTGTGAGGTTTAAACTTGTCTAAGTGTCAGTATCCCAGAAACTGCCAAAGTCTTTGCTTGATTTGTAGTTCTCACTGCTAGCTGAAAGAGCTTCTGGAGAAGAAGTCCTTCTAGGGAAGGGAGAATAAAGGATGTCCACATGTGCATTTTTGTCCACATGTGCATTTTTTTTCCCAATTGTATAAATTCTGTGAAGTAATGGATGCTTTCCAGGACACTAAAGGATAGTTCAGACTACCCTTCCTAACTATTGTTGTGATGTTATGAATGAACATAAATTATTTTTTCCATCCATTTTATACATCCAGTCCTCAGTAAGCAAAGATGTGCAGTGTTTGTAGGCAGTGGTTTGATCTCTTGTTCTTCAGCTTCACCAGCAATTCCTATCTCCAGCTTGAAGTGTGGGTATAAGGTAGGGGGAGAGGGGGGTGGAAAGTTCCAAAGCCTGCAAGGAAGTTTGTGAGCATTTTGGAAGCATGCAGCAGAGGCCAGGTGACCCAACAGTATGTGCATCTTGGTAGGATACAGCCTTCAGAGAATTGCAGCTACAGGTGAGCAAAATACCTCCCTGTGTTGTTTGTACCTTGTTACATGCAGAGATTAATGAGTCATGTCCTGAGCTCTGTCTCTGCTCATGCCTAGACATTAAGCACCGTCGGCTGCCTATTCTCTTCTTTGCTAACAAGATGGACCTCAGGGATGCAGTGTCATCTGTGAAAGTGTCTCAGTTGCTGTCCTTAGAAAACATCAAAGACAAGCCCTGGCATATCTGGTAAAGTTCTCTTTTTCTGTCCTTTTATTGGCATTACTTTGTGCATTCCTATTTTAGCCCTATCGTGCCACTTACTACAGTACAAAATAAATGGAGTAGATAAAAGACAGATTCCACATGTGAAACAGGAAATTTAAACCAGTAATATTAAAATACTTATGGTCAAACTTATTTTAAATGTACAATGCATTCATTTAGACTGTGTCTTTAAAGTTTTCACAGCAGTACTGTTAGCCAAGTAATGGAATGGAGGATTTCCAGTGAAATCAGAAAGCAGGGTTGATATGAGACAAACAGTTGCCATAACATTTTACTGTGAAATTTAGTAGAATTGTTATCAGAGTGCTCCTGCTAGATTACCTTGCAGGTTTGAGAATATAAATAATAAAACCTTTGGAGTTTTGTTTGGTTTTTTTTTTCATTCAGCAGGTGCTTCAGTAAACTGTTGTTGAAAGGCCATTTAGTCATGTTTGAGGGGATTTTTAGTTGTAGGAGCTAGTCTTTTGTTCTGAATAATGTAAGCTTTACTTAGTGCTGGTGTTCACAAGGAAAAAATCCTCCTTTTACCAGAACTGCTTTATAGAAGTTAGTTTTTTGTCCTATTAAAGTCCTCAGCTGTTATAAATAAAAGTGAAATCAGAAGCTAAATGCTGCTGAAAGCTATAATTTTTATTTTAAGCACTTTAATGTTAAACTTGATTACCTGGACATTGTTTTTGTTCAGAAATCACACTCAGGAATTCCTGAGCTTCTTGGAAGATCATTTTATATGGAACTACATTTATAGTCCAGATTCACAGCTGTGGGGTTTTCATAAATTGAAGAATGAAGAGCATTTAAACAGTTATCCCTCAGTGATTCAGAAGGTGAATTTACACTGCTCTCAGTGTGACAGAATAGTTCTATACATTAACAGACACTCCTGGGGTTGCTGTTACAATGAACTGTGTACACACACATAATTCCTTCTTCCAGTACTCCAGCATTCTCACTGTGTGTAGGAACTGCATGGAGAACATTTGGGCTTGATCATCTTAAAGGTGTTTTCCAGCCTAAATGATTCCATGATTCATGGCTGCTGTTGGAGGGAGTAAACGTCTTTCACAGTGTTGTCTGGGGAGGGAGGTGCTGCAGAACAATGTGTCTGCCTTGTGTGGGAGATCTTCAGAGCCCCTCGTTCTAGGAACGATTCCTTGTGCCTTGAAACTGGAATTAACAAAGATCACATCATGAAATGATGTTTCCCTGTGGAGAAGGTACCCTATATTATTTGAGGAGCAGTCTTCTCTATAGGAAGAAAACTTAAGGAAACTACTTGATGCTACTTTGCAATTATGTAAATTACACATTTGGTGATGACTCAACTAAAACTGGTATTTTTACAATGTTTTTGAAATTGGATTTGTTTCTTTCAGTGCCAGTGATGCTCTTAAAGGAGAAGGATTACAAGAAGGTGTGGATTGGCTCCAAGGTATATCATACGTAATTCTCTTGATGTATTTTCATGCCATTAAACTCTTTCATTTTGTAAGGTTTTTTCTTTATTATTTCCTTTGTTTTCTTTCTGTCCATTTCTGCTGTCAGATCAAATTACACAGTAAGTACTAAAGCTCTATCTCGTATTTGCCTTTCATTTACCTCCTTAATGTACACAAAACATAATGTGGGCTTCCCGGACCAAAGTGTGTATTATGAAATACTAATGCACACTCTTGCAAACAGTGTAGCACTTTCATTTATACAATACCAGCTCCCATACTTCAATTTCTTATTGTGGTAGTTCAGTTTCTTCTTTAATTTATTTTTAATGTTTTACATAATTTAATGTTATGTATCAAGAAAGGGTGAAGAAAATAAGCCAGGTACACAGACAAATACACTGGTTTTAATTATACAGCTTCAGCTCTTTAATCCAGAGCCAAAAGAAGAACTTCTTACACTATAACGATTATAGGACATGCAGATACTCATAACTGCATGGAAGAAAATATCAGATCCAGCTCAGATGATGACTGACATCCAGCATCTTTAATTACAAACTTGGTACAGATGTTGTGTAATTAAAAACGGTACAGATGTTGTGTCTCCTTCTGTTGTGTGCTGCTAAGGCTCTGGTCTCTCTTGTCCTCCTGCTCAGTGTTCAGATTAGTGAAGTGTGGCATAGTTTCGGCAGCCTGGTCCCAGTTTTAGCTCCCTGGCTGGCGTTGCTTGTGCTGTGAAGTGCTTGGGGTGGTGCGGGCTGAGCTGCACTGCAGCAGCCGCCTGTGCTGTGCCCCGCTGGCCGCGGGGTGTCAGCGCTGGCCCGGGGACAGAGCCTCCTTCAGCAGGGTGACAGCCTGCCCTGGCCCGGGGACAGAGCCTCCTTCAGCAGGGTGACAGCCTGCCCTGGCCCGGGGACAGAGCCTCCTTCAGCAGGGTGACAGCCTGCCCTGGCCCGGGGACAGAGCCTCCTTCAGCAGGGTGACAGCCTGCCCTGGCCCGGGGACAGAGCCTCCTTCAGCAGGGTGACAGCCTGCCCTGGCCCGGGCCAACCCATCCCCACTGCTCCGGGGACACCAGGCTGTCCTTGCTGCTTAGACTCGTCCTGCTGACCAGAACAAGATGGTTTGTTCTACCGAGTTATTGTAGAGTACAAAAACATTCGTGATGTTTTCAGAGGGAGGGCTGCTTGCCAAAAATAGTCTTTAGAAAGAGATTTACCGCCCTACGGAAGAGCAGTGATGTATCCTCACCAGCTAAAATAATTCTGGGGTGGGGAACCAGGATTTTGGTATTGGGTTTCCTCCTCTCCTGTATCCTGTCATCATAGAGGCAGATTCCAAATCCTAATTTTCCCTAATTTCAGGCATAGTTCTGGCTTAGTAATGTTTTCTTTCTGTGTTCAGTCTCTGCTTCTCTTGGGGGAACCTTTACAGTTTCAGTCCAAATTTTGGGTTTGTACATGGCTTCATGCTACTTAAAAGGATCTCAAATGCTTGTGTAAATATTTTCTGACAAAATATTTAAGTTATATATGTAGATTTTTTTAAGCACAGCAGCAGATGCTGTCACAGATGCTTCTGCTGTCACTCACATAGCTCTTCACAGCCATTCACTTCTTATGGAGTGTTAAATTTCTTAATTTTCTGAGCTGAAAATCCTCATGGATTGGCTCTATCTGAAAATTTCCTTTAATTCCCTGGTTCAGTGAACCCAAAAGCTTAAAAGAGGGGTTGAGTTTTAACTGTTACCTAAGCACATGTAGTTTGGCGATTATATGTTTAAAGGCTGAATACTTTGATATTCCAAGGACAATTTTTTACTCTTGATTCTCATTCCTAGAGCACCAGATGGAAATATTTGGAACAACTCTGTAGTTATGGTAGTCCCTAAATCACAGCCTGGGGATGCCATAACATTGAGGACGAAATGACACCTGGTGAATTAGTTCTTGTCAGCAGCCAAGCTTTCCTTAATTACCCTTTCCAGAGCCACTTCACAGCTGGGGTGGCAGGGTGGTGTGGTTTTTTTCCTACTGAAGACCAAGTTTGTTATTTCCTTATTTTGTAAAGAGGTTGCTTTTGCAGCAGCACATCCTCCACAGGGTAAAACAAACCTGTCTCACAACATTCCCCCTTAGTGGGGGAAGTTGTGCTGATTTCCACATTTTATAATGGGATGCTGGATGCTTTTTGGCAACCAAGAAAACATTTGAAGTGAGTAGAGAAGTGGCAATCAGGCAGCAATATGGAGAAGTGTGGCTACTGACAGCAGAGTTTCATTTCAGTTATTGGAAACCAAACGAAATCTTTTGCTATTGGGTGGTTTATGTTCAGTTAGGTGGAAGCCAGAATGCCTACAAGGAATTGAAATGCATACTTCATAAAACTTCATACTTCATAAAACAAACTACCAGGTCTCATGGTCATCAAAGTGATCTTACAAGCCTGAACAAGATAAAAATTGTATTAAGTGGAAGAGTCTTCCTGTTAAATTAGCAAGATTTGGGGAAAACAACTTGGCTGTACAGGAATTTCAGAAGCGGATGAGAGAGCAAGTTGAAAACAACTCCTCATTGTCCCCCCATTCTTGTAACTACACCAAAATATCTAGATGGGTTTTATATTTTCAGAAAGCAAAATGCAGCAAGAATTCATCTTGTGCTAAGACTAGATGTTTCTTTTTATTAACAGGTCAGATGCAAGCAATGAAGACATGAGAGATAAATAAAGGATCTATGAGGTTCTTTTATGCCCTTTGTCAGTAGGTGAACAAGTTTCTTGGAAAGGAAGAATGATTTGAAGATGAACATTTCAGCTGAAATATCCTGTATTGACTTGTTTCAGTTTAGTATTTCTTCCAGGAAAACTGAATGTAGACAACCTAGCACCTCAGGTATGCACATTGATGAATTAAATTGAATCTTGTGACTGGAGAGCATATACAAAAAAAAAAAAATTGTGTTAACAATAAACATCTGCATTCATTTGAGGTTTAAGTGATAATTAGCCATTAGTAAATGCCCCTCTGTTTTTTGGGGGGACACCTTTTGAGGAAATGGGAATATTTATTTTCCAGAGAGAATAATCAACACTTCCTGAAATCCAGCTACATAAAATACCTACTGATTTTAATTGCCTAGTTGCAGGCATTACTGCCATTTTTTTATATTAAAGTTTGATTTTGGGTTTTTATTATCCATCTCTAATATACATCTATAAGAGTATTTTGATTAAAGATATAAGGATTCAAATGTTCAGTGTATTTGTTATAGATGATTGCAGATGTTTTTAAGAAATTGCTTTTAAGAAAATGTTACTAATTGTTATGTGATTATGCCATGGTTATATTTGTATTCCCATCAATAAAACATCAAATATATGACATGCCCTGATTGGGTTTTTTAACTTCAATATGCTCATTAATGATCTTTACATCCTAGAGATTTTTGGTTTTTTATTTGTTTCATTTGGAATTTGTTTATCCATATTCAAGTGGATATAGCACTGTATGTGTAATAAAATGGTATCTCTGTTGCCAAGGCGGTTTTTTAATTAATTGCATGTATTTTTTACACTACCTAATGCACTAGACTTCCCTTCCAGATACTTAAGGAGTATATGAATTACAGGATGGGTCAGACTGGAAGGGACCACAGTGGGGTCATCTGGCCCAAATTCCCTGCTCAGGCAGGACCATCCCAGAGCACATGGCACAGGATTGCATCTGGGTGGTTCTGGAATATCCCCAGTGAGGGGGATTCCACAGCCTCTCTGGACAATCTGTTCCAGTGCATGGTCACTGCACAGAAAAGTTCTTCTCATGTCCAGTGGAACTTCCTGTGCATCAGTTTCTTGCAAGTTGTTCAAAAACACAGTTAAGGGACAGCTCACTGGTTTATCAGATCATTATTATGAAATGTGTTATATACTTCTGTTGTGTATACAGACTGTTTTACTTCCAAAAATTAAATTTAATAAACTTTCTGGCTCCAAAGTGTACCACAGATAAAAAATTAAGAATTTTATTTTTGTTCTGCCACTTCAGGAAAGAGCAGACTGGCCCTGTTAGTGCTGAAGACTCCATTTAACTCAGTGATTACCTGATCCCTGTGGGACATATAATATGCATCTCTTGCAAAAGCTTCCCCCCACACCATTAGCATATAAGACACACAAATGATCTGTCAGCATGCCTTCTAGGCCTCATCTCATAGAGCAGCATTTGGAGCAAAGGGAGCTGAAATGGGAGAGCAGTGTCATGTACTCTGTTATTAAATAGTTAAATTTAACTCCCCTGCTTTGCCGAAGAAAATCTCACTGTAAGAAATCTTTCTTACAGGATGCTGGTTCTTGTCACAGTTCAGTTTGTCATGGAAGTATTTTCATGTCTCTTTCTGTGACACTGTTGGTCTTTTGTTGACTCTGAATCTAAGTATCAATACAAAAATCAAATACAAAAGAGGAACAGTAATATAGAATTGTGAGAAGTTTTCCTTTGAATTGTGAGTAGATAATTTTCAGGTTTACTTTGCTTTGGATAGTACCGTAATTAAAATAGTGGGTTGAAAGGGACATTAAAGATCAGTGAGTTCCAGCCCCCCACCTTGCTTGGACAAGGGACACCTTCCACCTGGCCAGGTTGCTCAGAGCTCCATCCAGCCTGGCTCTGAACAATTCCAAGGGTGGGAAGACTACAAATTCCTTGGGTAATCACTGCCAGTGCCTCACCATGCTCTCAGTAAAGAATTTCTTCCTAATACTTAATAAAAAACTATTGTCTTGAAACTAATATTTGTAAAACTGTTTTGCTGTGTATAAGTATTTTGTAATTATTGTGATTCACTTATATGTCTTATTTAAATGAAACATTTAGTTTTAAGTTAGCAGTTTCTTCCCTATCAAAGAAAATTTAAGTTCTTACATAGAATCTGTCTGCATTTCTGCCTTCCCTGAATGGTATGGATCTTGATGGTTTTCTGATAAATTTTGTTTATTTTAAATTACATAAAGTGCTATATTTATCCTGTGGATTGCCTTTACTGTTATGGGAAGCTGTTTGAACCTACTGCTTTGTTCTTTCATCCACAGATCCGAGGGAAATACTCTAATGTTTTATTTTTTGCTATCTAATGTGGCTAGTGCTTTTTGAAATCAGTAGTTAGTTTTGTACTTTTATTAATGTTCCCCTTCTTGATTTTTTGGTGTTTGGTTTTGTTCTGCAGCATCTCTTTCTGTTCCTCCTGTGTGAGGCACTAGTCTGAATGAAGAGACCTGTTGAAAGGAATGGAAATAGGAACAGTTCTATTAGTAAAATGCTGGATTTTTATTCCCCTCTGCCCCTCCTCATTACTCCTTCAGCCATTAGTTATCTCTTGCTTTTGGATCATTTTGTGAACATGAAACCTCCTGAGGACATCTCTCCATGTTCACCTCTCCTTAGTGTGCAGGCATAAGTCACTAACATCCACAGGTGCTGGAGCCCTGAGTTGCTCTAAAAATGTTGAATTTTGTTGGTCCTATATTGCACAAAATCCTCATGTGTATGTTCAAAAAGGCTGCTTTGGAGTTGGTTTTTGTGGTTGTCAGACTTCCATGCCATTCTCCCATTACATTTAGGATGTTAAAGTAATGACTGAGTTCTATCTGGGTGCTCCAAGACCATTTGCACTGACTAAGTTCTTTGTCCCTGAGGAACAAAGCAGACAAGGGAATATTCCTTTTATTGATCCATGTTACTGTAGATGTGTGCATTAAGTGGTAACTTGAAGGGCAGTAGAGTGACCAAAAGAGATTGAAGGAATTTGGTCTTTACACCCCACTCGGTGTTTTGTGCTCTTGATTCTATGCCTGCTGCCCACCTACATATTTATTAATTTCCTTTAAATACGCCTGGTCAGGCTTAAGACTAGCATTTTCAGCTGAAATATGGTGCAGTTGTTTTCACATACAAAGTGTTGCCTTCTAGGTCTCTTCACTGAAAAGGAAGCTATCAGGTAAATGTGTAAATCCTGATTTTCCTAGCTGTGCCTCTCTAGTAGTGAGAACACCAGTCCATGGGAACCTTGTGTTTAACTGCTGCTTGCAGCTGTGCTGAGAGCCTGCGTGGCCTCAACACTCCTGGGCGATTTCACATGAAGTTCTAAGTGTGAGGATGTAAATGTAATGGAGCCTTCTTTTAATCTCAGCTCTCTAACTGTAATTTCCTCGGGGTGTTTTATTTACTAATATGAAAGATAAGCTGCTGTAGAAGACCAGACATAACAGCTCAGCTTAGTTGTCTGCAGACAGGCATTCTGATGTGGTAATACGTGGAATGGTAATGTTGCACTTTAGAGCTTCTGTAAAACAGCTGTGCAACTGTTTTAGAAAGCAGCTTATGTCTTAGGAGCCTTAAGTAGGAAATATCATTTTGTTGGTAATAAGAAGTAAAAGTAATGCTGATTCAAAATGCTTGTCCTTAAAAGCAAACATTTATTAAGCCAAGAAATGGTGTTTAATCTCAAAAGGGGTGGGGCTGGGGGGAGTTTTTGTTTGTTTAAGATTTACTTGTTTTTAAAGTTTTTCTTGGTTGGGAAAATCACTCTTTTTATTATTAATTCCTGTAATCAATTTATTTCATTCTTTCTAGCCTGCCTCATTCCCATTTTACAGAAATCCTTACAAATCTTGATCTTCAACATTTTGGTCTGCTTATTTTAAACTTAGCTGAGTATTCTGCTAGCAAAACTTTGCAGCTCCCTTCCCTGTTGGTTTTAGGTGGGTTTTTTTGAGTAACAAAATAGATAATGAGAGAAGGTCACAGAAGCACTATAAAAGCAAAAAAGGGTACTACCAAGAAAGTCTCCAACTCTCCTCTTTCAGAAGGGTCAGGAAAGTTTGCTTTCAAAGGTTAATTTTATATGCCCTGATCCTTTTTTATTAATTTTTCACTACTTAAATTTTAAAATGCACTGTTACTATGCAAAACCAATATTGTGTGTAGTAGCTAATCTGAGTTCAGAACTTTAAATGCTCTCTTGTAACAAATGCCAAGTGTTTTTAGTAATATTTTGTAACCATCCTTTAGTTCAAGATTCTGTAGCTCCTGTCACAGTAAGTTACATTAGGGAAGCATCTGTGTTTGTGTGAACCAGCACTTGGTAATTAATTTGCCACTGTTCAGTCAGTTGGATTTACCACTTAATTGGTTGAATTTCCCTGGCCATATGAAATTCTTGCTCTCACAAGTACAGCATGTACGTGATAATGTACTGTTCTCCTTCAGTGCATGTCAGCATCTCACCATGCAATCAGCCGTGTTTGCTTTTCCCACTTGCCTAATGACAGCATGAAACCCCCTCCCACTACTGTTTTTCAAAATAAATCCTTGAAATGAAAGCTAGGCTCTTAATGTCTGTCTACCATTAAATGATCTTGTGTTCCCCAAACTGTTTCCCAGGAGATGAACTTAATTGTATTACAATCATATTACTCAGGCACCAGCTCAAAAGGGGGTGTTTGTAATTTCTCTGGGATTCAGGGAGCACCTTTGAAGAACAGAGTAACTTGTGTAGTAAAGGAAGTGTAAATTTAGCAACTTCATGCTAGGCAGTCTTTTGGCAAACAACGTTGTCTTTGAAAATCAGTAAGTAGATTGAAGGCCTAGCAAAATAGTTACTGAACCAAATTTAGTTTGCTGAAGAGTTGCCTAATAGTTCTCAATAAAGGGAACGAAAGATTTAAAAAATCAAGGAAATTGGGATGTGTGGAGGAAATTTCTTTGGGCTGGAGTTACGCTAGTGAATATTAAAGAAACTTAAGCCTCATGAAGCTCAGTGAGGTAACCACAATAAATGATTGAAGTGGATGCTTGGTAATACAGACTGTCAAACTGCTTTTACAGAGCAAAGAGAGTTGGTGCTGAGAGCCTGATACACTAATCTGTGTGGCCTCAGTTTCCTTCAGCATGAGCCTTTCCAAGGGCTTTTCAGTCCTTGGAGCACGCTGTGCACTCTTGGCTTTGAGGTGTAGTTTGATCCAAAAATGAATTCAGTTCATGTCCTCCTAGCCAACTCTGCCATGTAAACAAAAGCACTGTTAGTGAGGATTATCTTTAAAATACCCTCCTGACCTGAATTAATGCACAAGTGGAGGCATGCCTGTACAAATCTAAGAGGGAAACAATCCTAAATTTTTCAAACCATGGGATTGGAACCATGTGAAAGAACAGCAGAACTTGGCAAGAGGTCTCCACAAGCCAAGGTTCCCCAGGAATAATGCCAATGAATTATTTAGGAAAAATACAAGTTTGTAGTGTGCTGCACTTGGAACTGTGAAAATTTGTTCCACAAATACAGGATATAACCATTGGACAGGGTTTAAGGGGTAACACTTCCAACTTGAAAGAAATGGCATAATGTCACTTGTGAAAAACAGGCAGTCATCATGAGTAAATAATAATAAATATTAAAATCTTTGTGTCAATAATAAAATAGTCTGTGAGGCATCACTGCTGTTCTTGGCATCATCTATATTTATGATCACACAGCTTTAAAGATGTTACTAGGAAAAGAACGTTACCATTTTTTTTCTTCTATCACTCTGCAAATAAATCTCTCTTTGTTTTAATCTTATCCACCAACATTTAGTAGCATAAACTGAAAAGGAAAAAAATGTCTTAAAATTAGTGTAATGAGTAACAACTGGAATCAACTAACCAGAAGGTGGATGTTGTTTTCAGTGATAGCAACATGCCAAGGATTTTGTTCATCGTGTATTACATCATCAGCAAATTACATTAAAGCATTTTGGACCCAACTGAGCATTTCTGTCTGTGAGGTGATGTTGTTGGCCAGTCATTAATTCTTGCTTTAGAGGAGTAAGGATGGGTGAAAGGTTTCTTTTCAAGGGTGGAATGTTTCTGCTGAGAAAGGTGTGCTTTTCTCTTGTAATACTTGTTTTCATTCCCTCCTCAGCCCCCTTTCTCAAGGCAGTCTTTTACATCCTTAGACAGTTTTCAACAGAGAAGTGTTACTCCATTTTGAGATGCCTGGAACCTATGCATAATTGTTTTCTAAGTCCTCTGCTGAGCTCTAAATCAAGAGTAAGTTGGCGCTCTAAAAAATTTTGGCAGCAGTTTCAAAGCAGGCTAAACTGATCTATAAACTAATCCAATCTAGTGGTTAGAAAGTATTGCTGTATTTTGCAGTCTTGCTATTTCTCTCATTGGTACCATTATAAAATAATATCAATCACTATTATGTTAGAAAACAATTGCAGAACAGCCACTTCAGTGCTGATTTACCACTACTATTATAGGTACATATACTACTAATATTATGAAGTTATGTTGTAGCTTTACAGTTCTTGGAAATTAAAAGACAAATAGGCAAAATCTAATCATTCAAGTTGTAGGAATATTTTTAAGCACCAAATTTCCTTTTTACCCATTTCATTATTACTAAAGTAATGCTTAGTACTCTTCTACTCTGTCATGCAATGATTTAAAAAAGCATTAAGCCCCCCCTTTTTTGTGGGTAATAAGTCTCATGCTTTCCTTGAGGTGTATGTTCTGTCATCATGTCAGGTAATGCATTTAAGTAAGTCCTTAATTTATGCAGAATACAAACTGTCTGTGTGATTTCTTAAAGGTTGCAGCAATGCCTGATTTGTGAAGTGAATGGCAGATGATTTGATACTGGCATCAAACTAAATAGGAATACTTCAATCAGTTCCTAATATAAAGAAAAACTGACAGCTTTATCCAGAGAATTGATTTACCACAGAGATAATGTAAGCCTTTATTTTCAGCAGCAGTTCAGCACACCCTGAAAATTGGAAAGCACAGAGTACCTCTACTATTTATGAACTACACCAAGTCCATTCTCTAAATACCATCTTCCATTGCAGAGAAACCCCTTCAGTCTTCTTAGTCATATTTTATTGGACCAGAGCTGTGCAGTAAATAAAGAAAATATTTCTAAAGAACAACATCAGATAAAAAGACTGTTGCAGGCTCATATCCCCAGTAGCCAGAAGTTTCCTTGTGATGGCATTGACTTTGCTGGAAAAGCTTTTCTGCCTTGACTTTACTAACAATGAATGCTTGAGTGAAGAAACATGGATTACTCAGAATTTTTGTTCTGGGGTATTAAAAGAAATCTTCTTTCCTTTATTAAAAGTTTTGTTGTGTTTGGCTTAAAAAGAAAAAAAAAAAACACAAAACAAATGAGTGTGTGGGAGGGATCAGTTATGCTGTTACTTACCCAGCTAACCAGGCAAAGTCCAATCAACAGTCACTTGAATTCTTATAAACTTGTCCTTTGAGATTTCTGTCTTACCCTTTTTCTGTGTGTTACACAGACTGTTTACTGTTATGTGGAACTTGTGTGCCAAGAATTAGACTCTGTTCTGTTTGTTCTGTAATAAGATTGACGTATTTTCTCCCTGTTTGGAATAACTTATGGATATAATTTGCGTACATAAGAAAAGGTCTCTTCTTTGTTTTCTCTCTCTCTCTCTCTCTCTCTCTCTCTCTTTTTTTTTTTTTTTTAATTTCTTACTGGGAGCTTAAATGGAGAGGAAAATAAGTTGTTCCATGAAACCAACATTAGCAGCCAAAAGCTTTTATGATCCTGTTTGTCTCAATCCATAAGAATTCTGCTTGATAGAGACTGGTGTACTTATTCATTTTTATATACAGAATATTTTGCATCATATTTCTCCAGACACTAATTATTCCTTTCAGAATATGCTTATACACCCACTTTATATATATATGTACATCCTCATTTTCAAGCATTTTAAATTATATTTTATAAAGAGTCCAGAACATTGGGTTAAAAAATATTCTGTGTTGTGAAATCCAGCAGAAAAGACAAGGGGCAGCATTGGTGTGTCTGTAGTCAGTGGTTCTAGGAAGCCTTGGGGTCCAGGGACCTGTTTTAAGAAATCTTTGAAAGGTAGTTAAGAAAGGCAAGTCTGCTGTCCAGAGGCTTAAATTTACTGTACATAGACTTGTACCACAATTCAAAACTGCCTAGTAAGCTGCAAATTTAAAAATGTCCTTTTGTGGACATGCATGGAAATGTGGTAAGCCCATTAGAATAGTAATTTGATTTTATATTTGAAAGCGTGTATATTTGTAGGTAAAAAGGTGTATAAAAGGTGTATTAGAAAGATGTATATTCATTTTTAACCACACATCTGATATTTAAAAGACATTCTAGTTGGAAAAGTGTTAAATTAATTACAATGTATAAGTAGCTGGTAATGTATTTCATGGATTTCTTTCATGGATTTGCATGTAAGACACCTTTTTTGAAAGCTTCTGCATTCTTATGAATACTGAATCATTTGTGCTGCTTTTTACAATATCTACAATATATGTTAGACTTACAGCTTACTGAAGCACTTTGTTTAACCACAGTTTTTTGTGGAAGGCTGATTGTCTTACTTAGCAGGTGAGCAGACTCGGAGCAGGATGGTTTTACAGACACCTCGTTACACTAAGTGCAGACTTTCCTGAGTTCCAGTTAGGGTAATGAGGTTTGCATGCATTAACTTGGTAAGAAGACGAGTGAGCTTAATCCTTATTTTAGATTCACACAAGTTTAATTGATAGGAGGTGCTGTCAAAAACATCTTGGGAACTTCCCAGGCAAGCTGTTCCAGTCAGCTGAAAGTTCTATATAATTCTTTTGGAATTATATACATACATCCCACCACAGTATGAGGCTTCTGAATGCTTTTTGTTCCATGGCCAGGTGCAGCTGAAGCCTGCTTTAAAAAAGATTCTGTAGGTAGGTTGGTGGTTTCTTATTTTGTACTTCACAGTTAGTTTCCCCTTTTAGCACTTTTGCCGCTGGGTAGGTGTAGATGTCACAAATTTACAAGTGAAAACTAAATAGAGTGGAAAACAAACAGAAGAAGCTTTCCAAAAAGATGATTTAAAGATTTTAATTCCTAGACTGAAGTTCGGCCATAGGTAGCACTGTGTAGAAATCTTACCCAAAAAGAATAAAGAATAAATTTACAGGTCTCAGAAGCTGCTGTTTAGCCCCATGAGTCATTTCCAGCTGTCTTCTGCAGACATGAAGACATTTGAACAATAGCAGCTGACCACGTGGGTGTCTTTTAAACCATTTTCAGTAAATCAAACAGAGGAACTGTGTGTTTACAGTTAAAGGATGAGGATTGCTGGAAGTTGTACAGCACATACTTTACAGCAGGAGGTCATGGCTAGATAGAAAATAATCCTAGAAATCCTTGCTAACATCCTTCATCTGTATAATAACATAGCCAAGACCAAACTCTTCCATTCTGTTGGTTGCCTTCATTTTAAAGTATAGATTAGAGATTTGAAAGTCATCTGTATTTGTTTCAACATCTGGACAACTAGCATTGTGAAAAATGGCTAGGAAATATTACACACCATGACTCCTGTACACATATTTATTAATTCATGGTCTCATGGCACCATTAAAAACCTTGCCATAATAGATTACAGACTGTAAAGGAAAAAGACAGGTAAGGGCCTGTTCATTTTTAAAATACTTGCTATTTATGCCACATCTACCTGCAGACATGTTCTGTAATAGCCTGGAAAATGGGAGTGCTTATTACCAAGAAAAAGTAGTAGAGCTCTGTAAAATATTTTGATAGATAAATGCATTAACATGTATGAAATGAAAAACTGAACTTTGCTTTTGCATAGCAGAGTTGCATCTCAAAACTTATTATTGTTATGGTCCACTTATTATTGTTGTGGTCCAACAATGGAAACAGTTTGAGGATATCGTTTTCATTTAATAGTTTTGTGAACTGTGCTTGCAGGCAAAAGATGTTTCATTTGGATGTTTTAAGACTACATTTCTCCCCTAGTTATTACTTTAATGTATCAGGAAAGTTTTAAAAAAAGAGTGTGAAAGGAGGGCTCTTCCTAAACCAGCATGATGGAAATTTGCTTTCCTTTTTGGTATCCAAACAAAACAAAAGATTTGATTCAAGATTTTAGGAACCCATAAAAAGGAGGAAATACAAAAAGCACAATTAAAATTTCACCATCTGCTCACTCTAAATCAGCAAGGAGAAGGGGGAGGTTTCTCTTCTGCACAACCATTATAATCAGAATTGGAGTAGAAAAACTAAGTGAATGTGGAATAGGCACAGCACCCTCCCCTCTCTTACTCAACATTCAAGTGACACTCTGGGCAGAATGAATTATGAAAAAAGTTATTGAGAGCCCTTGCTTGACATTTTCCTCTTCTCTGCAATTCTATCCCTCTGCAACTGTGTTTTAATGGTTTCTCCCTGCCTTTGGTGTTGCTGTATTACCTCATGTGGGCCACATGTGAGCACTTCAATCTGAGGCAGAAAGGAACCTGTTTGCCCCATCTGTTTTGGCTTGCACGTGTTGGTGCTGCTGTTAATGCTGGCAGCTGTGCTAATGTGTGAGGCCACCTGCCACATGGCAGATACTGCAGCTTTGGGTAAAAGCTTCCCTTTCCCCCCTTTGCTGGAAGTGTATGTGGCTACATTTGCCATTTTATTATTTTAAATGTGTCAAAACTATTTACTCTAAGGTTATGTGATACTCAATTACTCCAAGGTACAAAAAAAAAAAAAAAAAAAACAGAAAGGGATTCTCTAACCTGTGCCATGTTCATCTTTTATTTTGATATAGTTTTAGTGTGCTGATTAGTTTTTAATATTTTTGTTATTTGCCTGCAATAGAACTGTCCTTTGGTACGTTCCTGTATTATCTGCTTTTAGATGCAGTGAAGAAAGGAGGAACAGATTTGTTTGGGATTTGCATTTCTGATGAGGTTGACTCTTTGTTCTTGGACAAGCAGAGCCCTGGTAATGCTTCGTGCTGCCCTGTGGTGCCCCTCTGGGCACGTGTGGACAGCCTTTGGATAGAGCAAGGTGTTGTGATTGCCTCTGTGTCTGTGTGCAAACCACTCACCATATTATACTTAAATACATCCTGAGGTGATTACGAGGATTAATTAATGCTTAAGTTCTTTGAAGACACCGGATGCTTTATAAATGCTAATTATTATATTCAGGTTTGCTACCTTGCTATTCAGGGATTAGATCTTACTTAGGCAATAGGTAGGGAAGCTAAGAGATGTATGTGGCAAAGAAGAATTAAAAGTAATAAACAGTCACAGAGTGTCTAAGCCTCCCTGCAGCCTGTTAGTGCAGTCCTAATAAATTGCCACTTTTCTAATCTGGTTTGGGAGCCTAATTACTTCTATTTGGAATGTCAGAAGGAGTGTTTCCTCTATAATGTTCCATTGGGAGCTGCTGTTACATTTTGCAGTTTGAACTCCCACTGCCATTTCTGTGAGAATTGGTGACTATGTATAGGTTCTCTAAAAATGTGGCTTCTTGTTTTCCTCTATGCTGTTCTGGAATTAAACATTCTGTGGCTTTGTGCAAAGCCTGGGGCATCTGTATCAGTGAGAGAATTGTCTGCTCCTTGTCTGGACACTGAAAACTGGATAGAACCTTGTGTACTAAGTGCTGGTCCCCTGAATAAAGTTTGTGGCTGGTTTCTAGTCCATGAGAAAGCTACTTTTTGTAACCTGTGATCCAACCAGGTCCAACCAGCTAGTCCCAATTTTGACTGGTTAAAAGTTCTAAGTGCACATCCAATATCCAGCTGTGTCTGTGTTTCTAAATTCCACATCAAAGCGGTATGAGACTTGGACTATACAAAGCAGAACTGTTTGCACATTTCTTAAAGATTTGTTCATAGCTGAGGACAGAAAAGCAGACAGCAAGGGGTTTTTTTAGGCTGTTTTATTGCTGCTGCTCTGCAGATGGGCCTAGAGTACCAGCTTCGTATCTGCCTGTCACAATGACACAGTGGTTAAGAAGGAGGTTTGGATATGGATCAATGTGAACAAATGGAAAACACCTTACAGAAGAGAGATCACTGGCATAGGTTACCCAGAGACCTTGGAGCTGGAGATATTCAAAAGCCATCAGGACGTAGTCCTGGGCAATCTGCTCCTGGTGGTCCTGGTTGAGCAGGGGATGGACCAGGTCACTTCCTAAGGTCCCTTCCAACCTCAGCCATTCCACAGTTCTGTGAGATGGCACAAAACAAAAAGGAGCTGATAGAAAGGTATAAAGTGGAGGCAGTCACAAAGAACAGGAGAGATGCTCACAAAAATGACAAAATGTGGTTCTGAATTTAAAATCCGTGCATCAAGGCTGGTCTGTTTTACCAGTAGCTCACACTCAGTGATCATTAAGCCTTTGTGCATCACCTCGATCTATAAAATGAGGATAGTATTTGTCACTGTGCTGTTGCAATGGCAAGGTCATGTGTAGGTAAAGTTTGATGTCAAGAGTGGCCACAATTCTCCGAGGGAGAAAAGCGAAGGGTTTGGTATTGAAAAGCCCAAAACAAAAAACTACCAAACTCCTTTCTAGGAAGTAAACTTTTTAAAAGACAGGGGAACCCCTTTCTTCCAAGCCACTCATCATCAGCAAGCGTTGTCTGAACTTCCTCAAGTAGCAGAGCGGAGAGAGCTGAAGCCGCAGCCGCTGCTGCCGTGTAGCTTCGTTCGGTGCCAATTTTTACAGCGCTGGGCAGCAGGCACAGATGCTGTGGCAGCCACGCTGTGCCTGGGACAGCACGAAGCCAGTTCCTGACTTTGCATGGGCAAACGAGTGTAGGATCTCCAAGCTGGCCCGACTTACAAAGCAGTAGGCTGGCGTTTGCAGTCAGTCAGGACTGCCGATTCTCAAAGCTGCCTAACCTTTTTCTTCAGAGGTTTGTTGTTTGTTTTGGTTTTTTGGTGGTTTTTTGTTTTGTTTTGTTTGTTGTTTGGTTGGGTTTTTTTACCTCTGATCTTTTCTCTTTGTTCGCACTAATTATGACCCATTAACTTAAAAAAAAAAAAAGGCAACAAACCCAAACCAAAGACAACGTGCCACCCTCCCGGCGCGGGGGCGGCGGGCCCTCCCCCTCCGCGGCCATCGCTTCCCTCCGCGGCCCCGGGTCCTCGGCAGGGGCAGGGGCAGGGCCCCCCCGCCTGCCGGGGCGCGGATGGAGCTCCCCGCCGTCCGCCTGCCGCCGCCGCAGCCACCGCCGCCTCCGAGCGCGGCTCTCCGGGCCCGCCCCGCCGGCAGCAGGGCAGGGGCGGGGGCGCGGAGCGGCGGCTCCTCCCCGGGGCGGGGGGACGCGCTCGCCGCCGCCGCCTCCCGCCGCCCCTGCCGCCGCTGCCGCAGCTGTGGGGACTCGGTGCCGGGCGGCTGCTGGCAGCGTCTCCCGTCCGGTCCGGTCCCGGGGATGTCCGGCGGGGGCAGCCGGCGGCGGGCCGGCTCCTCCTGGCACAGCACTTTCTCTCGCTTCTTCTCCAGGAGCCCACCCGGCGACGGGGCGGCGAACAGGTACGCGGGGCACGGGGGCGGCGCGGTGCCACCTGCGCGGCCGGGGGACACCGGGGAGCACGGGGGGCGCGGGGCTGAGCGGGACTCGGGCCGTGTTGCGACACTGCTGGGTGGCGGGGCAGCGGGAGGAAGCGAGCGTTCTCCGCGGGGAGCCGCGGTCCCGGGGCGGCTCCTGGGACAGCGGCGGGGCGGCGGCGAGCCCGGGGAGCTGCGGAGCGGGCTGGGTGCGCGGCTGACAGCTGCTGCCGGGCCGGCAGCGCGGGCTGGCCTGGGGCAGCGCTGCCGTGCGGGCACGGCTGCTGCCGGGCGCCGGGGCGGGGGCGCTCGGGGGCTCCCCGGGAGGTGCAGCGAGCACCCCCGGCCCCGCCAGGCTCGGCGGAGCCCCTGTGGAACCTGCTGGGAGCAGCGCACCCCGCGGTCAGCGTCCTGTGGCCCGGGTCGCAGCCCCTTCCTCGGAGACTGAGAGCAGGGCAGGGCGCTGAGGGCTTTGTTTGTTTTTCCTTTTCAGTTTTCACGCTGGAAGTTTTCTTTTGGACTGGTGTAAATCAGGCGTTAATGCAACATAAATATTACTGATGTGTTTAAGTCTCAATGCAAATTTGTGGTTTATGGAAACTTCGTTATTAATAATTTTTTAGCGCAGGGAGTCTTTACAAGATGAAAAGGTTTGGAAACTTCTTGTGTATTTGTTCCTCTTTTTTTCTTTTTTTTTTTTTTTCATTTTGGTGCTGATTTCTGTCTGTAACTAGGAAAGAAGCACAGATAAGTTTCCTTCAGTTTCTCAGGCAGCCTCATTGTCGGCCCAAGTTAATGAGCATATTTTTGTGGTGAAAAGGTGTTAACTGCCTAGTAACTTCCTCAGGTGTAGTATTTATCTTTTGCTTTTAACATGTTGGTTTTAATCTGAGTCATTCTTGATATAGGGCATAGGTTTGTGTTTAAACCGACAGTAAATGCTGTTTAATCAGATAGACAGTGGCTATCACAGTAGTTCTTTCAGTGAAAAGCTGTAGGATCTTGCGTTGCATATTCTCAGCAATCATGGAAAATACAAGAGCTTATTGCTCTTTTACACTGAGCATCTTCAAGAGTCTTGTAAATGCACCGTGAGGACTTTTAACGTTGTGGGGTTCGTTTCACTGTAAGCATTTGACATGCCAGTGCACCACCAAGGATCCACTGGTCTTTTATGAGCAGAAAACGTTGCTTTTTTATTTCATAGAAAAAAGAAAATGGGAGCAGGCTTCCTGCATCAAGGACATCTTTACAACTGCTGGACTAGCCTGGCTGTTCTGTCTGGTGGGGGTGGTTAAGATATGGGAGAAGGCGAAGGTTTGGATCTGGCTGAGGACCTGGAGAGGCAATGGGACAATGGGAGGACGTCTTGCCAGTTCCCTACAGCTGTGGTTTGGGATAAACCAAAAGGCCTAGCGGTCAGCTTGGTGAGGAGAGGAGTGATGCCACTTCAGTGGTTTGTACACTGTATGGCCGCTCTGTAGGTCGCACTCATGGCAGACCTACTCCACTGAACTTGGGGCTGCAGTCTAATCTCTGTCCCAATCTCAGTTTCATTTCCTGCAGCCAAGAGCCTTTTCTTTATTCGGAAGCTGGGATATTCCGCGCAGGTACGAGAAGGCTCTGGGCCCTTGGCCTCGTTGTTGAGCTCCTCACAGGCTCGCTGCGGGGTGGTGGCCGTGACTCCTTGCTGGAGCGGAGGCAGGCTAAAGCCCTCTCCATCCCAAGTCCCATTTGGTATGTTAAGGAGCTTTTCCTTGTGCCGGGCTGCAGCGTGGCACGTTCGTCAGGAATGCTGACGTTCTCGTATTTGGTTTCCACTGGCAGCCTTGTTCGCAGATTAGCGTAATTGCATACATTACCGACCCGGGCTGGCATGAGTGCCGCAGGTTTGCTCCTCGTGTTTGCTCAGCGAGCTCGGCCGTGCAGCAGAATGGGTCCCTGAACAAAGGGGGACCAGGGCTGCCCTGGGTGTTTGTTGTCAAGGTGTGGAGTGCGTGGGTGAATTGGGGAATGCAGCTTTTGTGAAGGGCTAGGAGAATTGTAATGCACTGGCATGGAATCTCCTTCAGGTTATTGGTAGGTTATATGTTGGAACCAAGTCTGAGATATATATATATATATGTATGTATACTTTTCTGTGGATGTATTTTTCTTACTGATGGGTTGCAGAAAAGTAGAAGACTTAAGCAGAGGAGGAGCAGTACATCACATACACCCTGTGTGCCTGCACTGACCTCTGGAGACGTGCATCACACTTGACGCCTCTGCAGAATGTGATGGTTTCCTGTATTTCAAAAGCATGCAGAAATGAGCCTCTGTCCATCCAAAAGTCATTCTCCATCTGCTCCTGCAAATTAGGCAGTGGTGGGTGGCTGGAAGCTGCCAGCTTTCCTTCCCCCATGAGCAGAGCTCCCCTCCTGCTTCTGAGCCTGTTCAGATTTACTGGTAAAAACCACAAGAACCAAAATCCAAACCTGCTGTGGCCCAGGTTTAAAATGGGAGGAAGGGGAGTTATATAGTTTGTTAATCAGTGTCTTAGACTCTTCTGAGAACCTCGTTTGACAAAAAGCTTATGTTAATAACTCACCCTTTCAGCAATTTGTAGCTCGGATGAACATGAGACTCGCTGGAGACTTGCTTGCTTATAGAAAAAATAAGCTGTGCAGGTTAGTTGCAAGTTTTGTGGCAGCAAAAAGCGCAGCACATGCCTTAAGAGTTCACTTGGCTTTTACATAAAATGTAGCCAAATGGAAAGCATCTCCCACACACCCAGTGCTTGCCTGCTGCTTAGGTGTGTTCTGTGGAGTTGGGGCTGCTTTGAATGGCTTCAGTGCTCTTCATCTCAGGTCTTTATCATTGCCTTCCTTCAAAGGCAGTCATTATGCTGCTGGACTATTTGCTATTTTCAATAATACACAATTGGTTATTGGTTACCACAGTGTTTGTCCTGGAGCAATCTAAATCCCCAGGGTGACAAAACCCAATTGCATTTTCACTATTCTAATAGAAGTCTTACAGTTTTAAGTTTTTTTTTATTAATACATGTATCTTTAGTCCATCTGGAAGAAGACACAGCTTTTACACTGTAAGTCTACACTGTGGATTCTTTCAGAAATAAATGTGACCTTTCAGGGGGGTGTGACACTTTTCACTGAGGTACCATCAAAATGTCCTTTAAAATATAGGTGCACTTCATTAGTTATTCTGTGCAGTGTTTTGCAGGTTCATTTCAGATTTCTCTTTTTCTCTACAAGCACTTTTGGCTGGTCACTACCAGTGCAAGTTTGGTTTGTCAGGATATTTTGTCTGCATTGCTGAACTATACCAGAGACACCAAACAGGGAAGAGCAACCTTTTATCTGGTTTAAAAGAATTTTGTGAGGCTGATTTGTTTGTTGGGCTGAGATTGTTCCATTCATCCATTAGTATCTTACTGAGAGCTTTAACAGATGAAGAACTTTGTTTATTCTGCCTGAGGAGAGATTAGAGAGGCTTTTTCTTCCATTGGGACTGCCAGTCATTGTTCCTGTTTACAAAGAACATGTATTTTTGTAGTTGTAAAAACTGTGCATTTGAGGGACTGCTGGAAATTGATGGAAAAGGGAGTAATAAATTTCAAACCTAGTTCTTCTGAAATTGCTGCCTCCTGACTGGGTTTGATTCAGATGCCATTGGCATCTGTGAAGAAATCCATTGTCTGCTGAAAAAATCAGTCTCTGCTTTCTAATAAAGAACCTTTCACTTTCAAAAGCCAGAGCAGGATTCTTTGTGTTGTTAAAATTTAGCTTATTTATGAGACTACACGAGGGATGGTGGTTTGTGGAACCAGCAAGAGCGATACTCCAACCGTATAGCAGAATTCAAATTGGACTTACCTAAGTAAGGTGCATTCTGAAATTTTTTTGTGAATTTGTTAATTTGGGGTTTCTTTCTTCTTTTTTGCTTCCTAGATTTTTCTTTTATGGCTTCCATTGCAGGATGATTCAAAATAGTATGAAAGGCCCTGGTTCAGCAGGGTACCAAAGTGGTTGCCTATAATGAAGCAGGTAAATAGTTCTGTGCACTCTAGTGGGACTGCCTGCTTGATCAGAACACGTACTTGGATGTCTCGTGGGACTGAGACCAGGAGGAGCAGGACCAGCAGCTGGCCATGTGTGTGAGAGACATTTCCTGAAGGAAATGTTACAGGAGCCTTAATTATAATGGAAGTTCTCCTTGGCAGAAACAAAGCAACGTTTTTCCCACTATTTTAAATCTTAACAGCGTTCTCTCCTTTTCCAGTTATTGGTGTAAATGCCAGAGTTAATGCAAAAGTATTTCCAAAACAGCTACAAGTCTGTGGTTTTAAGGAACAGTTTTACAAAGATCAAAACTCCTTGGTCTTCTCCTTTGCTGAACAAAAGGCTCCCAGGTGGTAAAAAATTAAGATTCCAAAACATGTTGCTGTAGGGATTGTATTTCTAATTATTGCAACTTCTTAGAAGGGTGCTGCTTTTAATTTCTGAGGGGCTTTTGGATTTTACACAGTTCAGTTAGTATATGCTGTTATAATTGCAGACAGTAGCACAGCACTGGGTTGCTCAGGCTTTAACTCAATTCTTCTGGTATATTAATTTTCATTTCTAGTATAATTTTTATCTGTTCTAACTGGCTTTGCAGTATCACTTTTGAAGACTTAAGGTCAGAAATGTTGACTTCCTTACTCATTTCACTTTCTCATGTCAGTTTCCAGATACAAGATATAGTCTCCAATAGTTTTTTATTGTGATTTCATGACTTGCCTTCTTTTGAAATAGAATGTTGTTTTTCTGAATGTTCCACTGCTTCTTGAGTTGATAAACTATTTTTCCAAAAGCAGTAAATCTGCTTAAGGAGGTCTTGATACCTAAGTGTGTAAACACCTTGGGGATCTGCACTTCACCTATGGACAGTGTTGCATTGGGGAAAAAAATGTAGGAAGAAGTTATTTTTTTGTGAGCACACAAACAGAAAAGGCAGGAAGAATTGCAGTAATAATATACTTTTATTTTAATCATCAGTTACAGGCTACAAATTTGGCCATATAACTTATTTTGGTAGGAATGGAAAATGCATGCCTTCAAAAAAAAAAAAAAAAAAAGAGTGGTCTTTGGTGTCTGTAGGACCTTTGCTTGCTGGTTTATATTTTGTGAGTGAAAGATGGGAGTTCTGGAGAGTAATTTCTTGGGTTGAGAGAGTAGCCCTCTGTATCTCTACCAAAAGTTTTCTCCTCCAGCCTAACTAGGAGAGCTCGCTACATTTTACTGGTGACACCAGTCTCTCTTGCTTGTTTTTTCTGGGGTACTTATCCCTAATGAATCTTTTTGAAATTCTGGTATGCTCTGTTTATCAGAGCAACAGTTGCTGCTCTTTAAAGCTGCCCTGGATTACTTTTTTTTTTTTAATATCTCCTATTTTTATGCAATTTTGTAAGTACGCTGTTGATCCCCCACCCTGCAGACATACCCTTTGCAAACAGTTCTATTCCCCATTAATTTGATAAATTTAATCTTAATAAATGGTTTTTAAATCCGTTTCTGATATTCTACCAAGTGTTTGTGTTACCAGTAACCTATCTATGTCATAAGAATGCTGGAAACTGTCTAACCTATCAGACTGGCAAATAGGGAGCAGATTCCATAGCAGTGTTGGTTACTATGCCTGACAGATGCCAGAAGGAAAACCTTGATGTAATCTGGTATAATCACACTGCCCAACATTGGAATAAGCTCTGCTCAGAAACATTTATATTTCTTTCTCCAGCTTTTGTAGGGCTGTTCAGTTCCCTCACATGTAAAATTGATTAAATTATTTAGCAAGGGTCATCATATTTATTTTCCTTAGTTCTAGCCTTTAAACTTAAAGGTACATATTCAGTGTAACAACATGGCTTGGTTCTTGAATTTTTTTTTCTTGTAAACTTTCACTGTAAAATGTTGCCCATCTGTGATTTTTCTGACGTATTTATTTTCCATTATAGTTTTGGTTGTTTGTTTTAGTCTTCATTTAATACTAACACACTTTGTGTAGCTGACATAAGCCATACAACACAGCACTGCTGTTGCAGAACATGAAGCTGACCCAGCTTTGCTGCACAAGCAAAAAACAGTATGTAAATCAGCAGCAAAAACAGGTCTGAGAGGAAAAATTGTTTCAGTTAAAACAATCTAAATTGCTTATTGCTGTCTGTAATCAAACCAGTTTTGAAATGAGGGCATTTTAATTGAATATAATACATTTTGTGCTATTTCAACACTTAAATTAATCAGCAATTGTAACACTTCTTCTGCCCGAGTTCCTGCTTTCTCCTCCTCCTGGCTTTATTTTCTCTTTGCTTATCTTTCTCTGCTTTCTTTTCCTCCATTTCCCTTCTGTATTTTTTTTAATAGCAGCTTTGCTTTCCTATGACCCTCTAATTTCAAACTCAGTAACTCGTTTTTATAATTACCATTTGTTTTAATGTCTTCAGTTCATCTCCTCTATGTGTGTGGCCTAAGCTTAAGCACAGAAGCAGCAGCCAGAAAGTTCACATTGAAATTTTTGTGCAGAATTCTCCCTCTCTCTTTAAGACAAGCCCCAACAGCCTTGCCAGAGACTAGAGGCAGATTTTGTCACTGCTGCTGTTTGGTTTCCCAAGAAGTGTACTAGCCTGGGAATCTTGCTGAGAAGTTCACTGGAAATTTCTAATGTATGAACTTTTCAGAAAAGGGCAACATGGTGGTTTTGGTGGAGAGGGAAACAGAGGAAGGAGGTTTTAATTAATTCAGTGGGGTGTTTGTCTTCTAAAATGCTAGCATTTTTAATTTCTGTTAAATACTAACATATTTTAGCTGTCATTTGATGCACAAGCCAATTTTTTGCATTCAGTTGATTTCTTCATATCTTGTTGCCACTGATCTTTAATATTTTCCTTTCAGTTAATTTAACAAATATTACTATACCCTTGCTCATATTCCTCAAGGTATATGCCAGAAGTTTGACTCTTAAAAAATTTACTGTTTACATTAAGTTCTGATCGTTCTTCTGGCTGCGCAGCACAAAAATAGCTTCATAAGTGTGATGATAGTGCCTAGAGGAAGACGTTTCCCTTTAAAGTCTATTTTATTTAGTTGGATTAAAGGAGAAGGATAGAAAAATTGATTTACTAAGTCTCCCAGGCAACCTGAGAAGTTAATAAACATGGGATTGATTGTAACATCACTCAAAGATGGGAATTGTCAAGATCAGTTTTGTTTATGAGATTACTGCTTCACTTGACAAACTGCTGAAATGCCATTCTTAGATGCTTAAGACTTTGCACTGATGCCCCACTTGCAAATATTTGCAAGTGTAATAGCATCAGGCTAAAGCTCAACATACAGAGGAATATTTTAAAAAATCATAATAAATAATTTTCTACTTGATCTGTTTAAAGAAAATGAAAAGGATGTGTTTTTGAATCAATTTAATATCTTCACAGATAATTTAAAAGAGGACAAAACTGTAGCATGTGAGGTTAGCAGATGACTTGAGTGAAAATTATGGAAATCGCCATGTAGATGACATTGGAAACAAACTGAGTTGCCATGGTTGGCAGCCAGTTAAACATGAGCTGCCAAAGTGGTGGCTCAGAGAAGAAAATACAATTGGGTGTATAAATAACAAACCACGTATATTCTGTGGATGCTTTGGTTACTGCAGTACCAAGTCCAGTTTTGGTGTCCATAATTTAGCATGAAAAAGACCCTGGTGCTCTGAAAAGATCTCCAGAACAGCTTGATGTCAGGAAAAACTCCCTCACAGACTAAAGTGAAGTAGCTCAGTGGAGTTTAGTTTAGAAATGACAATGTTCAAGTTTGAGGAATGGCTCTGCCTCAAGGAATATAACTGGAAGGGAAATCAGATTTAAGTACTTTATCTTATAGACCTGTGGTTTCAAGAGGTTATTTGAATCTGAGACCTTTATAATCTGTCCCGCATATATGTAGATTGATTGAGAAATGAGACTTGAATAGTTAAGCCTAATATGTAGTGAATTTAGTAGTAGTTTACATGGAAAGGTCTTATTTACAGATAAAATAATTTTTCCATAGTTTGTTGTTTTCCAACCACAGCTCATAACTTCTTGTCACGTGTTAAAGGCTTGATGCAGGTCTCCCTTGGTGAAATTTCATAATCTAGATTATGTAGGAGGCCAGCTGCAGTAATCGTAAGAGTCGGTATGGCAAGCAGGGTAACTGGTATATATATCTATATAAAAACATTAATTTAAAAGTCTGAATTTTTTTGCAGTCATCTGTTTAATTACCACTTGGAAACTGGGACAAAGAAGAAACCAATACTAAGCAACCTATGGCTCTTTGCAGTTTTATAATAAAAATTTCATTACTACTGCTGGTTTGTGGATATGGTGTGAGAATTCCTGTAATGTGCTGAAACTTCATTGAGGTCTTGCACATCTATATTTGATGGTATTATTAGACTTGTGGATTTCCACTCATTTACATTCTTCAGGTAGGCTCTTAGACAAATGGATTTTAAAGCACTAGGTGATGAAATCCTTGTTTCAGTGTTTCTCCATTGAAATATCTTTCTGGAAGGTCAGCACTGCACATGTAACTGTTGGCACAAAGTAGAATTGGAAAGAAGTAATGACATCAGAACCACATGAGTGTATTTCCCAGAGAGGGCTGTTAGGTTTGTTCAGAGAGAAAGGAGAGGCAGGGGTCAGGAGCTGGCCTTACACCCCAGAATGAAATAAAGAAAGTAAACCTAAAATACATCTTTGAGGTTGGGCATTGCTTATTCTCTCACCATTACGAGTCATCCCATTAAATTCCTGAGTTAATCTGAGAACACCAGTTAAAAGCAAACAATGCCAACTTTATGTGGTAGCAGGGTGGGTTTGGCTACTCAGGGAGTCATCTGTCCCTAAGAGAGGGGAGCTGGCAAAGTGCTGGAGCACTCACCTGGCTGGTTACATGTGGACTTCATGAAAAATAAATGCTGGAGCTGCATTGGAAGAGATTTTATTCCGAGCCCTGGGAGAAGTATATCCACATGTCAACATGCACAAGTGCTGTGGTGGTGCTGAACTGAAGTTCAGCTTTAGTCAGCTGTCCCCGTTTCCTTAAGGGAGTACCCATTAATTTCCTCCTTCCCAAACAGCACGAGGCTGTCCGTGCCTTCTGCTCATAAAAGGAACCTAAAATATCACAGCAATTACTTTCAGTTTGAAGAACTCTACATGTGGTCAGTCTCATCCAAACTTGTGTGTTTGTGCATTATTCCTTGTGTGTTTCCTGTAGCTTATTTTTTTTTATCTGTCACAACACATTCACAATCTGCTGCGTGCATAACATGGGTGGGGTGGATTAATAAAGGAAGAAGGGGATGGGTTTTTAATTTGCAAGTTCTGAGGGATTGTTATGAAGGACAAGGGTGGAGGAAGCAGGCTTCTCACACCATACAAAGATGCTGTGAAAGCCTTTTGAAGATGTGATTGTTTGTAATTGTCTTGTTCTGTTTTTAGAGGCAGTTGCAAAAGACCTTGAAAGCCGTGCACTTAAATATGCTAAATTAAGTTGCTTTTTTTTGTTGTTGACTGTAATCCCTCATGTAATCTCTTTGTGTGAATGCAGAATTTGAACATGTCTTGTTCATAAGAATCTCTAATCTCTCCAACCTCTCTTTCCAAAGTGTAATGATTAAAAACTTGGACGACAAACCTGCTTCTAGTCAGACACCACCTGTCCAAGTGATACAGAAAGGCCAAACAGAGGCAGCAGCAGAGGAACAAAAAGCAATAGAAAATGGCACAAAGAAAGGTTTGTTGAGAAGATACAAAAGATACCATTCTGTAACTTAAATTTAATCTTGATTCGTTAGAGAATAAGAGTGATGCTAATCAGGTTAGGCATGCTGGCAAGACAGTAGAAAGAGCAGCAAGACAGCTGAGGAGAAGAAATCCCTCTAACCTTCCTCTAAACCTTCGCTAAAGATTAATCCATCTCTGTTGGATGCACTAATACTTAAGAGAAAAAGGAATGTCTAGCAGAAATAGCAACAGAAGGGCAGTAGATTACATGTCTGAGAGGCTTGGGTTTCTAGAATTAATTGTGACAGTGTCTTTTTATTTAGGATTTCCATGCCTTTTTTCCCCCCCTCCCTTTAAATCTATAAAATTAGAGTAGTATCTGTCTAAATATGTAAAATGGTTGTGACAATTTGTAAATGATTGCCTGGATAGGTAAGAAGCCCATGGAAGCACATTGGTAGAGATGTTTCCTTTCTTCAAAGATCACACTTTGCTCTTTTACTTCGTAAAAGCAAAGATGAGTCAGTTCAAAACTCGGGTTTGTAGAGGGTTATTTCTGGGTGTATAATGTTACAACAGTAGTTTGTGAAGCACAGAGTTAAAAATTAATTCATCTTCCTGGCTGGACCAGTGTGAAATGTTCTCCTGAGAGGTGGCTGGCCTATTTGTGGGTGGTTAAGCACAAGCCAAAGTTTAGATGTGCTCAGCTGGAGATAACATTGGTGGTACCTGCCGTGGCAAAGTGCACTAGAAAAGCTTAAAACTCAGTGGAGCCAAACTTTATAAATACAGCTGTAGCCCTAGGTCACAGTGATGCCATGGATGCAATGATGAGAAGAGGGAAAGCTCTAAAATTTGTACGAAATTCTTGTGGGGATTGCTACGTTGCATTGTGTGAATGAAATGAGCAATAGCCAGCAGGTTCTCCAGTCCCAGGCACGGAGTGTGGCCCAGCTCCTATGTCTGTGGTGTTTAGGCTGTAAGAAGTGACCTTGCCTCTTTGAGAGAAGCAAAACCATTTTATCCTGAACAACCCACGAGGCCTTTGTGCAGCAGAGAAGCTTTTGTGCTGTAAAAAACCATTTGGTTTCAGAGATCTATTTAGAACTGAGCCCTGGCTAAGGGGAGAAGAGGTTTGCCCCAAGCAGCCGCTGTGGTGATGTGAGCAGCAGTGGTTTGTCCTTCCTGTTGCTGCTGAGTGACATTTGTTGCCCCTTCATTGTGCTGTTGCAAATCATTGCGCTGTAAACTGGATTACAGGCTGGATTTTTCCTCTATTAAACTTCTACCTGCCTCTTGATTTTGTCGAAAAATGTCACCATACTGAGAGCCCTTCTTGGCTGACTTGAGGATGTAGAGATAACTGAGGTTGAGGAGGAAGGAGTGGAGATTTCTAAAGCTGGTTCTGCTGACAAAGTCAGCATGTTTGAGGAACTACCCTAAAGCAAAAGGTTAAGGAATGTAGAAACGCTAGAATATAAACCGTGAAAGGGTGTGGGGAAATGCTTCCAGAGCTAGGGTTATTTTATGGTGGAAAGGAAAGTTTTGATACTTTTTTTTTACTTGTTGATTTTAAGATGCTTATCTGCTGAATTGCATTCTTTCAGTTTTGGTATGTATGCTATGGAATTTCTGTGGCTAGCTAGAAGAAAGTAATTCAGACATGTATTTCAAATACAAACAAGAAGTAGGAAAATGAAATAAGTTTGGGGGGAAAAACACATGATGTAAAGGGAAGAATATGAGCAAAACAAAGTGATGCAATAATTCAACACTGGTGTAAAGTATGCTGGCTGGACTTCATGAAAGCAAGGATCTCATTTGTGGTCTGCAGGCCAGTTCCATAAAGAGTGATACATTGAACTTAGTAAGAATGCCTGGTAAACATCAACCTCATTATTCCACTCTTCAGGGGATTCTTGTTTATGTCAAATGTATCAACATCAGGAAAAGCCACATAGATCGGAGTATTTTGATTTTTAGTTTGTTTTTTTAAACCAACAACAAAACAAAAACTAGGAGAGAGAAAATAAGTTGTGTGCAGAGAAACACTTCGATTAGTGTGCCAGACTGCCCAGAGTGATTGTGACATCTCCTTCCTGAAGCACATTAGCAGCAGAAGAAATTAATAGGTCAGAATATTAATTAATCTGCTCTGTCTTCCAGGGAGGCAAAGAACAGCTAAGACTTTCAGTCTGATGCTCTCCCTGAAAGAGCATCTTTGTGTTTATGAATGCTTCATGGGAGATTACCTAAGGTGATGTGGAAGTACACGGTTTTCAACTTGGAGATGATCTGTAAGCGAGAGGAAGAAGTTTTGCTTTTGATGCTTCTGAAAAGATGCGAAAGAACTTGAAAATCTTAATAGCAGGAGAGTTCTACTGTCATTTTTATTGAGGGAATACTGTCTCTGAGCAGCTGAGAAGGAAACTTACATTTAGTCAGAGTGGCTTTTGTATTTTGAGTATATATTACTCTGTACTGAATGCAGATGCCTAATCTGCAATAGGAAGAAAACCTTTCATTTTGGGAGTCTTACTGAAATGTGCTTACCTGTGGTTCACAGTCAGAAGCAGTAGGAGTACAGCAACACCTTAATTCTTTCTTCAAATCCTGGCAGAATTTCACCAAACTACTAATAATTGGTTTTTTATTTAAAGAGCTTTCAGTTCATCTCTTCACATGAGTTTAGAAATAAGGGCTTTTGCATTTTTCAATAGCAAAGTTAAATGTTTAAGACTGGTGAAGAAGGGTATTCAAAGTGATTATGAATAAATTGAAAGATTTACTCATATGATATGTTAGTACAGTTATTTTTCTTCATGTAATGGTTCACAGTGCAGGAACTGATGTCTGTCATTAACATCACCTAATGTTTTCCTTGATAATGTTTTAGCTTTTAAATTGATTGTAGCATAAAATTTTTTTATTAAAATCTTCTCTGCTGTATTGTGTGTAACGATTGTTCTAAGAACTGGAGTTGAGGTCAGGGAGTTGGTTCCCTTTATTCCAAAGATGAACTCTCAAGAAAATTTGAAGGAATTTGGTGAATTTCCCATAAGGACACACATGATTTTGGACTTCTGACTTTTAAAATGGAACAGCAGGCATTGCCTTGGTAATAAACCCTTTGTCCCCTTTCTAAAATTCCTTCTGCATTTGCATGGCCCACTGGGGCATGTTCAGTGAAGAACTGTTCAATGTGGTGGCTGTGATTTGGGATGATTCCACCTGCCAGGAGTACATTCCTCTTGCTCACGGGCTTCAGAATGGGGTGTGCCTTGTAGCTGCCAGGTGTGCCAGGTAGTCCTGTGGCAATGAATGCTGCTGTGGTACATCATTGTTCTGTTACAGTTGAAAAACAATGCACAGGCATGGAAAACTTGTTATTTTTCAGCTGGAAGAGCTAAAATGCTGTGTGCTGTTTCTGAATGCTTAAGTTCAAAAACCTCTGTATGAGGTGAAAATCATTATGGTTCTGTCTTCAGCTTTTTGGGGCTTGGTTTTTCAGTTACAATATCGGCAGAGTATGTACTACAGTTTGGAAAATATGTTTTTCTGTCCTTCTAAGTTAAAGCTCTCTTGTGTTTAAATTGAATGAGTTGGCTCTTGAGAGGATTTGAATAATGCAAGTACTCAGCGTAACAAAATATTTTTGTTTTTCAGTTCTGAAAACAAAGGGAACGAAGCCATAAATTCAAAGAGCAGCCAAAAGGAAAGCACAACTCTGCCTGCACTTTTGAAGGTAAGAATTTTATTGACTAACACTTATTTAAGGTAAAACCTGCCACCTCTGCTTGTGACTATTTGTTAGGGTTTTGATGTTGGATGCGCTCCTGTACTGCAGCGTGGCACCTGATTGCCACCTTCTGGGTTAAGGTCCACTGTGCCAGGGTTCTAATGCACATCCTGAAGACACAAAAACTATTTGTGCTTCACATTCTTTAAAGAAAATCCACGTATTTACTTACATGAAAGAACTGAGGCTTCATTGCATATTTGCCAGTGAAGAAGAAAACTATTATTTTTATCAAACCATGTTTAAGCGTTGCTCTAAAGCACCATTTCTGTATAATTTATGAATATCTAACCAGCAAGTCTGTGCTTGCCTGAAGGTCTGCTGGTTGCCAGCCAGAGCACTGCAAGATCTTTGTGCTGAGATCTGTGTGTACATCGGGTGCTCCTCACCAGTTACCCGTGTTAATCATGCTTGTCTTGTCCTGTAAGTGTTGTATTGCAAGAAAAGGACATGTTCCTTCGTGATCAGGGCTTTCTCCTGTGGCACTAGGCACACCTCTAAAGTTGTGCTTAGATTCAGCTAAATATCATAAATAATTATGTACAGGACAGGTGATAACAGCTGTCACATCTTGCCCTGCACTGAGCTGTTCTAGTGATCCAGTCACTAAGCAATTTTGCTTGAATTTTTGTTCCTTTTCTGAGTTGTCTCAGTGCAGTGCAGATAATATGGTGTCTGCTTCCCCAAAAGGGGCTTGGCTAGTCTGCCAGATTTATTTGTAGGCTTCTTAACACACTTAATCTGAGATTTCTATTCCATGTTGCATTTATTGAACATTCATGGTGTATGGAAAAGGTACAGAAGGCTCATCTTCTGTAGGGCCCGCAGTCCCTGTGTAGTTGCATCCTCAGTATGTAGGGACCATTTATTTGGGCTTCACCAAAGTTGGAGACTGCAAAAACTTTGGTGAAGTTGCCTCTACAAAGACCCCGGCAAGGTTATTTGCTCAATAAAATTCTGTTTTGACTGTGGTTTGTCTACAGCAAGGTGGGAAACAATGTTTGTTCAGAAGCCAGGTGGATTTAGGCCAACTCTGTCAGTTCAGAGCTCCTGGAAAATGCCACTGCATGGTTTCCTGTTACCATAAATCATTGATGTTATGCCCTGGAATGCAGGCAGAAAGGTTTCTTGTAAACCAGAGAAGACTCTATCTACTATAATAGAAGAAAATTTCCTGAGTTTTAAAAATAATCTCATTTTTCTGTGTCAGATCAGTGAAAAATTCCAAACTAGATTTTCCTTTGGAGGAGGGTCCACCCCAGGACAGGACTGAGGAAGGGGAAGCATGCAGGATTCAGCACCTAGGAGTTGCTTAAAAGGAAGTATGAATAGGACTAGGTCTCAGGGAAAAAGCAGGATGTGTAGGTGGAGCAAAGCAAGCATAGCAAGTTTAAGTTACCCAAGAGTAATTCTTTCTTGCCAAAAACTAAATCTGATTAATTTTTTTTTAATTTACAAAAGCCACAATTCAGAATCTTTCCTGCTGAATCTGTTTCAGTAGTCTTTTACTCAGAACTTGTGTTTTTATAATGCTGTACTAAAAGCTGGTGCCAAAATTAGTGCTGGTTTTTTTCCAGTTATCTGATCTCCTCTTTGCCTTGCCATAACTTTTTACTTAATTATATTGTTTTAGACCTATGTTAAAAAGCCTAAAGCCATGACATTATCTTTGAAATAATACCTGGTGATTGTATAGGCTTTAGGAAGAAGGTGTATTTTCATACTAGTAGAATGTGATGACTCTTCAGCTGTACTGAGAGCTTCCTGTCTAACTTTTCTCTTTCTTAAGCTGATCAAAAACCTTGTGATACACTTGAACAGTTTCTTATGCATAGTAGTGAGTACTTTGAGCAGTCTATCTTATGTGCACAGAAATTACAACTAGATAGTAAAAACTTACTCAGAGGAAGTCGAGAAAGTATTGGTTTTCTGATGCTCCCTTTGCTACATTTTCTGAGGAAAATATTTTCTATTTTTTCCTCTCACTGCTGTCTTCAGTACACACTTGAAATTTGGTAACCCCGTATTGGCCAAAATAAACTGTTTTCTGCAAAGATCACCAGACTGCACCTGAGTAGCTGGAGAGAAGTGACGCTGTCTTAATTGTGGTCTTGGGATAATCTTAAGAGTCTTTTCCAGCCTAAATGATTCTATGAAACGTATGATCTGTGTTATTAAAATATGCTTTAGGTTTTTTCATCTATTCATCAAGGTTTTTGTCATTGTAGGCTGACAAAAAAAAAGTTACGGAGAGTGTGCTTTGTGAAGAATGTCTGAATCTATATGTGCATCAGTTTTGAACATTTTTCCAAGCACGCCCATGTCTCTGAGCTGTGCTTCTACCTCAGCATTTCAGGTGGATGGTGACTAAAAGTGAAACCATGTTGTGTCTGCGTTAGCTGTCATCAAATTAATGAGCCATCCTGTCTCTGATAGACTTCCATGCTGTGTTGTATATTCATTGGCCATCTTAGCAGGAGGCCAGGGGCGAAATAGCAGAGGAGCTGTAAGTCTCTGATTTAGCAGCAAAGGTCGAATGTCTAAATTATAACTGACTGGGTGTGTGGAGCTGGGGATTGTGCACAGCTATGGTAGTTCTTCGACTCTTCTAAGCACTTCAGGCACAACTTCTGTACTTTACCCCTATTATTTTTTTCCCTACAATGAAATATTTAGCTCATAAAGGGAGGAAAAGATACTTTAATATGCACCTTTTAAAAATATTAAGCCTAATTTTTCTGTGCACCAGGGGGACTTTATCAGTCATCACTTGAAAACTTTCAAGAAAATATTACTGACATGTATTTGCTGCATCTTTGTGATTGCAGAAAGTACACCACATCCTCCAAATATTTATTTACAAGTTTTGTTTTTCTTCTCTTTCTTTGAATTAGGGCTGTTAAGGGTGTCCTTTCTGAGTAAATGCTCTGTTTGAGCAACGTGATTGATGAGCAGATGGTTTGTGTGGATGTAAACAGCTCTTGAACGTCATGTTTAGTGTGCTAAGTATCTGCATTACAGAGTGTCCAGTACACATTAATGTATCATTAACCTCACTTTTAGTGCTGCAGGGATTTTGTTTTCTAAGGGAATAATGCAACAGTGCTCCCTGAAAAAGGGTGTTTCATGGTCCCTGGATATCCTTCCTGTAGTAGTGCATGGAGAAAATAGCCCATTCTTCTATAACCCATTAGGAATGAATTCTTAAGCATCTCAGCACAGAAACAACTATGTGGGCTCTTGTCAGGCAAACCCAAAAGTTCCAAAAAGTAAGTGCAAATTTGATACACCAAATGTATAATTTAGGTTACAGTATCTCAGTAGCATCAAGTATTCTATCATTTGGCCCATAGGCTCAAGCCTGAATTAACCTGAGACAGTCTCAACCTTTATAGAAAACTCAGGGGCAGAAAGTACGGCAGAGATGATTAAGTCTGCTCCTGTGCCTCAAGGTGAGATCTCTGTATCTCTCTGTCATACCTGATAAAAGTTTGTCTGACTTGTTCTAAAGACCTCCAGGGTTGGAGATCTCTTAAGATCTCTCCAACCCCATCAGACAACTGTTCTACCAATTTCATAGACCTTATAATTAAAAACCCTTTTTCTTAACATGCCGTCTAAAGCTTCTGTGCTACAGATTAAACCTGTAGCTAATTGTCCTCTGACAAGTACTGCTGTACACTGTGAACATAGAAAATAGAGATTATTCTGTAGTTCTGCTTTCTGACATGAATTTCATTTCAAGGTGCCATAAAGATGGCTATATTTAAGCAGGAGACATGGTATTAAATTTTGATGGCAAGGACTGCAATTATGTGATAAGATGGAGCCAGCTTCTTTTTGGAGTTGCACCGGTACAAGTTGGAACATGAGAAATTCCAGTCACCTATATGAATTTACTTTTTTTTCCCTTTTATCTTTACTATAAAAATGGTCACATATTGGAACAATTTGCCTAAGTGAGTTGGAGAATCTTTGTGCTTGGAAATACTCAAAACAAAGCTGGATTTACCAGAGCTACTTTGTGCAGGAGCACAGACTGCATGACCTTCCTAGCCACATTCCTTTCAGCCTAATTTGTGCTGTAATTCTCTGTCACAAAATTTTTCATGCAGTGTGCCAATTTACACAAGACATTTTAGAAGTCCCATGAACTTGCTGAATATAGGTAGCTGTTCTTAGTGAATGTGCCTTATTCTGAATATAGTTTTAAGTTTTACAAAAAAAGTTAGAAATCAAAATTAAACCTAGAGTCTTAGTTAACTACATACTGTTTTTCATATAGCATAGGATGGAGATTTATATTGTCATGGCTTTATTGTATATTGATTTTATTTCAAAAAATCTCATAACTTAAAATTTCATCACTAATTATCTAAGTAATGTCTGCTCAGGCTGTCTGTGAATTCCTGCAAAATTCCTGACTTAATGATTAGAAATCAGAGAGGGGAATGTTTTTTCTTTTGGGAGTCAAGGGAGATGGACTATTGCTGCCAACCATGAATTTTTGAAAAACCTAAGGGTTACTTGTAAAAACAGTGGTTGTTGCTGCCCACAGCAACAAATGAAAGATAAAACAGAAGTTATTTTGGAGTCTGTACAATCAAGATTTCTCTTGTGAAAGCAGGTATTTTTCTCCTCAGCCATGATGTAGACTTTTGTTGAAATGGAATTTTATAGGTGGTACCTTTTGGCTTCCCAGGATACTTTGTTAAATTGATGCTTGATGTTAACAGCTGTATGTGTTGAGGGGGATATTTCAAGATCATCCCATCTAAAGTTCTGGTAGGTTCCCTTGCAATACTGAAGATTTTTAGAAAGAATGATCTTGAAATGTGCTTCCTTCTCTGCTACTTTAGTTCCTCAAAGAAGGGATCATGAGCAGGGAACTTTGTTTCAGGATGGATGGAGGGAAAAAAAGGCTTAAACCTTGATATGTTTAGCTCAGAAAACCAGCAGACAGATGAAGAAGAAGTGTGATGCCAAGTGCTGTAATCTCCCCATAGAATGCAAGTACAGGTGGAAATCACAGTCTCATCCCATTCCCTGTGTGCTGTCACCTTCTCAATTGAAAAGGTAAATTTCCCCTTTTTTTTTTTTTTTTTTTTTACCCAAGTTTCAAGAAACTGTCAAATAAAAGATAACAGAAATTGTTTTATGTTTGTGAAAACATATTCATTAAAAGGCAATGAAAGTGTGGAAGACTTTGGGGAAAAGAACAGAAGTAAGGCAGACAATTTAATTCTGTTCTCTCTGGCTCCACAGTAGCCCACAGTAGTAATGAGGTGATGGTTGCATATTCAGAAGTTAGTACCAGTTTTTAATCTTCAATCAGAGCTTTAAAATAATTTAATGAGAAAATACAGAAGGGAAAATTTTCGAGCAGCTCTGCAAATGGTGTGAAGAGAAACTTTTAAATTAAAAATTAATTTGGTCATTCTAGAGGCTTTCACTGAGTTTAAAATTCCTTGTGAAAGTGACGAGCAGAAACTTTATTTCAAATTGTACCTCCTTTTTTCTACCTTTCCATTTGAAATGTTCACTTTGACCACTTTATCTGTTGTTCTCATCAGGGAATGTATTTCTGGATACTTCCTCACATTTTAGGAGAATACTATAAAGTTTCAGAGAATGCTTGTTTCATCTTTTCTTTCCTCATCTGACAATTAAACTATACATTAATGACTCTTTGCTGTTTCAAGAATTCAAATGGATAAACAAATTTTTAAAGTCCCAGTGCTGAACTTTGAACAGATGCTGTTGTCTTTCCAAATGTTAAATAGTAATTGACTTTAAATAGGTTTATTTTTAAAATGCAAAACTGATACAGTTTAACTAAAAGTTTCTTCCTGTTGTTTAACTTTTACTCCTGATTATGAAGATGCCATGATTTCATTAGTTTTTTAGTTACTTTTGTCTTCCTGGGTTGCCATGACCTGATTTTTTTCATGTCAAACCAAGCGGAGAAATTAAGATGGGGAAGGAAAACTTCACAGTATTAAAAAGTATTCAGGTTAATTGGGTATTTGTAGAGGTACTGAGTTCATCTTTAACTTCAATTCCCCCAAAACTCCAAGTCACTCTTTGTTTCTTTTGGGGTTTTTTTGCTTTTCTCATTAGTTAAAAGGTATGTTTTAGTAAAGACTAAATAGTTTTTTATAATGATGGAGCTCCCTTACATCTTCTACACTGCCACTCTAATTACTGGCTTAAATAGTAAAAACCCACTTTAACCATGTATTTTTTCAATCCATTTGGCTCATGAACACTAGCAACAGTGGACTTTTAGGAGCTCTTATTGTGTATTTCACTGTCTGATAGTACTTTTGCCTGAATTTTTCACAATGCCATTCTAATTTCCTTAGACAAGCTTTGTTCTTAATCTATGTCTCACTACATCCAATAGTTTTTCATTAGGTTTCCATATGTATTGTCTCCTTTTGGTTGCAAAAGCCTAACATATTTTCCTCACAGTACTTGAAAAAACAAAAGTGTATTTCACATTTGGATTTAAGGCACCTCAGTGTGTCCCACTCACTGAGAAAGAGTGGGAGATTACACCAAAGATGCTTTAACCTCCCAGAGAAAGAAAATCTGCTAAAAAACCTGCATTTATGACTCACTGTGGGGATGAACTAGCCTGCCAGCAGTCCCAGCTGTATCACTGTGGATTTTGCTTTGCA
This sequence comes from Taeniopygia guttata, assembly GCF_048771995.1. Lineage (NCBI taxonomy): Eukaryota > Metazoa > Chordata > Aves > Passeriformes > Estrildidae > Taeniopygia > Taeniopygia guttata. The sequence goes on along the minus strand of NC_133024.1, from coordinate 15,389,417 downwards.
CACAGAATTTATATACTGTGTCAGTGTTCAAACTGAATGAGATGCTCATAATTGTTAAATGAAATGCAGCCATCTCAGTGGTGTTAAAAGGTCAAAGCTAAGGCCAGGAACAAGATTAATTTTCTTGTACTATATGTGGAAATGCCTATATGTGCTACTTTGTGCACCCAGCACTTCAGCCTGAAGCTGTTAATTAATTTCTAAATGCCAGCAAACAGAAACTCAGGAGTAGTGCCATGACCCGTTCTCAGATCAGGATGCTGGGGTTAAATGACTTGTTGGAAGTCCCTGGGGTGAATTAGGATGATCTTAAATTTCTGATGGCAGGCTGTCTCCTGGCACAGGTGCAGGAGCAGAGGTGGGAAGGGTGTCTGTGCAGGAGGCGGGATGTTCTCCCAGCGCCGCAGGACAGGCGGCCTGAGAAGTCCCTGTGCGGCTGTCTGGAGTTTCTGCTTCCTAATGAGCGCTCATTCGTGGGCAGGGAAATCCCAAATGTCTGGCAGCTGTGGCTGGAAGCTAACGCTTTGTTCACAGAGATCTGTGTTTTAATGCTGGTAATGTTTTCATTTCCCTCGTTAGGGCAATAAAAGAGGTTGTATTTTTGGCAGATGGACGTAGCCCTTGCTGACTGAGAACCTCTGGTAATTCAAACTTCAGCCACCCGGCTGCTGAGAAAAGATGGTTTACAAGGGTGTCACGAGGGTTCCCTGCTGGCAGGAGGAACTTCAAAATCTGCAGCAGGAACAGTGCTGTTTGTATAATGCTTCAGACTTTGAATTGGGATTTTGTGTGCAAATTATGAAATACCAATAGCTCAAGATGTCTTTTACAGCAAAGTGGAGCAGGAGGGAGAATATATGGAGAGTAGGATTGATTATATTGAAGGGAAGAAAGAAGAATTTGCATAGTTTCTGTGTTACAACTTAATATCCACATATATCTTCAAATAAGCACAGTGTAAATGTTCTCTGTGGCTTTTTTCATGCAAGACGCTATTTATGGTTAAAGGTATGGAAGGACCCTTTCATATTAAAGCTTCCTGTTCTTTTGATTTACCAAAAGTTAAGTAAAGAAAGGAAGATTAAAGACGAAGGAAAGTCTAAATAGATTTCTGTTTCTGGAAGCAGAGACTACAAAACAGCTTTTCAAGCAGGGCATAAATTATGCTCACAAATAAGAAGCACAGTCTTTACAAGTGTTATGTCTCAGAGCTACTCGGAGAAGACTTTCACATGTAGAGATTTAACTATATGTGATGTCTCAGCTCCTAATAGGGAAAAAAAACCCAAACCCTGCACTAGTTTCTGAATACAAATGGTTTTAAAAAATGGGCAAAACCGCACCAAACAAAACAACAAACAAAAACACTTATAAAACTAAACTCTTGTCAAGTTTTTAATGTAACAATTTCTTTTATAGTTAATGTATTTAGTTGTTTGTGTCATAGATATTTTAATAGTTAATATAAATGTTTATGGCCGAAAAGGGTTGTGCAGAGAAAATAATAAGATTTTTGTGCTTTTCCTGCACTGAGGTGCTCTTTTAGATTAGACAAGTCTGTGTGAATGGTACAAATCACAAAACTACGGAGAAATGTCCTCCTTCACTTAAAGCTGAATTAAAATCTGGCATTGAAGAATGCTGAGATGTTAGTCAAAGTGAAGGAAGAAAACATGACAGCAGAACTTTGAAGCTAACATGGTGAATCATTCACTCATCAAATTTTGGAAATTCTTTTGTTGTCGTGTTTCTGTTTTTTATTTCCTCATGCAAAGTACTCAGTTCCTCTGAGATAAAGGCAATTATTTAAGAGGTTCATTCCAGGCTCATGGTGTTACTTGTCTAATACTGAAGACAGCAGCCAGAGCTGTGGCACATCCCCAAGCTGCAATGTTGGCATCTTCGTTTCCAGGGGTGGGTTTGCATAGAGGTGACATGTGAAGTGGTAAATCTCTGATCCCACTGGAGTGACTGCACCCCTTTGTGATGCATCAGCTGTTGATCAGAGAAGTATATGGGGAAGCAGGCAGGGTTTGTCGCAGGTGGGATGAAAAAAGGCCAGAGTTTGACTTAGCCCACTTTTAAAAGTTTACTTAGAAGTTCACTGTGGTTGTACAAGTGTCTTGCCTGTACAAAGAAAATGGATGTTGTGTGGATTTCTCAAGGACAAATTAGAGCTGTTCAATTTCTATCCTCACAATTACAATAAACAATTCCATTTTCAACACATGCATCTTCTAATATTAAGCAATTGCATCTGCACTGTATTTAAAGGGCAAAAAATAATTGCTTGAAGTTTAAAGACCACTGCTTCGGTATCACTAAATATATCTTGAAAATTCTTAAGAAATTGCTGTTCCCTCAGGATGAAGCTGAGTTCACTAAAACACTTTTTTCATCATTAACATGATCCTTGGTGACCTATTAACAAATAAGTCTGCTGACTTATTTCAACTTGAAGTAATCTTAAATAGGATTGGTCACCTCGTGGAAATAGTAGCTTTCTGTGTAGGTGTTGCCCAATTTGAAACAATTACTCTTATCCAAATGAATTGTTGACACAACTAAAATTTGCATAGGACTTTTTGTTCATGTTCTTTCCCACTCCTGTTCAGCAGGATAGATTTCATCTGAGAAAAGCTTGGGGTAACTTTAATCTGTGTTAATGAACTGGGTTGAATCAGGAATTGAAATTACAGGGTTGTACTGTAAAGATAAAATAGGCAGCAATAACCTATGGCATCCACTACAAAGAGTGGGGATGGGGGAGGGAGGTGCCTCCCAGAAAACTTTAATCCAAGGAAGAAAACACATTTGCAGATTGTGAAGCTAAAAATGTGGCTATGTGTGGTGTCTGTGAAGCCTTCCAGTTGAAGTTGCATCACCCTTTTGGGCAGATGGTCTTGACAGAAGTAACATGAGCTTGGACAGGAGTCCTTGGATCTCTGAGAGGAGCTGACATGGAGGAAATTCAAGGGCATGAATTGGCGAGGAATAGAGCTTGCCTTGCCTCTGGGTGTAGATGCTCAGCTGAGTTGAGGGAAGAAATGAACATGTGGTTTGCATGAGGTGAAGCCCTGCCTTGGTGCTCCTTCATTTCAGCTCACTGATAGGGCCGATAGCAGTTCAGAAGGTCAGAGGTGCAGGGCTGGTGCTCTGTAGGACTTTGGCTGTGTGGAAAATCAGGCAGAGAATGCTGGAGAGTGTGGGAGACAACAAATCCATTTGCAAAAACTGTGCAGTTGAAGGAGAGCTGGCCAGAGGGTTGAACTAAGGTAGTTCACCTCTGGGATGTGAGTGGAGTTTGTTTTATCCCGATTCTGTTCTTGATTCTCCTTGGTTTTTCAGAAGTGCAGAAGGTTGTGGAGTGTTTGTGTTTGGCTGGGTGTTCTTGCCTAGATTTGCAAGCTGAAAACTGTTCTCACAAGCACATGGAGGTTTGTTTGTGAAGCTATGCTTTCTGAGACGATTAGTCTGAAGTGTGAAATAACTGTTCCTTGCTTCTTCCCCATGTTTTTGATGTCACTTGAAGCAATTGTTGCCATCTGTCCTGTATTTTTTCCAACTGCAGCTGCTTTGGGAGTATTCTAGCCTGTGTTAGTCCTTTTTACTTTTTGTGGAATAGGGACCTCTTTGGTACAAAAAGAAGAAAACAAGCAGTGGGCTTTAACGTTTTTAAATGGCAGATCTCCTGAAAGGAATACAATGCAAAGGTGTAAATTAAAATCAAGGAATTTGGGAATGTGTGAAAATGACAGGAACCATCATCTTTGTGTGCTTTTTGTATTTCTCTTAGGCTTGTCAAAATGAAGAGAAGAACCATTCCACAGAAGAACTTAGCAAGTCTGAAATCCAGGAGGAGCTGAAAAAGGCCAATAGCCTTCCTAGTTTGATTCCTGGAAGCAAAACATCTGATAAAGACAAGCAACCCCGAGAAGGCTTTTTTCATTTCCTTGGAAGCTTATTTAATATTGCAACAAAATCTTCTTTGGTAGAATCTAAACCCTCTACCTTCCAAGATGAACCCAACAAATGTGAAAAGGATTTACAGAGCACAAATACCTTTCCAAAGGACATGCAGCCAAAGCACCCAAAAATTGAAGAGCCTACACGTAGAAAAAAAGAGGATTCTGTAAATAAAGGTGATGCCGTCTTAAATAATACTGGGAAAGATATCACAGGAGATCTTCAAGGAGGCTGGAAACAATCCTCAGATACAGAAAAGTAAGTTTTGTAATTTATTATTAAATATGTTGATGTTTTGTGTGTGTGTGTACAGAACTATGCTGACCAAGTTCTGATGACAGACTGAAATGTCTGTCATTTCTAAGGGTGGTTGGAGTGTCCTTGACTTGACTTTGTGCAAAACTCCAGTAGCAACTGCCCTAAAAGAGAATGGGAGAAGTCAACTGCAACAAAATATAACTTTAAAGAAGTTGTTTAAAAGTCTCCTGACTAGATGTGGTGTTTACACTTATGTTAAGAAAAAAAAAAGTGTAAAGAGCTTATTTCCATCCGTATTATGGCCTATATAAATGTTTGGCTTGAATGTTTGTTCTTTTTCTATCTCAGCAGTTCAATAATTTTACTTGTGCAAGTAAGGTTTTCTCACTTTCAAATTATCTTTCCTAGTTTGACTGGGTGATTTTTGCTTGTGTGATTTTTTTCTCCCTAGTTCTTTGGGGTTTTCCTGTGATGTAAAGAAGGTTATGTAAAACACTCAATTTCAATTAGCCAAAACATAGAACATTCTTTATAGTTCTGTAATATTTTTAAAATATTAAAAAAAAAAGTGGTGGGAAAGGCACTGTTATGTGTTTGAGAGTAGAAGAGTTAAAACACTGGCTGTGGTCAACACTGTGTATTAAAAAACCCTTTGTGACTATCATAAACATAGATGTTAGTTTTCCAAAATCATTTGTAGATGCTGTGTTGAAAATTTGGCTGCATGTGTGTCAACACAGCATGAATTTGGAGTTAGGTATGAATGTATGCCTGTGGTACCTGTCCAGTTTTTAATGGGTGTGTAGAAGATGGACTAGTTTGTGGACAATGGATCTATGAGTGATGATGACTCAGGCTTTCAGTATGGCCCAAAATATTTATTTCAACTTTAAGCAGAAAGTAGTGATTGGGAGTAACCAATATGTCTATCACAGCGCTTCTGCTTGCATTGTAGAATGGGAAAAAAAAGAACACTTTTTTTAATTTTAAAATTTTTTTAATTAATGGAGTTGTGCTCAGGTTGTTTATTGGTGGCATGTGAAATGTTTCATCTCCATGTAGGAGATCAGAGACAGCCAAAATAGCTGCTTGTTGAATTCCATTTCCATACTGGGGATGTCTCCAGCACTCTGACCTTACCTATCATTTGGCAGAATAATTATTTGAAGCTTTATGTTATAAATGCAGTGCCTGATCAGGATATGAGTAGGTGATGCAATACCTGTTTGAGTGAAGTTAAAACTGTATTTCCACCTTCAAAATACAGTAGTTAATAGTAATACTGGTTGTGTTCTCATGATAACTCTGGTTCAGTCTGTGACGTGGTCGACTGGTTTTTAATCCCAGACTCTTATCATGGTATCACCCATCTGACTGTGCTTTTTCCAAACTGCAGCTCAGCACCACCTCTGCTTTGATCAATTCAGGAGAAAAGTTCTCCTCCCCTCAGCTGTTCCCAGGGGAGCCCAGGAGTGTGGTGTTATTTGGTCTGGTTCCTGAGCAAACTGTATTCCCTAAAACCTGTTGGACAGGCTGGGTTGCTGCATCGGTCTCTTGCTGCTATTTGCTGTTTCTGTAGTATATCCTTCACTGTCTGTGCACAATTTACAGGGTAAAATAGATCTCATTCCCCTTTTTCTTCTTTGAATTTTTCATAAAAATATAGATTAATAAAATAAGGCATTTATTCAAGTTTGCAGAGTTTGGAAAGTGTGGGTATTAACTCACTGAAGTGACCTCTTTGCTCTATGCAGAAATTTTTGATTTATTTTTTGTTTTCCCGAAGTCAAAGTTACAGTTGGATTTTTCAATTGACCATCCTTTGACATCCTGTATTGTTAGATAATCTTTGCAAACCAGTGTAGGTTTTTTCTAGTTCAAAAAATTCTGTAGATTTTTTTTAGTTCATGTGTCTCATGGCTAGGCAAGCATGAAAGAATGTGTGTTACTAGTTTGGAGGTAAGGGTGGGTTGGCCTATATACAGAATGAAGCTTTTCTATGGAAAATACAATTTTTCTTCCAATTTAAAAAGTTGAGGTTTTTATTCATTGTAGTTGTTGTAAATTAGGGCAAACATTCTATGTCCTTTTAAGCTCATTCTCAAAAGTACACTGTACATTCTGCCCTTTTTGGCTTGGGATACTAACAAGTTAGACAATCTCTGTGTAACTTTAATTATGTTTTTCTCTGCCTGACCACACAATGTGAACTGCTCTTCTGAAGCAATTAGTAAAGAAAAATTGGAATGACTGCAGAGAAGCAGAGGCTTGCATTGTTTACCTTTCTAAAAAGTTTGAATAACTGGGTTTTTTAGCAAGGAAAAGATTTTTTATTTTATGGAAGTGGTTATGCTGGGTTTGTTCTCTTAGTTTATAAAAGTTTAAAGGATCTTTTACTAAATATTAACTAGCTGGTATTCAATTAGCATAGCTAAACTGTAAAAATGTTCTTGGTTGCTGCCAGTTGGCTGGAGAGTCTTCTTGGGAGTGGGTGCTACAAGCACATGAGGAATGATGGGGAGGAGGGATAAAGGCATAGCACACAGCAGCAGGAAGGTTACTCAAGATGTGAACCTAAAAGTGATTGAGTCCTAAAAGTCATGTGAGGTGTGCTAGCGAGCCATTTAAAGCCAAAGGGATTGGTTCCATGGATTGTTGCATTAAACTGCAATTTCAGCATTTCCTGTAGAGGCAGGATGTAGAAGAGAGCTTTACAAATCCTTGTTACCACTGCATTATTAATCTTACAGCAGTTTCCTTTGTCGTGAGGAAGATGTAAATGAATTTGTTAATTCTAAACTGCAGTGAAATGCTGCATTAGGGACTGTCTGTGGTTAGTGAGGAGGTTGCAATGATAAGTGGAAGAGGGATGGTTCTTAGATTGCATAATACCCGTTAGAGTTGCATAAAAAAGAAAGCCTAAAACAAACAACTTTCAGATTTCAAAAACCTACCAGATGGTCTCAGATGACACTACTCAGACAACCTCATTCTCCTCATATCGTTAAAGCAGTATTTGGTGAAATACAAGGAAATCAGAGTGCTCTGACCTGTAAACTGAGGTTAATTTTGCCCTTAGTGGGAGGTCTGGCACTTGGGAAAGACTTGAGTTTCCAGGCCTTGGGCCAAGGAAAGTGGAATTCATGAGCTCAGTCTGTGGAGTACATGTTTTTGAGGGACAAAATGTGTAGGTCACATTATTTATTCCTCCATCACCCTGGCTGGTTGGCTCAGAGGTAATTTGTACCTCAAAGGCTTTTGCTCCTTTAATCCCAACAGTGGCAAGTGGTAAAGGAGGAGCACAAAACACCAAACCATGACACATTTGGCAAAGTCTCTAGACAGCAATTACTGTGGACAGTAATTGCAGCACAGAAGATGTGAGGAGATTTGGGCTAAGTCCCCAGTTATTTCATCCCTTAGTCTTCCATTTCTCTGGGATGGTTGAAGGTTTCTTCACTTTGAAGAAGTGAAAAGGAGCAAGCAATTGCAAAGTAGGGTATTTACTACTTAGAGTAGAAAAACCCTCTTACTTAGGTAAGATGGCAGCTTGTGGGTTGAATGGTCCCCTGTGGCAGACTGGTAGGTATAAAAATGAAATCTTTGTGTTTACTCTTGGCCCTTGCACTCCTTAATGATGTTAAAAGACAACCTTTAACTGATGAAATAAGCCCTTAAAATAAAACCATGGAACAGTGGGGGTACACCACCCCTCATTTCTCATTGCTGAAAGTCTACATGAGAGAGATGACAATTTCATAAAGTATATGACAAATATAAAACACAGATTTGCTCCATTGTCTTTCTTTCCTATAATGTAAAATTCTTTCACTTTTAGTGACAGGCAATATATATAAAAAGCAGCGATTTGGCTTCAAAATTGAGAATGGACTTCCTGCAGTGAATAGCTGCCATCTTCTCAAGAATCCCAGTGGTGATATGGGTGGTACCTTGTGCAGGTGAATGAGGACAAAACTTCAGTGTTTTCCTTTGTTCTTGCCCCAAAGACTGATGACCCAGATCTGTTCTATTGACTATTTACCATTTGTCTATTTTCCAGTAGATTTTTTTAAATCCATTAACAATAAGTGGATGTTACTAATAGTGGTGTGCAGAACAATAGTGCTTGTGAAACTGCACAGCTTTTTCTGGAGTTCAGCAAGGAGAAGCTTTATTGCTGAACATGGCTGAAGAGAAAAAAATAAGAATTTTACTTACTCTAAATGTTTTGATTAAATAGTCCTGCTTAAGATAGTAATACCTCAATTTAACAAAGTATTTTAAGATCCCATCTTCTTCTTCTGTTATGAACTTTCTAGATATGGATGTGAGAAAAAACTCTGAACTCCACAACTGCGAGGATTTTTCTTACTGTAGGTAGAAAAGGGGAGGAGAGTGATTTCCAAAGCAGATGCTCAAACAATGCATTTAAATTTCACACCCCACTAAGAGCCAGGTACCAGGAGTAACTTAGTGAGAGCATTGCAAGCAATTTCATTCAGAAGGGAGGTAGCCCTAAGGAGAATGAAATTTTAGTGTGTTTACAGTTCTACTATGTTACACTTTATTCGGTTCTGTGAGGGAGTTTTTATTATTATTATTTATTTTATTTTTAGGTCTAGTAAACCTATTGCTATACATCTAATTGATGTATTTTAGTGTTAGCAATTAGTATTTCCCACCTTGCTACTGTCAGCAAATCCTGCCCTTTTATTTTGATAGAAATACATCTGATAAAATCCTTCAGGTTTACATAATTCTGGTTAACAGGTTTGTTTCAGAGCTTGTAATTCTCCTTTGTGTTGCTTGTCAGAGGCAGGCTTGTGGTGATAGCAAAACACAGCATTAATTTGTCTGATGCATTGATGTGTATTGTGGTTTTGATTTCAGTCAGTAGCAGCAACATTTATCTTTCCCTGTGGATGCCTTTGGCAGAAAATCAAGAGTGAATGAATGGAAATTCATGACTTAATTCCAATCAGTGGTCTGATCAGGTAATTCCTGAGGAAAAGTGGGGCAGCTGCTGCTCTTGCATTTGTTGGTGTTGATTTATTGATTTATTGATCTTTTGATGGCCTTCTGGCCATGGAAATGCAGTGTTTAGTTGCTGGTGCTCAGGTGGACAGGGAGTCATTGCTGAGAGTGACCTGCTGCCACTTTAGGAGGGGCATACTGGGCAGCTCCACCCTTCTAGGCCAGCCAAATACCACCCAAAATTAGAAGGCTGTCCCAGGGAAGGAGCAGGATCATCCTGCCCCTGATTTTCTGGGTGAACTGTGGATAGTGGCCACTCTTGGGGCTGTGCTGTGGGGAGAAATGGAGACCTCAAAGCATTACTCTATTTGCCAGAGAGGGGTGCCTACCCAGAGATGGCATGTGGTCCAAAGGAAAGGTTCTTGTTGGTGCCAAAGCAAAGATTATTGTGTTTCTGAAGAATGAAATTTTATATTTTAAGAGTAATTCTTAACAGATGTGTGATGCAAAATTGAGCTAAATAAATTAAGTCAAAACCTAATTCACTGGATTGTTTTCTCTGTTGAACTTTTTTTTTTTTTTTTGGTAGGGTTATTCAGCTGTGCAGTGTATTCAACTGAGTCAAACCCTTTTCTTTTTCTACCACACCTGAAGCTGCACTCTTGCTTAAAGAGTGTAAAAGAATGTCCTGGCTTTGATTCTTCATTATATCTCAGAAGAGGCCAAGAGCAGTGGCTTTCTTCAGCCTTAAGATGAGAAACTAAGGGGAGACCTCACTGCTGTCCCCAGCTGTTGCACACCAGTGAGAAGCAGCAGTGGCTCTGCTTGTCCCTGATCCCTGGGAGGGGCAGGTCCTGGGCACCTGAACCTGAGTGGGACAGAGGAAAATGGAGGGGCAGCAGGTGAGGACAGTTCCCACAGGTATGGGGCAGGAAGGCTGTCTGCTGCCAGGTACTGTGGAAATAGGGCAGGGAAGGGCTAGGAGTGATCCCAGGCCCTTTGTGCTGGTCTTTGGGTCAGCCTTGATGTGTGCTCTCTTCCTTCAGACTCAAAGAATAGGTTTTCCCAGATGTGGGAGATAATCAAGAAGTACTACCCTAAAGGGCAAGGGGAAGGAAAAACATTCCTTCCAAGTTCACCGAGACTGCATTTGCTTTTATTCAAATTGTTGTTGACTCTTAATTGCCCTTATGGAACATTAGCTTTGAAATTTCCTGCAGAATCAACTGCGTGTAAATCACTTTGTTCAATCAAACTTTTGACCTTTTCAAACATAAATTGTGACGTCCCAGGACACTAAGTATTTCAGACTGCAGATTTAAATCATGAAGCTATCCCCTCTGGCTAAAAAAAAATTCTTTCCTCTAAGTGTGTATGGCAACTATTCAGTTAGCCCACAGAGTCTTTTTTCCAGCAAGTCTTTAATTTTTCCCATTTATTAATACCTTACATGAGCATGGAAAGCAGCTGGCTGAGTAATCTGGATTCCACCAGAAGGTGTTTCAAAGTGACTTTAAGATAGTTGTTTGCAGATAAAGTACCTTAACGTATTTTTTTTTTAAAGCTGACAGTTAACTATTCCACTAACAGTGGAATAAAAGCTAAGTGGAAAAAATTAGAATAAACAACAGTGTAATTTTAAGATGTTCATAGAGGGGTAGCCAGGAGTCACAAGTACCAAATCTAGATCAGTGATTTTCAACCTGTAGCCTGCAGATCCCTCTGGTAGCTCCCTCTCTGGAGTCTATGAGAAGAGATTGGAGGAATCTCAGAATGGATGTGCTTGTAAAAGCAACAGACTGCTGCACTGGAGAGAAAATACCTGGAAGAGTGACGTAAGAAGGTAAAATCCCCATGGCATGTTTTGGAAGAAGCAGGCTAGGCAGCAGTGCCCTGCTGTGCAGATGAACTGTGTTGCTGGGGGCCTGTGTGGTCTGCCTCCACCTTTTGGAAAATGTATAGGGCTTTCTGCATTACTGTGTGGTACAAACAGGGTTGGAGGGATCGCCATCTCGAGGGAAAACACATGAAAAAATGTAGACAGTGTTCTTTACGGGTGCACTGGAGTAAGGCATTTAAGGTAGCAGCTTTCCTCCTGCTTCTGGCCTTCCAAATCAACAGCACTGTTTTATAATCACTGCCACTTGGGTAAGTTACGCAAGATGTCTGTCATATAAGATGTCAGAGCAGGTTCCCCTCTCCTCCTTCAGTTAGTCTCCCTTTAACTTTTTATGTCTTTTTCACAATAGAAGAAATATCTACAAGCACCTGCTTTTGACAAATTTAACGTAACTCATGTTGACATCCTCTCTTGTTGCTGTCAAAGTCTTTTGTGAAACTGATTTAAGGCTTTATAGGGAATTGAATAGCTTCCTGTGAGGACAGGAAAGAAGGAATCTCCTACTATTTGAAATATGTGACAGAATGCACACTGGGTTCTTTGTATAATCAGGCTTTCATCTGCATCCTCACATGAGCTGAAAAAAATTTTTGCAAAGAATTTTTAAGGTAAATTCTGAACTGACATTCTTTTGGTGATCAGAAATGAAACAAGTCTCCAGTGACACTTTCAGAAGGCTTTTTTTTTGTGGCACAGCCTGCTTCTAAATTTGTTTCATAAGACTTACAGCTGAATTGCTGGTGCTGCACAGGAACATGGGTTTTCATTTTTTTAATGTCTTCTTGTTGCATGGGAGCATTCAGAGTGAATATGCTTCTGTGTGCTCTGAAAGGAAATGCATTAGGACTAAAAGATCTGCTGATAAAATTTTTTATAATATGCTGAGAAGCAAATTCTTTATCAAAGGTCAGGCACTCTGAAGTTGCCTTGTGTGTGGAGGGTAGATTGGTTCTGGTTGAAAATAGAGCTCACTGGCAAAAGTCTTGGTAGAATGAAGCCTGCAGGAGAGCAGAGCTGCATGTTGGGAGACACTGGCGCAGGCTGGGGCTCTGTCACTGAAGAGGAGCTGGAGCCAGTGCTCCTCAGATTTAGGTTTGTGCACAATTCTCCAAGGGGCAAATGGCATCGAGTCTTCTGACTTCAAATTGGTCAATTGGAGCATGAAATTCCCTCAGAAGCCAAGCAGAGAGCAAAAAGAATTGGGAGAAATTATAACGGTTGCCACATAGGCAAAAAAAAAAAATCTTCTGAGTAATTTTTTTTTTCTCTGATCATCTGTAATAAATACTGGTTTAGTGTGATATGTAGCTCTAGTCAGTGTGGATATAGAACCCAATCATGCTGGCTTCTCACTGGCATCCCTTCTGTAAAATCTACTTATTTATTCCATATCTGATGCTTTGGGTTTCAGAATTTCTGAGCTTACATGAAGAATTCAAAGGCAGAGTTTGACAACTGGAAAGGCATGTTCCAGGTTTCTTCTGGAGTACTGGTTCTTACCACGTTTGTACATAAATCTGAATTCTCCCCACTTCATACCATACAAAAATATAAACCATGATATAAAAGACACTTAGTAAAAGCTAATTCTTGTCAGGCTATTAATTGTCTTGCCTTGGTTTTGGTGGAAATGAGTATTTGGCATCTTGCAATACCATTTATTCATTACAATTGATCTGTACAAGAATCTGTAAAACTTCTTTTTCTTTTTGAGAAATGGTGCCAATATCTGTTCTGCTTGTTCTCTTAAAAGAAATTTCCTCTGGATTCAGGGCACTTGTAGACCAGCTTTTATTTTTGAGGTTGGCCAAAGTATAGAGGAGTTTGTAAAAGCTTAATAGTGATTATTTAAAGCAGGAAAGGTTACTCAGTAAGGTTAATTCTGAATAAGAGCATGATCAGGTCTTACATTCTTAAGACTTATTTTTAGTATGACTGTGACTGATGCTGAGTAAATATACTACACTGCAGAACTCAACAGATCCTTCCACTCACATTTTTAGGATCTCTGGAGTTTTAGAGAATATTAAAATGATGTGGGGTTTTTTACTACCTTTTTTCTCCACCATGTTTTGGTTTTTTTCACTCAGAAATGTTTATGTCTCTTTGGAGGATTGGGAATCCTCAAGGCAGCCATTTTAACAAATGGAGTGTGTGATGTTTAGCAGGTACCAGTGCTGGTATCTCTGGAAACAAAACTGGTGCTGCAGAAGACTAAATGTAGGCATCTAACTTGGCAAGTTGGGAGATGTGCTATTTATACAGGACTTTGCTGTTTTCTCTGTGACTTAATATATATACCTGGCTAACAAACTCTATATTGAGATTTTGCTCCATCAGAGATGACAGTAAATTTAATCCCAGTACAAACTGAATATTCAAGTTCTCACAAAGTCTAAATGCCCATATTAATGTATTTTGGCATTAGCCTAAAGGTACCTGACAAAGTAAAACATATATATAAATGGCTGTTTATATCTCTTTTAATGTTTATGAATTTGAATAATTCCACATTTACTTCATTTGTACTCTGTATTCTTTACATGTGATTTTAAATAGCATTAAGTTCTCTCTTCAAAATAAAATGAATACTGAAGTAAGAATCTTGGCCTCTAAAATCTTGCCAGAAGAATAGATTCTATTTTTAGATTTATGAATCCATTCTATTTTTATATTCTTATATATCTTTTGAGAGAATATACATTCAAAATCCATACAGATGGGAATTGAAGTTACAGTTACTCAATGATACTCAGATGTTTGACTTTCCTTAGCAAATTTATTTTTTATTTCTCACTTAAATTATTTCTTCTCAATAACTTCTCAGAGCTGTAACAACTTCTAAACAAATTGAATGAATGAGGGAAGGTGCCAAGAGCTTTTAGAGGCTATTAAGCTATTTTTGTATACTGCAACACTTTTATATTAGAAATCAAAATCTTAGTCAACACCTTTTTATGTTGTTGTTATTTTTGCCCAAGAGAGTCTCCTGAAATGAGCAGGACAATTTTCCCAACAGCTGAATGGCTGATTCCAGCATTCACTGTGTTAGCAGATCTAGGGCAGAGTTTGAAAGGGTTTCTTCTTGGTTTAAGTGGAGGCTGAGGAAGAAGGGAGTTCAAGTCTAGTCTGAGCATCTACTTTGTCTTAAGGTGAAGAATGGAAAAGCTGACAGTGACTGATTTTTGGAAGAATTCTTTAACAGGCAGAAAAATAGGGGGGAAAGAGAGAAGCATTTGAAAGAAAGGTGAGTATTTGTGATGTCTCAGTTTTAAGAAAGGAGAAAAACTGCTTCTTCAGAAAATTGAAAGTGACAGGCTCTGAACTTAGTATTATGAGAAAGAGCAGTGAAGGAGCAGGATCGCAGTTCCTCTGTGGTGACTCTTTAATTTTTTAGTTTTTGCATTCACTGTTTTTTGCTGCTAGATTTTAGACTAATGAACTGCTAGATCTACCAATTTCTTGTAGCATTTCTAGTTTTCTTATTTTGGTATTCCCTCCAGCATTCCAAGAATCTTCATTCTTAACCATTCTCCATTCAATCTCTTTCCTTACTACCCTGTGGTTCAAAAAAGCATCCTCTGTTATATACTTCCTTTTTTCCTCCACATTTTGTTTCTCCTCATCCTGTTTTTTGACAATATGTTGAGAGCTTGGGTAAAAGTTTAAATATCAATTCAGTATTTTAATGAACATTAGTACAGTAAATTTTCTTCATTTTTAATTTGCAGGCCAGCTTTAGAAGGATCAAACATCTTCAAAACAGGATGATTATTTATGTCTCTGCAAGTGTTGCCTTGAAGTGACACTTGTCAGTAGTAATTCCCTTGTCTGGTAGAAAATAAATTATAGAAGTTGGTTAAACTAGCATCTACTTTTTAACTTATAGTTTAAGTTGGCTTTTTTGGTAAAAGGTGGTGTCCATATAATTTCTCACACAAACCTTTATTTAGCAGGAGAAGGAGGAAAATAGTGTTGAGTGCAATCTACAGTTTGTGCTAACCTGTGGAGTAAAACAGTATTTTACATTTTCCACAGCTAGTGCTAACCTTTATTATTGTGCCAGCAATTTATTGTCTGTCCCTGCTGATATTGATGATTCTTGTTTCAGGCAGAGACGACGGAAGCCAGAAGCACCCGCAGTCACATACGCAACATATCGGGGTTCTGCAAGGATCAGGCAGCTCCTGAGGAACCAGTCAGAAACTGGAAAAGGAGAGAAAAGTCCTGAGAACAGAAATGCTTCAACAGCCAAAGAAAATGGAGGAGTCCAGACAACTCTGTCTGTGAAATCAGGATGCCTGATAGAAGAAAATGGAAGAGACGAGGGTCAAGATCACCAAGATGATGCCATGTTAAATTCTTCTGCAGTTAGAGTGGGAAGCAAACAGTCTGGTAAAGCTCAGCATTGCATGGGTAGAAGTAAACCTGAAAGAACTGCAAAGGCCACAATTTCATCCACTGAATCATGTCATGACTTACACTTAAGAACTATATCTACTTTAGCTGCAACAAAAGTTAAAAGGACATATTCACTAGATTCATTATTGCCATTTACTGGTAGAAACAGCGGGATCCTAACCAATTCCACTTCACAGAGTACTCATTCCCTTCAAGTCAGCTCTGCAAACAATTTGGTTGGAAAAGAAGATGGACTGCCAGGAGAAGCAGAAACTCTCTTTCAGACAGACAAAAATGCCACTTCTAACTTTGATAAAGAAAATCATTGTAGTAAAGCAGGTAATAAAGAGTCCCCAAAAGAAATACAGGATAATTGTTTACATTCGCCCAAGTCAAAAAGCAAGACTGTTAACCAAGAACTGCAGGTGGGGAAGGGAGAATTTTACTGCAGTCATCAAGTGAATAATCACTCAGAGCAAGGACTGGATGTCCAGAGTCTTCATTTCAGTACCACTACATTTCAGCAGAAAGCAGATCAGCACACCAGGAGTGACAATAAAGATGGTGATGCACAGAAATTTGTGACAGCTGTGGAAAGAGAGCAAAATCCACAGAACTTTGCTGCTACTCTTCTTTTTCCTTTTAATGAACAAATACCTTCTTCACTCAGCATGGAATCTGCAGGCGGAAAGTGCTTGGCCACAGGCAATCTAACTGCTTCAGTGTCATTCATTGGACATGATGAAGATACAGTCATGGGCAGGGAGACTTGTAATGAAGAACTGAGTGGGTCAGGGAGAGCAGTGCATGTACAAAATGGTCACAGGCTAATCCATGTGGAGAATCCTAAGGATACTGCCACAGAGCAGACTAGTTTTCCTTCTCCAGGAATGGAGAGTGTGGAAATAATGAAGGTTTTGTCTGAGGTTGTGGTGGAAAACCTTGCCAATGTGTCACCGTGTGCCCATGGGTTTCAAAGTGTGAAAACAAATTTTGATGAGCTGACAGTGCTTCCATCCCACAAGTCTACCTCTATGATGGTTCCTCATT
The DNA here is from genome assembly GCF_048771995.1 of Taeniopygia guttata. Lineage (NCBI taxonomy): Eukaryota > Metazoa > Chordata > Aves > Passeriformes > Estrildidae > Taeniopygia > Taeniopygia guttata. The sequence goes on along the minus strand of NC_133024.1, from coordinate 15,372,868 downwards.
CTGCCTTGAGATCTGAAGGAAAGCCTTTGACCAACCATTCTGCTTTCACCCATGAAAAAGCTGTAGACTTAATTTCTGAATCTCCACCTGTTTCTGAAAGCAGGTGTATTAATTTTTCTTCCAAGAAGGAAAACAGCAATAAACTTGGACTATCACCCACAGTAATTGATTCTTCATCTGACAGACAAGGAAAAATGCTGCCTTCTGCCCCTAACTCTGAAAATGGCCTGATTGCTGCTTCTGAAAAGGACAGCTATATTTTTCCAGCTGCAGAGTCCGGGGGAATAATCCCTGTAAACAGGGTGACCGAGGGGCCACTTTGCTCAGGAGACCTGAGAACTTTGTGGCCATCAGATTCTCTGGAGCCTGAGATTACTCCTCCTATGCTTGATAGCTGTTCTGATGGAGTAGATGCAGAGGTTGTTTGTATCTCCAGGCCTACTTCTCTTCCTCTGGTATCCAGAGAAACCTCCAACCTTCCTGTTTCTGCCTTGGAGATGTCCAGCACTGCTCAGGGGAGCAGTAATTCTTCCAGTCACAGAGCTAGTGATGGGGCAGATGAGGCCTTCTCCACACAACAGGCTGATGGCAGTGTCCTGGCAGAGGCAGTGCCATCACCCATCTGTCCTTTGGTATCTTTGGAAACTGCATCCCAGTCAGCCCATTCTAAGACCATGTGCAGGGATGCTGTGGGACAGGTGATTCTTGGTGCTTCTGCTCCTTTGGAAGCCCCTTCTGGCCAAAAAGCTGCTGCACCTGCCCAGGCAAATGGTTTTTGTTCTGGGAAAGGACAAGAATCTTCTTTCCCAGATGCTGCTGTTTTGCTGAAGAAAGCAGAAGAAATAGTGGACTTGGTTTTGCATTTGGCTACAGAAGAAATTATAGCAAAAGAAGGCTTTGGTGTCTGCCAGCTTTGTGGGAGCAAGGATGGTTCAATTAATATGGATATTGCAAATTATCAGAAGGCTGAAAGTGTACAGCTGGCAGCAGGAGAAACCCAGTCAGCTGTGCAGTCATTAAAAGCTTTTAATGAGACCAGTGGAGGAGGCTCATCTTCGCTTACAGAAAATGAAAGAGTGGATACAAATAATCAAGATGGAAAGATACTCTCTTGCATCCCTGATAAAACTGACCTACATAGGGCACTAGAACTAAAAGCAAAAGAAACAGTTGATGGGGTCATTAACTCAGCCATACAGAAACTGGCATCCAATCATCAGCAAGGCACTGAGAGGAAAAGGTTTACTGGAAATGTTCAGCCTAAACCTGAGGCTGAAATGCCAAAGGCTTTAAGTTTGGATATGAGGTTTCCTGCCAACTCTCAGGAACCAACAGAGATGATTGAAACTCAGACTGTAGCTGTAAAGTGTGAAAAGGCAGATTGCTCAGATCCTCCTTTGCCTCCAAATTGTATGGAAAATGGCATAGATTGGCTCCAAAGAGATGAAAAGGTAGCAAATAATGCAATTACTTGTCAAACAAACGGATTTCTTTCCTGTGGCAGTTCAGCAAGGCCAGAATCAGATCTTCTGACACCAGCAAAAGAGAGGCACAATGGAAGGGTATGTGACCATCTGGCTGCAGCAGAAATGTGTGGCAGAGTATCAGCAATAAGTAGAAAATCTGATGGAACTTTACAGTTAATAGATAGAGATACTACTGTGGCTGAAGAAACACTTTTGCCATTGCAGTTAAAAGGTTTGTGCAATAATACAAATATGCCAGAGCGCACACTGCTGCCAGCTGTAAATGTTAATTCGTCATCTTTTATGTGTGGTGAAGAATGTATCGGCCTGCAGAGTGACTCCAAAGATAAAAGCAGCTCTCAGATGTCTCTGGAAAGCAATGCAGAGGACAGTCTGTATGAACTCTATGGGAAAGAGGTTGCAGAGGAAGTTGCTGTACAAGTAAAAGCAACCTTACAAAATTCAAAGGCAGTGGAGAGCGAAGAGGAACGAGCAGAAGGGGCAAATGAGGGAGCAGAGATTAATACTGGATTAGATACACAGTCCATGGTACATGAACTGTCTGTTCCTGGAGAGGGCAGTGAAGGGAAACACTGCTTTGACACAGTCTTTGCCCAAAATAATGAGAACCTGAAGCTGGCACAAATCAAGGGTCAAGAAATGGAAAGAAATTATCAGCTTGAAGAAAATGGCCTGGATTGCAGCAATAACATGAAGGAACCAACAGAACTTTTGGCCTCTTCTCCACTAATTGAACAGTGGGAAAATAGTTCTTTTACCATCATTTACGAAGGTGCTCTTCAAACTGAAAACAAATCTGTCTCAACTGATGAGATGCAAACTGGTTCTCTTTCTCCTTCTAATTTGCCTTCAGATACTATAGATCATCTAAGGCATGCTAGAGCAAGAAACAAGCAGGAGTCAGTCTGTCTTTATGGGCAGGACAGCAAGGTGAGTGAAGCAGCAGAGAGCCGAGGCTCAGAGTCCTTCCTGAGTGTGGAGGCCAAGCGCTACAGAGTTTATCCTTTCTCTCTGTCTCCCATCTACGAGGACGACAGCTCCCAGGAAGATCTGCTGTCCACGGACGTGTCTCCAGAAAGCCGTCCTGGGGGAGTCTCCAAAGACAGCTCTGACCACGCTTCTGTGCTTTCCCTCCTCCAGTCAGTGTCTGAACGCTTGCAGTTCACTGCTCGCTTCAGCAAAGAGGAGGAGGATGAGGAGGATGTGGTGGAGGAAGAGGAGGAAGAACCTTCATATGAGGAAAACATTCTTGATATTGAGAGAGAAAACTGCCTTTCAAGTCAGTGCAGAGAGAATTTTAAAGGAACCCCTCAATCAAATGACCAAAGTAGATCTTTTCTTGAACAATCATTTCTTCTTTCAAAAGAACAGCTTGACACACAGGAGCAACCAGAAGAATTTCCAGATGTGTCTTCTCCCAGTCAGATACCTTGTAAACCAGTTCCAGAGAAAGCTGATGCTGCTGTAACACAGCCTCCTACAAGTGTGTACTACCAGTACTTGAAATCTGCCAGAAAAGGCTCTTCTGAAAAGGGGACCAGGTTTGGAAGCATTCTCCAGGATATGCTGCAGCCAAAGATTCATTGGTTTCAAGACAATGCCGTGCCAAAACTGGGAGAACTGTCAGAGGTAAGATGTCATGTCACATGATATTTATAATCAAAGTGATTAGCCCAGATTCAAAGTTGCTGCTTCCCTATCCTCCTTGCTTCCTTTTAATTAAGTTTTTATCATAAAAGTGATCAGAAGTTTTTATCAGAAGTTATTAGGGTTTTTTATTTCATAGTTTAAAAAAAGTATTCTGATAAATTTTAAAAGATAAAAGTGTTCCTCAATTCAAGTCTTGGTTCAGCACACAGGTGAAAGCAATTTAACTGTAAAACAGAGTATGTGAACAGAAGGTAAAATGGGGAAATAAAGTCTCTGTAATAACACAAGACAGACTTCTCTATGTTAAGGACATTTCAACCTGGAGATGATGGAATTGCCTTTTAGATGAAAATTATTCTTTTATTTCTTTCACTTCTGAGATTAATAGAGTTGTCTTGTCCAAAAAAAGGTATAAATATCAGCTTACTGGGCTCTTTGATATTTCATCACAGTCTTCTACAAACTATAGCTCAGTCAGCAAGTAGATAAGGTAGCTGCTTCCATAGATTAGAATTTCTTTCTTCAGTTTGCTTAAAGCAATGGCAAATGAGGGTATGGAAAGAGTTCTTCCCATGTTTAGAATCTGAAAGTGCCACATAGACCAAGTGTGTAATTGAAGAAGTCTTTCCATGATATTTGGAATATTCCAGTCTGTGTCAGATGTATGTTTTGTTCTTTCCTCTATTAAGAAATGCAGTTTATTGTTTGCTGGGAAGGGGTAATACATTTGTAAAGGTTATAACTTCCATACCACCTCTTCCTTTCTAGCACATGCTGCTTTCTGCTGATTGACCCTGTTAAATAATTTACACCAGCTCTGAATGGCAGTGAAATAAATATTGGTTTTATCTACTAAAGACAGTTGTGTACCTGTACAGGAATAATGGACCCAGAATAATCTGCCTGTGCTTTGTGCCATTGTTGTAGTTCTTAATAGTTGTTTGCCGTGTCCTCTTATTTTCAGAACCTCATTGACAGGGCAAGTCTCAAATACAACCCAAGACCAGGGAAGGTAAGCAGAGTTTGTGTCACATTACTCAATATGATACATGGAATAATTTGTCATACTGTAATTTTTGAATGGAAAGTGTCTGAAGTAGTTAGTCTAATTTTCTCTATTTTTATGTATTAATAGCATGTGCTTTCCCATGCTAATATTGAGAATATATTATTTAAAATCCTGCCACTAGTAATTTTGCTGTCTTTCTCAGCAATTGTTTTCATTGAGTAGAGTGTTTCATAAAGGAAGAAACTCTCAGTTGAGTGGGCACAAATTGCGAGCAAAAAAATAACTGTCTGTGCTCTGTGTTGAAATGGGCCCTCATTTGCATGCATTCTGTATTGTTTCAGATTATTATTTATGATACTTGTGGCAACAAAAGTAAACAAGAAGTTCATTCTGATGTGCTAGATGCCTCATCGTGGATCTTTCCCACTGGAACAGTACTTAGGATAATTAGAGGATGGTAAGAAATCCAGGTCATATTTAAATAGTCTTTCCAAAAGACTGCCTCTGTGTTCCTCTTGTGTTTTTATTTCTTTTATTTATGACACATGTCCCATCTGCAGTAGTGTCTTTTTCTTGCTTTATAATTAGACTGATACCACTGAAAAGGCATAAAACAAGGCTTTAAATACTGCACTAAAAAAAAAAAATTGTTTCTCCTGAGAGCTCGCTTCAAATGGAAAGTTTCTAATAGAGCCACAAGTGAGTTTAGAGCTCTTGTCTGAAGTGCTGAGCCAGTGCAGCCATAACCATGACTAGAAATATATATATTGAAAAATAAAAAGATGGATTTTTACGGTTCAGTTTCATTATACAGTAGCTGTTGCAGAAGGACCATCAAATGAACATTCTCAACTGCTAGTTTTCATGTGGCATTGAAAGGAATGTGGATACAGAAGGATATATACAAGGACCTTTAAGTTTGCAAGTGTTCCTCAATTTGCTTTGGGAAGCTGGGGTCAGATCTGTATCAGTTGTTGCATTGGAATTTAATTGGTGATGCTTACAGGGAATGTTTCTAACTGTCAGCCATGCATGTCACATTTATGCAGTTTTGAGGCAGCCTTGTATGGTTTTGCATACATTTCTTTCACATTCTAGGAAATACTGAATGCCATTATTAGTATGTTTTCTGCCTTTTATAGTGTCTGCCTGAACAGGACACATTTTGATGTGACAGTTTATATATTTGTCCTGGTAAAATAAGGCTATTCATTCCCATTGTAGTTTAGCTGCATTTTTATTTTATATTTTGTCCTGGAGAAGAACTGTGTATTTTACTTAACAATACCAAAGTATTGATGTGACTACTGAGAGACAGCATAAGAAAGATGTGATATTTGTATTGGTAAGAAGAGCTTTTTCCTGGACTTTCCATCAGATGTGCTCTACCAGCAGTGACTCAGTTCATTTTATCATTCTTGCAGTTGGATTTTCTATGAGAAACCAAAGTTCCAGGGTCGAAAACATGTACTAGAAGAAGGAGAAACTGTGCTGGATCACCTTTGGGATCTCCCAGGCATAAAACATCATCGAAGAAACCTCACAGTTGGTTCCATCAAACACGTAACAAAGGTACAGACTTTCTCCACAATATTCTCACATGCATAATTGATTTGTTGGTCACAGTGGTGTATTACCAGCAATGGACAATGTGTGTGTAGTGTTCCTGACTTTATTCAAATTTGCTGTGACTCAGTTTTTTCACTTTCTAGGTGATAAATTCCAGGACTTTAGCTGTGCTAAATTTCCCTCTCTTCCTGAGTCATTGAGGAGGTGGTTATGTTTCTTTGCCACCACCCTCACATGACACAGGCTCCCCCACTTTTAGATGTTTACCTGTCCAGTTACTTGCAATTAAATGGAATCAATTCATATTTTTGAAGAAGTTTTTATCTTAAGCTGTCTGCTGCGTCTGTATGGCTTCTGCTCCAGTAGTGGCTGGGTTTCCAATCCTGTTTGTACAGTGTAGCCTCCAAAAACTGCTGCCATTCCCTCTACAGCTTTTGTGCCATCTGTAAGATCTCCACTTGGACCAGTGGTACACCTACAGCACGTAGCTCTGCCTACAGCCATCAGTTTAGAAGGCTTTTTGTTGAAAAGATAAGAATCAAATGTCTAAAACTAAATATAATGCATCCATTGTTATTCAGTGAATGAGGAATATATTTTCCAGATCTTGTGATTTAAGAAGACTTAGTGGTGTCATTGTTCAGTGTAACATTCCAGTTACTTACAGGGCAGTGGCCTCTGCTGTGTGGTGAATTATCATTTGTATCACAATCTGAAAGATTTTCAGTAAAGTGGTTTTTCTGTTTTCTGCTGGTATAGAGGTCATTTTAAAATTGATAACCTTTCTGTCATCAGTACAGGGGCATAATGTTATAACAATTACAAACAATTCTTCATTCTCTTAAAAAACTTAGAAATTCATTAATTCAAAAGAGGCTGACTGAAGGCAAGAATAATGAAGTTAACATTTATTTGAGCTAAACATAATAAAAGCATTTGACCAATATGCAATATGAATGTTGATCAGTAATGTGGAAGACAACTAAATCAATAAAGGTATTCCACAATAACAGCCAAGGGAAGCTGGATGTGTCTTGGCTATGAAAGAAGACTCTTGGATAGGAAAGATACTTTTTTAACTTCATCATGCTTGATAAAAACCTTTGCAGTACAGCTGAATAGGTTTGACTTTCATTCTTCTTCCAGTCTGTGGCTCATTTATGTAGAACACAGATGGAAAGCTTTGTTACCGTACACTAGTTCGGTAATCAACACTTTCCTCATGTAAATTAAACCTCTAGCACATGTGGTTGGTGCGTTTAGTGCCCTCACTAGGCCAAGTTTTGTCCTCTACATCTTGATTCCTGAAGGCATCCCTACTGTTTTTGGTTGTTTTTTAGCTGTGGTGGAACTGCTTTTGGAAGGTAGCTTCCTAAAGTGCTATTTTATGTATTTATTTTTGTGAAAAATATAGGCTTTGTTTTTATTTGACAGATGGTGGATTCTTTTTCCGGCAGCTTGTGTGTGTGTATTTTACTGCCATTTTCTTTTTCACAGGCTGTCAGTGTCTTTTCTCCAGGATAGTTTGGCCATACTGGCTCTGTGTCCAGGTTGTCTGGCTTGTCTTCCAATTTTTCAAGTAGTTTTTTTTAATGGTCTTTGTTTAATGGATCTCAGTTTCCTTGAGTTAGCAGATTTGAACATTGGCTAAATATTTGAGAAGGAAATAGCTTGCCAAGAAGAGGAGAAACTGTTTTTTAGTAAGGAAACTGTAGGAGGTACATTTAATATTTTATTTTTTTACTAGCATATTGACTGAAGAACAGTCTGCCAGTAGCTTTGTGTTCTTGATTTACCTTCAAGCCTCCCCAAAAAGCAGAGATTCTGTAAAGTTTTTGATTAGCTTGTGGCTTGGCTGACCATGGATATGCATTAGGTGTATCTAAGTGTATTTAATTTCAAGAAAACTGTGGGGAGGAGATTCCAAACAAACAGATTGTGCAACCAGTAAAATGAAGACATGTCTGAAATGATGTGGAGACTGATTTCCTCTAAGACACAAGCCAAGGCTAGCAAAGTCTGCCTGCACACCCAGGTTCAGTGCAGCTCCTGCAGCACAGTCTCTTTAGCCAGGTCATTTCTCTGGCCTAGTGTAAATACATTTTTACCTTTCTGCACACATTGGGCTTTTTTCTATCTGTTTCTGGAAGCCCAAAGAGGGTGCTAAATGTTATGTTCCCAAAAATAAGAGCCAAGAAGAGTTCCTGGTGCCTCCATTCTGGATTAATCATATGAACCACTGTTTTGCAAGGTGACAAGGGATCTGAAACAGCAGTTTATAATCTCTGTCTTCAAGATGGTTAGGCAGGGAATACTTGGACTCCTTGTGGAATCTTCTTAAGCAAAGCTCTTTGTAATGGGATTGTTCACACTATTACATGAAGGGTGTGTTTCTTTTGTTTGTGTGGTTTGCCAGGTGAAAAGAAGCTAATAATTTAACAGGGACTACTTTGGCAGATGCCATAAGAAGACACCCAGCAGCTTCAGATGGTCTCATTTGCTTGCTGGTTTTTACAGAACAGTAATCATTTATTTCCTTTGTATTGTTTTATTTACCAGCCCTCTTGAGTTCTGTAGCTGGGTTTGGTGGTGGTGGGTGGTAGCAAGAGTGGTACAGTGCTGGAGCACTGGGAGTAAGAATTAGGAATGGGTAAAAAAGCCTGGATGACCAACAGGTCCAATTAAAAAAAAAAAAAACAAAGCTCCAGAAGCAGATAGCATCCTAAAGACAAAATGTGTATCTAAAGTGAAATGGTGTCTAGACTGTATTACAAAGCAATCATGTTAATACCAGAACTAATCAGACCTGGTTTTCCATAGGCTCTTCTCTCATCCTTGTTCTGGCATTTCTCTTAAGAAGCCAGACTTGAGTCATTCTTTGTCCTGTTGTTGACACAAAACTACCCCAGTTAAGCAGGCTAATTTGATCACTTCAGTCACCACAGCTGACAGGTCCAAGGAGAAGACCTAACAGTGCTGAGTTTATTTAGCCCTGCTGGAGCTGTTAGGGCTGTAATCCTAGATCCAGAAGAAGGATAAACAGCCAAGACCACCTTGAGGGGGTTGAAGGCTTTAGGTCTGTCACTTCTGCTGGACCTCTTGGTCAGGCTAGAAAAATGTCAGAGATGCCACTAAAGAGGAATATTTAGTACTAAAGGCTTAAGGGTTGTGTAAATCCTCTTCAGAAGGAGCTTTCAGCTTTCTGCTGAGGGCCCTGTTACTCTTCTGGAGGTGTCTGTAAGTGTTCCATGTGCTTTGCAAACATCCCAGCTTGCTTAAGACCACGAGGGAAGCACAGGCATTCCAGGATGACTGCGTGGAGGTGGGAGAATACCACAGAGTAAGGCAGGCAGAGAGGGATGCCTGGAGGCTGTCATCTACCTAAGCACTTGGTGGTTGTGTATTATCCCTGGAAATGAGCACAGCTGCCTAATCTGTTTGCTCTGCTTTTTACTCTGTTTTTGCCTGATGTGTCTGTAGGACAGTGAATGAGTTTAGACTGCTTGTGATGGGGGGTGGCACAGTTTGAGGGGTGGGTTTAGGGAGGAAACCTTCCCATTTGGGATCTGGGCTGAAATACTGTGCTAGCAGTTTTGCATGATAATAGTTGTGCCTGTGTGTATCTTATTTCCAAATCTTGACGCCTTGCAGATGGCAGGGCTTTGTACTGAAGGATCTCCACCTGACTGCTGTCATATTTGTGTGGTTTTCATTTTGTTTCTAAAGATGATGGCTTCATTGGGAATGTTAAAGGACCCTCTGAGAGTAATGAGGGCTGTTAAATATGCTCAGGCAAATATGAACATGCTGAGGCCAATATTTACCAAGCTAAGTTTGCATGCTTGAATTGTATAAATTAATGGCATGGCACAGAATATACATCTGCAAATATATAGTATTAATCTCATACAGTAATAATAAATGTTACCTTTTTCTGCAGTCTGTGCATCAGTACAGGTAAATTGAACTCCATATTTAAGTCAAAATGTGTATTTGTGACTTTAAAAAAATGTGCTTAGAAAATATGATGTACTTCTTGCTTGACCATGTTACCACCTTTAAAAATAAATATTTGAATTGGTTTTGATGAAAACCTCAGTTTATTGTGTGGCACTTTATGAAAGAAATTTGTGGACTTAATCTAGAACACACACAAAAATACAATCACTAGGAGTAGAGGTTTTTTATTGCTTTCAAAATCTGGCTGGAAAGAGATAGTGATAAATAGGATAGACTTTATTATGAGTGTTTGTGCTTTACTTACCCTGGTACATTTGTCATCTCTTGAGCTGGTGACTGCCTCATGAGCTTCAGAGTCAGGAGAGCAGACTTGAAAAGAGCTTACAGACTGGCTTCTTCAAATCTAAAATGAAAAACAGAAGCAAAAGCCTTGTACTAAATTCAAATTAAGCATACTCCATCTCATATTCTGTCTGAGCCCTCAGGCAGATACTTTTATTTTGTACTTGTCTAGTCTTGTAGATACTTAGTTTCAGAATTTATCAGAAGCCATTAACAATCTGGCATCATTATTTGTGGAATTCCTCTAGGTGCAACTTCCGATTTTTGGGATCAAGCTTTATTGTTGGATTTATGAAATTCAGCCTTCTTACATGTCAGATATTTTTAGGAAAAAAAACCACAGACTTCAAATATTTCTCAACTTTGATTTAATAAGATACATATACATGTGAAAACTATGGGGAGATTTTATTTTTTTTAAGTCTTGTCAAGCAATATGCTTAGAATTGAGAAATGGAGTTCCTTAGCATTTTCCCATAAAGCAACATTATACTAGAAAGTCTTTTTTCCTGGTTTTTCTGGGTTTGTTAATCTGAAAATAAAAATTCCGGTATTGCAGTTTCTCCTCTAAAAACAAAGAGTGAGAATTGTTTGCAAGGTACAATACAGAGGAAACGTGATTGTGTGGGTGTGAGAGTTGCCAAATCAGTATTACTGTGTTGCCTCGGGTCTCAGGAGGAAAGTGAAATATCCTGAAGTGCATCTATTCTAATTGCCACACTTAGTGCTGACAGTTCAATAGCTAATGAAAAAGTCGTGCTAACCTAGAAGTGAGCTGTTACTCCATGAAAACCCCACTAAAAACCACGTGCAAAACAAGAGCACTGCAGGTGCTGTCATGAGATGAGGTGCTGGAGCTTCCAGGGCTTTTGTACCCTCTTGCTGGGTTTCTCTGCAAGCTCTTATGTTCTTCCTTTCAGGAGCCACGGTCCATGCAGGCTCTCTGTCATGGTGTGCCCTTCCTGGGTCCTCCCCAAATCCAGAAATTGGGTGCTTCCCTGGGGGCACGCTCAGAGACCGCTCCTCATCCCTCTTCTCTAGCTCACATGCAGAGGGCACCTTCCTCCAGCCACCTTTAGGATTTTGGGAATCTCTGTATGCTGTCCAAGCCCTCTGTCCTAAAGCAAATGGGCCTGTTGGTCAGGAGGAGAAGGGGAAGTGTTTTGGGAGGTTATGGCTGAGAAGTGAAGTTTTCCAGCTGCACACGTGAGCTGCTTCCCACTGGTCCGGAGCACCCTGCTGAAGCAGGGACTTGCAGAAGATCCTCGTTGGTTCACAATGTGTTTGAGTGCTGGGGAAGAAAGTGTTGGCAATGCATGTTATAGAAATACTGTAAAATGAGGGTGGCTCAATAAAATCCCTGCAAATGTTAGAGAGGAGCATGTGGTCAACAAGGTTTTTCTCCGGCATGGTAAACCTCACTCGTAAACCTCCAGTAAAGAAGCAGAGGTTGTTGCTTTCTGGTAACAGGAAAATTGCTAAAGTGTCTACTTAACAAAGTAGATGTTTTCTAATACTGATCTTTTTTCCTTTCTTCATCTAAAATGCTGTAGATTTATTTAGCACAACAAAAATATTGAACTCATATGGCTTGATACTGTAGTTGGATTCTGCATTACAGAATTTAATTGTCATGGAGGGGCAGAAGTGGGAATGTAATAGATATTTCTGGAAAGTTCTAATTAATGGATGCATCATGTGTGTGATGGAAGCATTGCCTTTTAAAAAAGCAGAAGTCAGTATTATTCTGTTCAGTCCTTTGGTTGGAGAAAATTTAAACTGGCCTTTTTGCAGGTAGCCTGACAGCTATAAATTTCTTCTTTGAAAATTGGTGGGAACTGGAAATTTACCTCCCTTAACTTTTCTAAAAATTCCTTTAAAAAGAATAAAACCCTTCTATCATACAAAGGCCAGAGAAGGGTGAGAAGATGGGGCAGAAAAGGAAATGTTTAGGGGCAGAGTCTGCAAGTGTGGATAAACATTACCCTTTGATTTGTTTCCACAGGACTGTGGCATTCCAGAGGTGGAGTTCTGCCTGGCAGCTGGTAGTACAGAGGGACTTCCCATCTGCATACAAGGTGCAGTTGCCAGTTTAGAAGAACTGGATGTTGAGAAAAACCCTTATATAAGAGTCAGATCAGGAGTGTAAGTACTGAACCTTTTAAACAGCATTTTGCCAGCATGTAGAAGAGTAATATCACGTGATGAAACTCAGTAAGCAACATGAACAATATTTGAGGGATTTTGCCAGAAATGAGTAAACATACATTTAATATGTCAGCATTGTGCTCTGTGAGCTCCTAGTTTGAAGGCATTTTTTCCTAGTTGCTGGCAGAAGTCTTCAGTAATTCCATAATTGAGTAGCTTTATAAGTAGAGGAAGCAACTCAGCTATAATTAGCTTTTATTGCATTGGAGAATAGATACTGCCTCCCAAGTCACCCACCCTGTTATAACCATAATACTGTGGCTGAACACGAGAAAATGAGTGTTACATCACCCAAGCATTTCTCAAGCTGCAGCCAGATCCTGACATTCTGGAGGGAGGTGATGCTGTATGACACAGGTCCCTGGCTAACCCAGAACTTCCTGTATTGAGCAGAATGGGCTGTTGTTCCCTGGGCCAAAGCCTCACTTTCCTGAAGTTTAGGAGTTGTGTGGATCTTCCCATAGATAATTGCAGAATGACAGTAGCTCTTCTATTACAAGAGTATTGCCTTTCCATGTGAGCCAAGTCTTCCTTCCCACTATCTCACAATATGTGAGAGGGAGTTAAAAACAGAGTCCTGTCTTAGTTTTGACAAAACTTGGTAGTTTTAAGAAAATAATTTTCCATATGGCTCCATGCCTCTTCCTTCATTCCTTGTGTGGTCTCCTAAACATGTGTTCAGCTTCTACATTCAGCTCTTTTTTTTGACTGAGAACAGTCTGAAGGACTCACAGCATTTTTAGTCCTCATGTCAGAACTATGATAGCTTTCCAAAGGATTGTTGTAAATAATCATACTTTAATAACTTCCACTGAAAAAAAATTATAAGGGACTGATGTAAGAAACCTTTTAATTCAAAGGTGATAATCTTTGATAAAATTCTATGCAAACATCTCATCCTCAGTACTGGCTTTTTTTTGTATACTCATAAAGTACCAAGCTGGCTTTTTTAAGTGAGTGAACAAATTGGTAATTTCTTCTCTTTCATTTATATTTAGCTTGGACTAAGAAAAAGTGTCTGAGATATTCCTAGCAGTGATGTTGCCAGCATATTTAAATTCAGCTTTGTTTTGATGTGCTGTCTCAAACATTATCTAGCTCTTATGAGTACAAAAAGGAAAATAATTTGAATAAGATCTTTGTATTTGGAATCTAATTGATGAACTTATTGAGTCATTTATCCTTACTGTTCTAGATGGCTTGCTTATTCAGACTTGAATTATAAGGGAGAGATGACTGTTTTGGAAGAATGTGATTTACCACCTGAAATTCCTTCAGCAGATGTAAAATCTCTGCGTCCCTTAAGAATGGTGAGGACTTCACAATTCCCTGATAAGTTGTGTGCTGCCTTTTTTTTTTTTTTTTTTTAATAGTTATTTCCCCAAAGGTTTTGATCTAAGTACAGCTTGGGCTCTGATGTTCATTCTGGATTAATCCTCCGTGGTGTGCTTGCTTTGGTCACTGTGACTTGAGCTTCTGCACCCCCAGCATCTTCCTGGGAAACTGCTGTTGTTGGGAGGAGGTCAAATAAGACAGAAAGGTTCTTAATTTTATTGCATCCAACACTAATTAGTTAACCCAAAAGCCTTTCTGGAGTTTATAATTTTCTTTGTTTAGTTAGGGTTTACTGGGGGTGGAAGACCAGATAATGACTTTATTACCCAGTAGTATTTCTCTGCACACAAATCTGGGGATGTGCAGCTGGTTTTTTTGTGTTGACAGACAGAACTTGGATCTGCATGTGAAAGATGGGAAGGGGTATAACACAAATTTTACTGTGTACATAGCAGGCCTACAGGAAGACAGTTTAAAAGCCATAAAGGAGTAAGAGCTAATAGCTGTCTCTTTAGTCACTCAAGTGAGGTCAGTGTCTCTTATTCCCTCACAGAGCATCATTCACTCACATTTCCAGAGAAGATGCATTTGTTGTATTTGCTCTTTGACCATAAACATGAATATGTCAGACTCTATTTTCTCTCTCTCTCTTGCTGTTTTCTCTCTCTTCTAGTGTTGCACCATTTGTGCTTTAAAAATTTGAAATGCATACAATATAGCTTTAAAAATTAATTTTAAATACTGTTTTGTATCGATTAGTTTAAAAACGTGTAGTAAATATTTACTTTAGAATTCTAGACCAAATACTTCTAAATTGCTTGCAGTCTTAGAGGTTTGTCAGTGCACGGATTTGTTTGTAGGTCAGGTTTATAGTGTGCCTGGCCTTTTGAAATCTATAGCCAGCACTGAAAGTGGTGAATAAAATTGCAAAGTTTTCATGCTCTCATAGTACTGTAAAGCACATGTCAGAGGGGGGCTTCAAATTTAATATAAATAACTTATTTTCCCCCTCATCTGTTTTTAGGGAGGACTAAAGGTGCAAATGCCAATGAATGTGAAGGTAAGCACAGAGGGCATTGAGAGTAAAATATAAGCACATTGGGAATATCAAATCTTTATGGAAGTTGCTTTCCTTTTGTTTGGTGTGTGATCTTCGATAACTGCTCAAGGCTTGCTGCTGCAAAATGACTCCCTAATGCTGTCAAGTTCACTTAATGTTTGATGAGGTGTAAAAGTACCAGTAGTTTGTTTTTCACATATTAGGAAAGTGTGAATTTTCTGTAAAATGAGTTTTTCTGACTTGACACATTAATCACTGTAATGATAAAGGGATTGGTAGAGATTTTCGCATTTTACATACCAAGTTTAAAAAGAAAAGGAGAGGGAAGGGAGGAAGAGGACAGGAATAGAACCCTTCTGTCCTAGCCCCTATTCCAATGCAAGAGTTGTGAGAGAGACCATGATCCTTCTGTGATCTGAGGAGCTGAAAGCTGATCCACAGTTATTGTTCCTTTTTCCTCCTTTTTCTACAAAAATGCTAATGCTTTAGGTAACTTTTAATTATACAAATACATGCATGACTTGGGTGTTTTTCTAATAAGTGCTGCAACAGATACAAATATTGTAAATAGTGATCTATGTGATTTAGCAGATAAAGAACTTGAAGGGGCTGTTAACTGCAGTCATGGAAATAACTTCAGCAAAGTACAGGGAGAGGCTTCTTGTCTACTTTTGAAGGATTAATCTCAACATCATGTTTTCTAGATAATAATATATGAGAAAACCCACTTTGGAGGATGGTCCAAAGAGTTTTCAGAAAACATCACTTCTGTCCCAGCACTGTTTGGTAGTGAAGAGGAGTTTCAGGAAATTGGATCATTACGTGTAATTGGTGGAGTGTGAGTATATTTCATTTTTATATTTATTTATTTTAAAACAGAGAAGCATAACTAAAAGCTTAGAAGTGCTAACTGACGATGACTGAAGTCTTCCACGGGTGAAATGTTTTGAGAAGAAGGGAGTGTATATTTCTTTTATTATCAGCTCTTCAATTATCAGCCTACCAAGGTAAATGTGTGAAAGGTGTGAAGTCAGTGTTTGCCATTTGGATGCCAATAAATTAGGCCGCTTTGTTCACACAGAGCTTTAATTTGTATTGATTTATACTTCTGATAGTCTCTACTTAATTTGCTGAAATGACCTTGGGTAGGTGTGGTCAGTCTTCAGTTTGACATTTTAATACCTCTGAAACCTATAAACTGTTTTATTATCTTAATGGTTTTCCTCTGCCAGCTGTTGCATTTTATCTGGCATTGGGTATGTGCTGTTATTTTCATTAATTGAGGTGCTGGATAGATTCTGTGTTGCCCTGCCCTTCCTTGTGTCACAGGTGGATGCTCTGAGGTAAACTCAGCATCAGCCACCAACCCCTCACTTTATTCTTTCACCCTCTCCCAACAGGACAGGACTGTCTGAGAGCAGGCAGGCTGGTTGCTTCTTCCAAAGGCTTCAGTAATAAAACAGTTTTCAAAAAATCTTGCTTTTGTTTCCTAAGGGATTTTCCACTTCAGCATAAAGATGGAATAACATACATCTTTTCAGGCTCTTGTCAGAATTTGATGAGTACTAAATTCAAAACAAACGTAATTGTTAATACTCAGATAATCTATTCATAAGTGCATTGTGTGTTTGCTATATGGGAAGCCTCAGATTATTAAAAATCGTTGTTCTGTCTGTTGTTGCAGCTTTTATTTTTAGTGCTGTGGTAACCTAAACAGCTAAATTAATGTAAACCAAATGGTACTAAAAGTCCCTGCCTGCCAAATTTCACTGCCAACAGAATTTGTACAGCAGTGCTAATATTTATAAGGGAGTTTTAATGAAAGAAATGCTTACAAGGAAAAAGGAGGGGGAAACACTTTGTAAAATTGACATCCATTAGAGATCTGAAGTTGATATGGAAACACCTTCTTTCAACTGAGCCTTATCTATTTATTCAAAGTACTTTGAAAATTTATCTTTGTTTACTGCTAAAACATATTCCATGTACAATATCGTTTATATCTTCAATTTGCTTGTCTGTTTATATATATACATTTTTATATTAAAGTAAAAAAAAATATAAGCAGGCAAAATAATGTTCTACTGAAATCTGTTAATTTGTCACCATCTCCAGCAAGGGTAGGGTCTCATCATTTATTAGCACAGTGAAGAGATCCGCTGCTTGCTTGGTTTTTTATCACTGAAAGTAACATCTAGCTACATCCTGGGCTCTGTGGTACCAAATATTGCTGTTGGGAATGTGACTGGCTGAGAGGAGGTACACGGAGAAGCATTACATAAATCAACTATTGTTGGATAAATAATCACATGGCAGGATCTTGATCCACAAAGAACACTTCATGGGTGCCTGTTGTGATTCCAAACAAGCATTGCTTTGTTCATTGGCTGGGTTTGTGATACTCATTTTAGTGGGTTTGGGGGGTTCTCTTCTCCCTTTATTTGTTAGAGAAAATCATGCATGCAGTTGTTTTGCCTTTACTGACTTTTCTTTTTTTGCTGTTGTGGGGATGCCACAGATGGGTTGCCTATGATAAGGAACGTTACAAAGGCCATCAGTTCTTGCTGGAGGAGGGAGATTATGAGGACAGATGCTCCTGGGGGGGAAGTGACAGTGCCCTGCTCTCCTTCCGCTTCCTTCAGGCTGTAAGTACTCACATGGATTTCTCACAAATTATGCACACAGCTCTGGCCATAAAGAGCAAGCTTATTCTCTGTAATGGTACAGCTGCCTTGGGTTGGGGCATTCCATCTTTTGCCTGTGCTCATCCTCATTCTTTTCCTACTGGATGAAATTTAGACTGCACTAAGAAAAAAGCAGGTTCTAAACAGTCTTTGTGAAGTTCATACAAAAATTTTATCATGCAGAATTCCTTGTCTACCTGCCAGATTTTCCAAGTACCTCAGTCCTGCACTTCGAGCTATTTCAATCTCTCAAATGGAATTTTCTTAAAAGCATAACGTGCCTGAGTGTACAGAGTAGTTCTTGATTAAAACAAAAATAGCTTTTCAATGCAGCAGCTGTTGTAGGCCTTAAAACAGCATTACCCTCTGTCTGTGATTTTTCTGCCAGAAAATTTTGGCAGCAAAAACAATCATGGTAAAAAAATCCCTGCTACTAAAATGTGTTTAGTGTAGGCAAGGATGAAATAATAATAAAAACTATTTGTAAGAGTCTGCTATTGGAAGGAAAGTTAGACATTTTAGCAATGGAGAAACATGGGGTTAGAACTTCTTTATAATTTCCTTTGTTTTGGTTTGGGTTTTTTGTTTGTTTGTGTAAGTGTTTGAAGGATTTTTTTATTATAATGGCATCTCTGTGAGCATTAAATACAGCTGCAAAGAGTAAATTCTTCTGAGACTAAGATTGTTCACTCTGATATTACGCAGTTTTGTAAACTCAGATTACTCATCTCCTCATCTGAAGAGATGTGATATTCCTGAGCCAGGAGTTTTGTGGAAATTGAAGATGGGGATTTAAAGCAAACTCACTTTCTCAACTTTATGTGAGCCCCAGAAGGCCATACTTAAATTCACAACTTGCAGGTTTGTTTTTCGTGATAGTCACCTAGCAAAAGCTGTATTTATAATCAGAATCTATCAAAATAAAGATAGGAGAATGAATGGAATTCAAGAAAAATATCCTTCTCTAAATAACTTTTTGGTTGCTGAGAAAAAAGTAGGTAGGCAATTTCTTCAGATTCCTCATTTTAAATGTGCAGAATCCTATTTAATTACTGAATAATCTTAGCTTTCCTCTCTTTTCCAGCTGTATATAGGATACTTGAGCAACTTAAATTGATCTTTTTAGGGTTTTATGTCAAAGGACATAAATACAAGTTAAAAACAAGTAAATACATAAATACAAGTAAAGGGCATTAATACAAGTTATCATGCATGTGGGTAGCAAGAATGATCTTCCACGTCATGTATTTAATTTAACTTGCACCTAAAACAGTCAGAAGGCTCAAGTTATTAATGTTTAAAAACATGCATCATTCACTCATATATCAACAGAGATCAATCCAATTGGCTTATCAATATGTATAAATATTTACCTATTGATAATAGAAGTGAAAAGGAATAATTCCCCTCAATTTGTTGCATAACTGAAGGCAACCAGCTGCTTGCCAATGGAATGAGTAATGGCCCTGGCATTGTGTTGTTTAGCTTGACCAGCAGATTACCTCCCTCTGGGCAATGTGCAGCACACAGGGCACTGCCCAGGCTGGCCATATGCTCCCTTTATGACTTTGTATACCATACTTAAGGTCAGGATTTTAAAAATAGTTTAGTACCAAACATTCAGTTTCAAGGGGTCCTGGGCAAAAATCCAAACTCTGTGTGCTTGAGGCCCCTGACTGCACAGCAGATGTCCTGGTTCTTCTCTCTGACCTCAGGAATTCTGTCAGGGGAAGGTAAAAGTTGCGATGGTCTCAGAATCCACAGGAATATTGCTGCACATCCCCCTTCCCCAGGCACTGGTGAAGAGGTACCCACATGTGGGCACACTGTAAGGGCTCTTAGCTTTTGGCTGGCTTGACTATTCCTGCAGTGAACAGTCACAAAGGCTAATGGGGCGTTCAGGGGATGTTTGGGAAGCAGAGATAAAAAGGTCTTGTGGAATTATTTTTTCCAGTTGCTGCCAGCTCCCTGTCAGTATCTGTGTTGAACACACCTGAGTCAAATGCAGAGCTCATTCCTAGGGGCAGGCAGCAGTCTGGACTCTGAGCTGCTCTGGGGCAGTGGCATTTGCTTCTGTTCTGCAGTGTCAAATGCGTTTCAAGCTGGGGTTTGCCCATGGCTCAGTGAAAGAGCAAAGTTTCTGTGTATGTTTCCTTCAGAGCTTTCCCACTAATGTTTTCAAGTCTAGTATGATCTGCCTTGGTCTGAAAGTCTTTTCTTAAAAGGTATTTTTCCTGTTGCTTTTTGTAAGAGAAGTTGCAGTAGAAGTTCAGGCAGAAAAGAATGATGGCTGAATTTGAAAGATGTTTTTACAACTGTGGATATATTTCAGCATTTTAAACTTAGTTAAGGAAATTATGTGCGGATTTGATCTAAATTACATTTTGGGAACTCTTTTGCTTTAGGACTGTTTAGAGTAGCTGTTTTTAATTTGCACTAATACTGCACTAGTTTTGTTGTTCTTTCCTTTTTTTTATTTTTTCACTAAAAAATAGTCTGAAGCTTGTTCATGATGATTTCTCCAGACCTGGCACTGTAATGCCAAGTGGATACCTGAAATAGTTGCAGCAGTTTAACAGTTTAAATAAATGAAGGAAGGAAGTTGTCAACACAGTAAGAGAACAAGTTTTACTAGAGAATTTGTTCCATCACCTTTTACTGTCCTGTAAACAGTGCAGAGAAATTGAGTCACATCAAGTTCTAAAATTGGTTTTCATTATTCACTGTGATTGTGTCCTGTAGAAAGACATGGTGTCCTCCAAAGAGCCTGTTTGATCCGATTCACCTGGCCAAATGAATCTGACTGCATGCTGCTTTGGCCTTAATTTCCAGGTGTTTTTTGATAGTTATAAATCTTTGTTTTCTCAGTGTTTAGTGTAATAATACCCATGGTTGAGTCCTCATCTGTTTGTGAGCCTCTGTCAACCACAATTAGCAGTTAACAGCAATTGTTTCTTGTTTGCAAGACTTGGTTAGTTTCAATATATAACTTAAATTTATAACTGCTGAATGATTGAGAAACACTGAAATTGAATTCCTGCTTTCTGTTAAAAGTTAAAGGAGTAAAGTGAATGCATTGTTGTTTTTTGTTTTCCCAAGCAGCAACTGAACTGTGTGCTTAAAATTGCTAAGTAGTTAAAAAGCTGAAGATTTGAAACCCAAATTCCAATAATCTGAAGCTGTGCAAGTAATCTGGCCAAGAAACTAAGCTGGCTGAAAGCACAAAGCAGTGTCACACAGCTATGTAAGAGAGAATGTGACAGTGATAAGCATGATTTATTTATAGCTATAGTGGATATATCCAAAAAGTACAAACCCCTTGTGCTGGAAAGGTGATCTTGCTCAGACTTTTCCTTTTCATAATTATTGCCATGTTGCTGGAAAGGGATGAGGAAGGAGAAGTTTAATAAAAAATTATAGTCGTGGTCATGCTTGCAGTAGTTGTTTGTGAGGTTTTTAGAAGATCAGTGCTAAACGCTTTCCTTCGTAACTCTTCTCCTTCCCACACAGGCATCTTTACACTCTGAGCCATCCTCAAAGAGGAAAGGATGGTGCTCAGGGGCAACAGGCTCTTCCTCTCTTCAGTGCAAACCCCTGAAGGCCATATCAGATTGCCAGGCTTCCAGTTATTCCAGAACTTCAATGCCAGAATACCCCATAGAGATCCACACCATGGAGCCAAGCCCCTTCAAGCTCTATAAAATGCTGTCTTCTGGCTACAACTCTTTCCCAAAATGTTTTATGTTGTGAAGAGTCATTGAGCTGTGACAGTCTTCTAACTCCTGTGCTACCTCTTAGGATTTCATAGAGTCTTCAGTGGCACTTTTCCAGTCTGATGATGAAGATGGGAAAGCATTTGACATCATCAATGAAGAAATCCCTGATTTAGAGCAGGCTGGATTTGGCCCTGAGACAAGGTCGATTCTTGTGAAAAGTGGAGTGTAAGTCTGCTCAAATACATGGAACTGTTAAACATTTCTGTGCACATTTGGGTGCATCTCTTGACAGACTATATTCCACATGGTACATGTGGTGAATATTTGAAGGAGAAAAGTGTTTCTTTAAATTTCCTTGGGGAGTGGAAGGGAAATAGTAATTTTAGTTTTCTGTAGCTCTCATGCCTACACCTTGATTTGGATCTGAGCATTCTTGTTCATAGAAAAAGTTTGTGATGTCGCCCCAGAGGAGTCACACAGTTCCATGGCAGTAATATTGAAAAGATATTTTAGATATATTAAGAACTGGTATAATTTTTGGGACAGGTAAAGCCTGTCCAGAAAGGATGAGATGTGCTGTGTAATAAATTTAGACTGATGACACTGAAAATTAAAAAACTTTTATAGAACCATAAAAGACATTAAGGGCAAAGAGCACTGTGGAATCATGTGGGTTTCAGACAATTAACAGTAATTTTTAAAATGCAGTATTAATATTGTCATAACTACCCTAATGGTGGTGGGGATCAGGAACTGTGAAGTGAGGGGCCTGAACTGCTTATGTAGGGATTGGTGATTAGTGTCTCATGAGGATTAGCTGCAAGAATGAAAGGCTGAGACTCAGTTTGGAGAGGAGGGATACAAATGAGAGCTGCAAAATCCTGAAGGTGGTAAGACAAGATTAATACAGTTCACAGAATCTTGCATGACAACATGTTGGGGAAATGCTTTATGGAACTGGAGATTTGCTTTAAAGCAGATTTTGATGTGGGAAGGAAAAAAAGCTTTTCCTACACTAGAGGCAGTGAGTTTCTGGAACTTGCTGCTGAAGGGACTGTGGTAGCAGAGAGCACCAGGAGGTTAAAAAAAAAGCATTGGATAAATTAATAACAAACAGATTCATCAATGGGTGACAGAAGTGAAATGGGTAAGGACATGCCCTGCTACATCCCTAATAAAATAGTCTCAGTGCTGGGTGAGTAAGAGAGGAATGCACCACCAAAAGTGGGTGATTTAGAGGTGTCTTTCTAACCAGCCCCAGTCTTCTTCTGCCACTGTGCAGGGATAGAAGGACCCTCTAGTTGGAGGTTTCTTTCTTCTTAAATTGCAGGAGAGAAAGCAGGGTGGGAGAAGCTTGAACCGCCAGTTGTTGTAGGCTTTTGCTTAATTTCATCAAGCCTTCCTCAGTTACTTCTCTTTCTTCTTGCACCGTTTTTCCTAAGTCCAACTGGAAAAGCTGTAAGAAAGCCCTGTCTGGGGGATGCCAAATGGGCAAAGATTCAGTTAAGAGAGATTCAAAAAGTTATCAGTTAAATGTCTTTCCTCTGAATTTCTGAGCAGGGCATCATCTCAAAGTGCATTTGCTGGGAAGGCAGACACCTAAAGTCTCGTGTTTGCCAAAGTAGGGAAAAGCAGAAAATCAAGTGTTGTGACAGTTTTGTGCCTCTCATCATGTTTAATGTTGCACTGTCTGCCAGTGGACATTCTGTTGTGCTTGACTTGCTGTTTTTGTCATCAAACTACTCAGAAAAAATGTGATGTTTTCAGTTTAATTTTTGTGTCTTTCCTCAGGTGGGTGGCATATCAGCAGAAGTATTTCTGTGGAGAGCAATATGTATTGGAGAAAGGAAAATACAAATGCTTCTTTGACTGGGGAGGATCTAGTAAAACCATCATGTCAATTCGACCTGTTAAGCTGGTAAGTTACCAGAATTTAAGGAAAACCTTAAAAGAAATGAGACTTTTAGAGTTCAGAGTTTACCATAATAATTAAACAGGAAAGCCCACATTATAACAACCTGTCTATTTGCTTTGCAACAATTAAAAGACCCTCCTGAAAGGTATAATGAGTCTGTTCAGGATGAACGCTTAAATGGACAGATCTTTCTTGTCTTTTGAGAAAATTGTCAGGGAAACTTCATAAGAAGAATTTCCCTTTGGAACACTGCATACATGGAGAAAATAGCCTGACCTGGAAAGATTAATTTGCTATAAAGCATAGTAATTGATAATGTATTTTAAAATACTTGAGAATTTATCTGGACTGTGTTGTTACATAATAGAATTCTATTGGATTTTTTCCCCTTACTTTTATGCTAAAATATTTGTACTAGATACAGTGAATAAAGACAGGAAATATTTTTAATCCATTATTCAATCCAAGGTAGTGCTAACTCACCCAAGCAGATTAGTGCCAGCATTGTCAAAACCCTAATGCAAAACAAAGACAATCTACAGCCATAAGTATTAAATGATAATAAGTAAACATTATTAATAAGTAATAATTTAGAGGAATGCAAAAGGAATACTCAACCTTATTTTGAAGAGCACATGTTGAGAGAGGTGTCTTCTGTTGGTTTCAGTTCTGGTTTTTTTTCAAGAAGCAGCCTCAAAAGTAAATGTAGAGGCATTTACATGGACTCTAATGCACATTATGGGAACTAATTAATGCTGATGCAAGTTCTCTGTGTGAAAGGCATTGAACAATCAGGCAGGTAATTGTGAGCTTACAGGCAGCTCATGGCAGAAATTGTGGAAGAGAATTGTGCCAAGAGCCTGGGAAGCTTTTTTTCTTCTGCTCCTGAGTTCATACTTTACAAATTTCAGGCAGCTTGGCATGTCTCCTAGGAAGTTAATTGTAATTAATGTTGGGGTTTTCTAATGTGTGTATATGTATTTATTGTTGCAGGAGCCCCTTGGGACGAATGAGCCTCCACATTTGGTAAGTTGGTATTACGTAACAGTCTCTAGTGCTAAACTACACTTAACAATTAATGTTGAATGCCTTGCTTCAGATGACATCTCAGTAATTTCAGGTGATACTTCAATATTGTCACCTTGCTACAGCAGATCAGTGATGGAGGAAACTGGCAAATGGATAAAAGTAAAGTCTGCTAAGTGTCGTGCTCTTTGCTTTATTCTGGATCATACCCTTTAGTATTCTATCCCCAAAAATGCAATCAGTCCTATAGGTTTTGAGTGACTTTGGATCTCTATAGCTATTGATTTTCCTCTTCTTTCTCTCTTGTTTCTGGAAACTCATCATCCCATCCATTCATCCTTCTCTTTATGGCAGATTTTCTTTCCATTATTTCGCATTGCATCCAGTTTGTCACTTCTGTGTTTATTTGTGAGGTGAAGATAAAAATTTAAACTGCAGAAAACAAAACTGCACATTTAAACCTGCAAATGCATCAACACCTGGAAGTTGGCTTTTTTAGTCTTGGATGCTGGTAGTTCTTTCCAAAGTCTTCAAGCAGGTAGAGCTCCTCCTTAAGGTTCCCATTTGGTTACAGTAACATCAGAGCTTAACTGGACATATCCTTATGATGAGGTTATATTCCATTAGTGGACCTTTGAGTTATCTTTCTGAAACACAAACCTGCTCTGTGTTCGTCACCATGTGTGCTCTGTGTTCCCTGCAATGTTCTGTCTCAGCAAGGCTCTTCCCTCGTCCAGCATGAGTTGTTTGATCGATCTTTTTCTCTCCTTCTGGCATGGGTGATGATCTGAGTGATTTTAGTGCTCTCTCTGAGATGATTTTAATTAAGCAAATTTGGGAAAGTTTATTTCGAGAAACATGACTTCTTTCCAGACAAAAGATATTTTAGAGCTCTGTGGTTCTGTTTCAGCACGCTTAAGTATTTTGTCATCTGGACACAATTTCTCTTTCTTGCTTGGATGGGAAATGTGCATTGTGTTACTTAGCAGGTGGACCACACCCTCCTTTTTCTCCAATTCTACCATTTTATGATTAACCCAGGACTACAGGAAATGTTTCCTGTCTGAAGACATAATTGGTGTATTATTTTAAACTTAAACACTGACTTCCTGCCCAGCCTATTCACATGGCACTTTGCAGCCAAATCCAAAGACTTGCAAGTATGTTCACCAGAGTGCCTTTGTAAATGATACCAGAAAAAATTACTAACTCAGATAAAACTGGTGAGGTCTAAACAGTCGAAGATAATTTTATTTTCATCTCAGATTCTTATATTTCTTGATCAGGATCTCCCAAAATCTATTCTTTGAGTGTATTATTCCTGTGTTGCAGACCTTTAAGACCAGTTCAAACCTTTGAAGTTTTAATAAGTTGTGCATTACAGGCCTTTTTATTTCCAGAAACACACAAAAAAAAAACCTGTGTGTGTGTGTATATGCACAGACACCTTTAAATATTGACATGTACTGGTTTGTATTTTGCCTCTTGTGGTCTTTAATAGCAGTCATAACACCATTTGTGAAAAAATTGCTATCCTGACTTACCACAATCCTGGTTTTCACAGGATTATGCCTTGAGGCTAGGGAGGAAATAACATATTTTATATAACTACAGTTCTTGTAGGAGGGGAGATATTTTGAGTTATTTTTAATGAGAAAACATTTAATCACGTAGGTTAAGTAAAAGACAGGCCTTTAGATAAATATCAAGATTTTCACATTCAGAGTAAAATAAAAGTTTTCTACAATGAAAACCAGTCTCACAGATTGGAACAGTCTCCTAGTTTGGAACTTCTAAGCATGGTGCATATGAGCTGACAAGTTCTTAAACATCCTGCCTCTTGAGTAAGTCATATATTGGTTATTTTGAATGATCATACATTCTCCCACCTTTAATAAGCACATGTCTGAACTAAGGGAGCTGATTGCACTGTCTATAAGAATGTGTCTTTTTTTCATTTGTGTTCTTACCAGAAATTGAAAAGCAGCAAAATTTTCTTAAATCTCTCAGTAACTTCCCTGACCTTTTCTGCCTGCCAAACTTCCTAATAAACCAAGTACACAGAGTATAAGAAATCTCTGCAAAGAGAAACCAAGTCTACAGAGCCATTCCTTTCATTTATTAAAATAAAGCTTTGCCCAGCAAGAACAAAGCTTCTTTCAATAGAAGGTGACTTGCAGAGATGATATAAGAAACAGAGGTAATTGCTGTGCAACCCTGTGTTTGTATTTAATATTCTTTCCTTTGGATTTTTGGGAAGCAAAACCTCACACACTGATGTCAGACCCTGACAAAGTGGAGATGGCTGCAGTTGGAGACTAATTGCAGTGTTTGCACTGAGGAATCACTGCTCCACCCCAGCTTCTGTCAAATTAAGACCCTCATTCATTACCAGATAAATTCTGTGTTAAAATGAGTTTGAGAATCTTTTTTAAAAGCCTTGCATAGCACGTGGCCTATGAAAGAGAGGCAAGTGTGTATGTATATATATTCCCTTTTGTAAAGAGCTTGGAGATGAGTGGGTAGAAAATACAGTGTAATTACAGCTTAAATAGATGCTTTGTGACATACTAGTGCAGTTGTATTTACAGAAAAGTCAGTTGACACTTTATTCTTTTTATTGTAGCTGATCCCTGCTCTCCAATTAGCACCCATAGCCTACAAGGCCAGCTTAAGCCTTTCTTGTTCTTTTGAACAGGAAACATTCATTTCTTTTAAAAACATAGACTAAACTTTTCCATAAAATCATTTACTGACACTTATGTTTGGCCTTCTCACTCCATGCTGGCAAAAGCACTTGATTTCTTTTCTTTGGCAGGAAGCTTGGCCAATTTGGGGCATGAAGGGGGAAGTAGCTCTTGCAACAGCCATCGTGTTTTTCTTACATTACAGAATATGAGCTGTTCTTTTGATACATTTAGATTTTTCATTCTTTTCCAGCCTGTCTTTCAGGCTTTCAAATGAAATTCATCTCAGTTACACAGTGGCAGCTCAAGGGTACAGAATTCTGGGTGTCTTCACTATACATCATAGCCTACATCATACCAGGGTTTCTTTTTGTTTTGGTGGGGGCTTTAGGGTTTTTGTGTGTGTGTGTGTTTTTCAGTTTAGCTTTGTTTTGGGTTTTTGTTTTTTTTTTTTTTTTTTGGGGGGGGGGTGTTTGTTCATTTGGGCTTTTTGTTTATTTGTTTGGGGGAGGTTGGTTTTTTTGGGAGGTTGATTGGTTTTTGTCTGTTTGTTTGGTTTTTTTCTGTTTTACTTTTATTGTAACATTTTGAGCCTTCTGGCTTTTTTGGGATGAACTGATCACATCTTACTGGTGGGGTGTTGTTCACTGTGACTTGCAGTTCTTTGCCATGACATATAAAAGCAGCTTGGCTGAACCTCAGAGGTCCCCAGTGGTACATTTCTGATTTCCCTCAGAAATCCTCCTGCTAGTTTTGAAATGAAAAGCCACCTGCAGCTACTGTGATCACAGATTTCAGGGCACTTTGTCATTAGCAGCTCTGTATCTTTTGATCAGCATTTCCCCATCCTGCTTTGAGCACTGGATTGCTGAGCTGTCCTGAGAGTTAAGCTGAAGTTCAGGAAGACTTTGGGTGGATGGTAACAGCCTTGAGTCCTACTCTTCTCATGTTTGCCTGGACCCCCTCCTGCTGCAGTTGAACTTACACTTGATAAATCTGCCTGCCTTAGCATCACTGGGAAGTCTCCTGTGCCAGCTCAGAGATGACAAAATACTTGATACATTTCTAAAAATAAAGTAACTGTGGAAAATGTAAAAGATTCTTTGAATGACAATTAATTCAGTTAATTGTATCTTTGTGAATTGAATGGATACTTCTCTGAGAGTAACAGCTTTCTCTGTTTACATTAATGATAATGCATTCATTTTCCTTCTAGTCATTGTTTTTGTTTTGTTTTGTTCTTATAGCTCAAAGCTTTCAGTAATACACATTTCCAAGGAGCATGTGTAGATTTCACAGCAGAAGTTTCTGATTTTACATCATTCATACCATGTTCTTTTAAGGTTCTCCGGGGATGGTAAGTGTCTGTTGTTTTACATGCCATCATTTTCAGTATTACGATTTTTTTTTAAATGTTACAAAATTTCAGACAGCAGAAAGCACATAACACATGCCCATCAACTTCCATCGTGTCTTAGACCCTTTGTCCTGCAAGGCATCCCAGTAACTTTCATTATGTCATTGGTTTGGGTACTGTGAATTTTGCTCTCCCTGGGGAAGGTTTGCACAGTCACCGTGACTCTTTTTTTACTCCAATTAGAATTTATTCCAGATTTTTGAGAACTTTGGTACAGTGGAAGTGTCTGAATTCCATTCAACGTCGTTTGACTCTGGAACTGAGGTTTCTGTACCACACAATTTGATTTTGCTGCGTTTGTTGCTTTGCTGCATAGCCTTTCAAGTCACCTTACTTAAAGCGTGACAAGAACAAAGAGAATTTTTTATTCCTTTTGTCTTTAGCAAGTATTAATCTTGAAAAAAACATACTGTAAATAAGCAGCTAGAGCAGCTTATCTTTTTTGTTCCATTATTCTTGCAGTTGGCTCCTGTGTTACAAAGGGGAAACCACTGACAATCACTGTGTGCTGGAAGAAGGCCTCTATGTTGACCTCAGTTCCTGTGGCTGCCCAACTGCTACAATCAAATCCCTCAAGCCTATTCAATATGTAAGATCTTATTGGGGGAAAAAAATTATATTTTGGAACTCTTTTCCCTGTCAGATGTCTGAAGTGAGTACTTGCCCTAAACGAACTCCCAGTTAGGGAAAAAAGTAAGGTTTGTTTTTTTTGGCTCACGGGATTTTTTGGGTTGGGAACAGGTCAGGCTGCGTGCACACTTGCACGAAGTCACTTCTAGCTGCTCTTGGGTGTTCTGGGTTTCAAGTTGTTCTCTTTTTTACAAGTGAGACACAAGATCCTCCATGGCCAGGGAGTTGGACAGGAATGCATTTTGCCCTCCAGAACAGGAGAGATACAACCTTTTATACATCCCATTGTAATCCTGCACAGAGGACATAAAAATCTGCAGTCTTGGTGTGATGTGTCTGCCTTTCTTCCACATCTTGGTGTGCTCTTATGCAGAAGCATGAAAGATGAGCTGTAACACTGTTGGTAAAAGAGAAGCAAGTGGCTTCTCTGCCCTCTCCTCTCTAGGACTGGCCACCAGCTTGCTCCTTCCCTGATCACAGGACACAAGCTCAGCCTATGTGGCGTGTGTCCTTCAATGCAGCTCCTATGGAGCTAGACTTCTGGGATTCCTCAGTTCAGCTTTTTCACATAATTAAGTCCTTTTTACCACTTGTGAACAGTTATTAAAAAGAAAAGCAAAAAAACCCAACCAACCAAATAAAAAAAGCCCCCAAAAAAACCCCAAACCCCAAGCAAATGCAAACACCAAACCCATGGGTGTGGTGGGAAGGATGTACAGCTCAAATTTGAGAGCTGGACTTTTCACTAGACTATACAAATACAGCAACTTCCCACCTGCTGAGAGCCTGGGTTTTAGATTAAAGTTCCCCTTTTCAAGTCAGGCTTTTGGACTCTGCCGTGCCAAATTCAAGTGAAGTTTTGACATCAAATAGTAGTAGGCCTCATCCAAATCCCCCTGCCTGTAATCTCACAGGGAAGGAAATATGAAGTTTGGCATGGTAGGAGACTGCTGGCTGCCTTTGGTTCCCAAGGGCCAGGCCCTGGAAGAAGCATGTTTGGCAGGCTGTGTGTGGGGAGCTCACACACATCTTCCTCTGCTTCTGCACCTCTTATTTGGCTCTTCTCTTCCCAATAGTAGCCCTTGGATTTCACAAATTCAAAGCACTACACAGCATAAAATACCACTGATCTCCACCTGTTTGTCCTCAGAGCCCCCAGGGCAGTGCTGGGGACACTGGTGTGGCACAGATGTGACCCAGAGCATGCAGCAGGTCACGGCCAGGAGCAGCCACAGTTAATTGAGCATTGTCCACAGTTCTTGGCACAGAGCCCCTTCTATTACAGCATATTTCTGTTAGCTCATTCCAGAGAGGCGCAAGCCTCTTCCCAAGTGGAATTGTTGTGTAGCTGTATTGAATTCATTTGTGGTGTTGGGAACCCCTTCCATTATTCAGCTTTGAATACCAGCCTCATTTCAGAGCTAAGGTGTGTCCCCTGGTAGCTTACTTGTGAGAAGGAGAACTTTTAACCCTGACACCAAGCTCTGGATGTGCATTGTCTCCTGCTCTCCTTTCAGTAGTGAGATGTAATTGCTTCAAGTGGAACTGTGGAGGAGTCCCACGTTGGGAACTTTCCATTTGTTCTATAGAAAATGAAGCTTTGGTGGAAACAAACTATTTGCAAACAGATATAATAACTGCACTAAATTATAAATTTTTTTTTTTTCTATTTAAGAAAGTAAACTTTTCATTTTCAGTTTGAAGACTCCCAGAAATATAATTTGTCTTAAGAGTTTAATTGCATAACAAAATGAAAATTTTCCTTCTAAATCACTGATTTGGTCCAACTAAAATATAAAAAAAAAAAACCACAAAACCTTCAGAGCAACACAAAATTACTTGGATAAGAAAACAGGCTCACACTAGTGATAGATGATTTCACTGTAGTGACAGTATTTTAGGTTGGCTAATTTTTATTCTAGCTCTTAGCCCTTGAAGGGATGTTTTATGTGTTCTCTGGTGTAAAGTGAAGTTGTCAGGATTTAAGTACATTTTTTAAGTGTGGCATGCTGCTCCCACACCCTCTGTACTCACACACTCTCCCATTTCACAAGAAATTTACATTAATATGGTTCCTCTTTGGTTATTTCCCCATATATTGTGCACTGGCATCATGGAGGAATTCAGCACATCTTTGCAACTAATTTCCTCTGTTCCTGATGAAGTTTCCTCTCTCCCATCATACTTTATTCTCCAAAGTGTGTAATACTCAAACTAAATCTTTAGGAGGCCCTAGCTGTGCTTTTTTCCTGCTGTTCCATTTTGCTCAAATACAGGTTGGACTGTTTCATCATCCTCAGAACATTTAGGAAGAGCTGTGGGGTAACAGGAGGGTACAAAGAAGGAACAATTGATGCTGATGCCATTTGCCTCTCATCATCTCCTTTCATCTAAAAATCCCAAAGCACTCTTCCAGAAAGGCTTGTTGATGAAAGATGCTGTTGTATTGTTGTTAACAGCCCTCCTGCAGGAAAGCCTAGCACAGGTTCAGAGTTGCTGCAGAGGTGCAGGTTTCTGTGCCTGCATCAGCAAGGATTTGCCTTTTGCTCTGCTGTGAATTCATGGAAAGGAAATGTGGGCCCTTGTTCAGCTGCAAGAGCAGCTGGCCCATTCGTAGGGCCAGGGTTGCTTATTGGGGCATTTGTCCAGTGTTGCTGCTTGAGGAGGTTAATCTTTTGTGACAGATAATCTTGCAATGGGGGGTTGAACTCCGGTGCTGCCTTTTCTCAGGTGTGTTTTTTTGACAAAATCCCTGTCATATTTGGTGTGATTTACATGGACAAGAATACCCAGGATTCTTGAAATCAGCAATTAGCTTTCCTTCTAAAGTGTCACCTTCAACCTGTAATTTAAACCAGTCTCCTAGTTTCTAAAACCAAAAATGAGATCCAGGCTGTAGGTTGTGCAATGCTTTTTTTTATGTTTGATTAGGGTTTTTTTCTCTTTTCTTCTGAGGAATTCTTTATTCTTGCTCTGATCAATTGTGATAATCCTTGTATTTCTATATTATCTTCTCTAAGTTAAATACAGGTGTTAACTAATCTCCCCAGCATTCCTGTGAGGCAAATAAGGAAATCAGATACAAAAACTACCTGCAGTTTCCCAGGGCCAGGCACTGAGTCAGTCTGTGTGGCTGGGACTGGACCGTGGGCCTTGCATTGTCCAGGCATCCATCCCACACTGAAGGGAGCAGCCAGGCAGGAGCAGTTCCAGCAAAGGCAGTTATAAGTGATGAGCTGGCCAAGCCTGGAGAGAAGGGATTTCCCCAAGGATGGTGTAACACAGCTGTGGAGGCTCCCCCACTTCACACTCTGGTAAATGCTGGCTGCAAAGCAGCAGCTCAGCAGCAATGGCCACTGCACCATCCTTTGCCATGGCTGCGTTACACTCAGCCTTTGGTCTGCCCCTTTGCATTTCTCCCTTTGCCTTTCTTAGGCTTTCCCAGCAAAGCTTGCAAAACCTAAGTTGGCAAAAAAAATATATATGTTTTGGGATGGGCCCTTTTCTAAAGTGTTTTATTAGTAAAAATTCTCACAACTTTTGTGATGAAAAACTGTCCATAGCTAAAATGATGCTCTTTGCTCTAAGCATGTGTGCAAATTCACCTGTGCACTTGGGTTTCAGTTCCAGTGCCCTCCGGTCATCTTCTTTGTGTTTGACGAAGCCCATCTTGCACTGATCCTTGTTTCATCTCAAACACTTCATGCTTGCATTGTGGGTTTTTTCCTGAACTAGTTAAACATAAAAACCTGTTCTGAGTTGTGAAAAATTGTCTTGCACAGCTTCACTAAAAGCAAAGCAAAAATCATTGAGGGGGAAGTCTGAGCTGACTTGAACTGTGCAAGAGATTTCTGGTGTGTTGATTTTTAGTGTGTTGATTTTCCATGGTTTACCTGTGTCATTTTCATTGTGCCATGTGCTGTGTTAGCCACAGAGCACCACACCTGTTAAGTAAAGTATAGCAGTGTATTTAACAGTTCATAAGGCTGCTCATATCTTGAAATGCTATATAAATATAACTTTCCTTAATCACTGGCCTCTTGAACATAATAAATCCCTTGAAATTTCTCTCTGAACAGTTGCATGAAAAAACAGGACAAGCAAAACCTCTTAAAATGTTATTGGTGCTGGTTTAAGCAAAGGCAGTCAGTTCCTTCACACATAAAAATCATGTTAAGAAATTCCATAGTGTTTTGTTATTCTCACAATTGGCAAGCTTTTCCCAAAGCATGGCATTTCAGGTATTTTCCTTGAAATAACTGTGAAAAGAAGCTAAAGTAATGCTGACCTAGACATGGGAGTGGGTAAATATAGATGTCTTTGGCACACCTTTAAGGTGAAAGTGCTCCTCAGCATTCTGCAAGAAAGGCTGGAAACAAGATGCCTCCCAGCCTAACAGCTTAGCCCCAAACTTTGTTTTTCACTGTTCCTAGTTTCCATGGAGCTGTGAAAACAAAGTCAGAGAAAAAAGCCAGGCCAAAGTCACTGCTGCCAGCTGTTGGCCTAGGAGAGAATACAGAAGGTGAGGAATCAGTGCATTGCTCTATATATGGCTGTGGAACAGGAGAGCTCAGGGCTTGGCACACACAGCAGCCTGGTTTCTTTCTGGACTGATCTCTGCTGAAGTCTCCCTGGGACAGAGGGATCAGGGCCATCAGTGGTGTGTGTGTCAGGGACTCTGAGCAGCTGGACAGGGAGTTCTCAGAGCTCTCAGTCCAAAAACTCACAACCACAGCAGAGCTGGAATCATTTTAATTGACTCCAGCAGTTTGCTGCTGTGGTTCCTGGTGCATAAATGGATATGCTGGATCAGGTGACTTGTCCATCTGGTACAGCAGCCCCGTCTCTTAACAGCCTCAGTGTTGCAACAGCAGGATCATTACTTAGGATTGGGCAGTAATGTCCAGCACCACAGATGCCAAATGGTGTTTCTCGTGGTTAGCAATGCACCACGAGAATTCAGCACATCTTTGTGCTGAAAATTGTTGGGCCTGTTCTGGACATGACTTCTGGTGTCCACTTAGGTGAAAGGCAGTGCCAGGGCTCTTGCAGACAGGAGTGTGATGATTCTGCCTGGCTGAGCAAAGCAGCGTCAGGAGTAGCTGCCTGCACTAGGCTGCTGCTCTGGCTTTCAAAGTGAGCCTTTAGCCACCCACTGTCAATCTGATCCACCCCATCCAGCAGAAGAGCTGACATTCCAAAATAAAAATGTTACGGGTTTTAATCTCTTTCTAATGTGTAACATTAGATTTTGGGAGTACAGTAGGCTTTAAAAATCTCTCTGAGTGGATGATCCCAAGCTCTTCTTCCAAATGTGTCAGTGAGCTCTCTGTCCCTGCAGTGTTGCATGACTTGGGCTGTCCCTGCACTGGCTGGCAGAGGAAGGCAATCTCTGAGCAGACTGACCAGCCAGCTGCATACCAACTGCACTGAGTCAGTGTCAAGCAAATTCATATGTCCTGACACACCCCTGAGCTTTTCAGAGACACTTCCCTACACTGCATGTGCCTCTTCAAACATGAGAATTAATTTTCCTTAATTACTCAGTGCCTGTGTCAATTTTAATTCAAGATTTTGTTTCATTTAATTCACCTGAGGCCATGTCTTTGCTGCAGGAGAAATCCCAGATTTTGCCTGAGCCAGCTCTCTCAGGATAACATCTCCTAAAGGAACGTGCCTTTCCTGGAGAGGCAGCTCACTGAGTTAGTCAGAGCTGCTCCCTCTTCCTTTCCAGGTGTAAACTGCAAGTACTTTTGCTTCTGCTTTTAGGTTAAAAATGCTGAAGCATTGTACAAGTGTTCCTTGTAGTAGGGCACGGAATTTGTGTATTTAAATCTGCTTCCTCTGTTTTTCTGCTGGCGTTATAGCTACACCACATTTTCACGCAAAATGATCATTTTATTTGCTTTCATAGGCAGTCAACTGTAGAAAAGGACATTAAGTGAAAAATGTTTCAATTCTACATGAAATTATAGAATTTACTTATTATGCTCTTCTTTCAAGATTAGCAAAAAAAAATAGGAATGTCTGTTAAAAACACCGAGAACTTTTTAGTTGACCTTTCTGACCTTTTATGATTTATAGCTCCTTAAAATGTTGGCAGTGAACTACAGCTAATTGAAGTCTGTGGACAATAGACTTTGATTTGACTCACTATTTTCAGTGCATGTTCCATCAATAAGTAAATAAAGTAGATTTTGGAGAAGCAGTCAAGACCCTGATGATACAAATTGGCTTAAAATGAGTTTTTCCAAACAGAGGCCTCTGCATCACTGGTGACTCTGTGCCTGGCCTGTGTCAGTGGGGCACTACACTGATGACAAAGCTGCTGATAAATGAAGTTTGTTTCAGCTCTGTGTGCTTTGGGGTTTTCCCTTGTTGTTATGTTTGCTAAGGGAGCACAAGATAACCCACAAAAGCATTGTAGGAAATTCAACTGAAGTGGGCCAATGTCTGCATCATATCTAACGACTGAAGTTGGACTATTCCTACTAAAACTTTGTGATTTTTCAACCTCCTTCTTCCTCCTCCAGGTTTTTGCTGAGCCTTCCATTAGTCTGTTCAGCCTGGAATGCTGCAAGGGCAGAGAGCTGCACTTCAGTGAACCAGTCAATTCTGTTTTGAATGAGGACCTTCATTTTTACACCCAGTCTGTGTGGGTGAGAAGTGGATTGTAAGTATGGAAAAAATACCCCTGTCAGTTTTGCACTGTAGGAGCTAACAGTGTCTCATGATTATTGCCTTGTTCATGGGGTGGTTTACATTCTTCTGTTCTGAAGCACAGACTTTACAAGGCAGGTAGTGTAAACTCAGAGTGCCTTTATTAACAGGCTGTAAAATGCCAGCTATAAACTGCAGTGATTTAAACTACTGCAGTGGCTCAGGGAAGCTTGATGTGCTGACTGGCTGCCAGAGAAGCAGCAGCTTCTGAGAGGAGCTCAGGGTGGATCTATCGGCTGGAACAGTAATTTGCTTCTGTTACTAGTTTAACCCTTCTCCAGGAGTGTGAATGTAACCCAGGTTCTTCTGTGAAAACCTTTTACATCTGCAGAAGTGATCTTCTAACCTCTTCCACAGCTCTCCCTTTCACCTTTTGGAAGAGCTCCCAAATGTTCTGTTTTCAGCCAGGTTTTCAGCCTCCACACCCACAGCAGCAACACATAACTTGCAGAGTCTCATCCTGCAACTCAGAGTGGCTGGAAACTGCTGTTCTCCTAATGGGACACACATTTATGTTTATGTTTGACCTTTCCACATGGGCAAGGCTTTAATTTTCTTGAGAGAATAGAGAACATAAGCTTCCCCACAGAGCTTTACCAGTTCACAAAAGTTCCCAACATTTGTGCCACTTCCATCCTGAACCTTTGCTGAAAATACAGAAGTGTGTGTTGTCTGGAAATTCAATTCCTTTGCCCCAGCAGTTGACTGAAGGAAGGGTGATGGCTTTGGACCACGTGGCAAGAAAGCACAGGAGAGTGAATGCAACAGGCCAGCCCCTCCTGCATCTTTCCGCTCATTTTTAGGTGTCCAAGCCAGGTTGGGTGCCTCCCTGTCCCTGGGATAGGTTCAGGGGAGGAAGGCTGCATTTCCTCTGAGCTCTTTTCGATGCTTCCTAGGAAAGAGAGTAAAGATTTCCCAAGGATGGTGTAACACAGCTGTGGAGGCTCCCCCACTTCACACTCTGGTAAATGCTGGCTGCAAAGCAGCAGCTCAGCAGCAATGGCCACTGCACCATCCTTTGCCATGGCTGCATTACACTCAGCCTTTGGTCTGCCCCTTTGCATTTCTCCCTTTGCCTTTCTTAGGCTTTCCCAGCAAAGTCTGCAAAACCTAAGTTGGCCAAAAAGATAAATATGTTTTGGGATGGGCCTTTTTCTAAAGTGTTTTATTAGTAAAAATTCTCACAACTTTTGTGATAAAAAATTATCCATAGCTAAAATGATGCTCTTTGCTCTAAGCATGTGTGCAAATTCACCTGTGCACTTGGGTTTCAGTTCCAGTGCCCTCCAGTCATCTTCTTTGTGTTTGACGAAGCCCATCTTGCACTGATCCTTGTTTCATCTCAAACACTTCGTGCTTGCATTGTGGATTTTTTCCTGAACCAGTGAAACATAAAAACCTGTTCTGAGTTGTGAAAAATTGTCTTGCACAGCTTCACTAAAAGCAAAGCAAAAATCATTGAGGGGGAAGTCTGAGCTGACTTGAACTGTGCAAGAGATTTCTGGTGTGTTGATTTTTACTGTGTTGATTTTCCATGGTTTACCTGTGTCATTTTCATTGTGCCATGTGCTGTGTTAGCCACAGAGCACCACACCTGTTAAGTAAAGTATAGCAGTGTATTTAACAGTTCACAAGAGACCTCCACAGCCTGTCCCCATCCCACACAGCAACAGGTAGCCTAAAGGCTGAGACTGTCAGGTGATTGTAGGATGTTCTAGAGGGTTTGTTTGCCTTATCTGGGATTCAGAGTTCAGGAAGGCAGATTTAGAGGGTTTTTTGGCTCCTGGTCCCAAAGGCTGCTGTTGGCTTTAGGCAAATAGCAAAGAGTTTTGTAAAAAAGGCTTCTTTCTGAGCAACTGGCCACCTCAGTAAGGCACAAACCTGGAATCTGCCTTGGCAAAGGTTGCTGGGGTTCTCAGGGGTGTGGGAGAGGTGGCACAGCCTGTGTGAGAGCAGAGGTGGCTTTTGCCTATGTCACTGAATGCCAGGAGCCCAACCCGGCTTCAGATAGTGATCACTGTCTTTCCCCTCTCTGTTCCCTATAAATGTCTGCTCTGAGACTGCATTCCATGTGAGACTGTTGATGCTCCAAGAGTAATGTTAACAGCGCCTTGACAGAAACCATTGCAAGTGGAAAAAAGGCAGGATTGTGTTCAAAGTATAAGGAAGACACAGGGGCGCTCAGGTTAGTCAGGAGGTGTGGACTTGGTTTGAAGAAACAGGGAGCCAGCCTCATTGCCAGGCAGCTCACAGCTGGCACAGTTGAGCCTCCATGGAACCCTGAGCAGGGCTGGCTCTCAGTTTCTCTGAGTTGTGGGCACTGGGCAAAGGCAATTCCAGGTGCTGTGAGGCTGTGGGTGTTTCCTCTCTGACTCAGAGCACAGCTATCCCTCATGTTCTTGGCAGCTGACCTCTACAACAGGTAACCTGGGAAACCAGCTTTTCCTTTGTGCTCAGAGGAGTTAATGAGCCAGGCATTTAGGAGTCACTGTCCACACAGTAATGTGCTATTGATACAAACAGAAGGGATCTGTACTCCTGAGGCTGCCTTTGTGAGCAGCATTTACTGAGCAGATGCCCAGATAACAAGGGGTCTGTATGAGCCAGTGCTTTAACTGGGTGTCACAGGACTCAGCCACGTCCATGGTGTATTCATGACAGGAAAATCTGCTGCAGCAGGGTGTGGGGGTTTGGAGTGAATACCTGTAATGTGTTTTCAGACAAATGGAATTGTATAAAAAGCTTTAACTGTACAAAAACTTCAGAAGAGATCCTCTCATAATTAATGTACACAACCAGGCAAAGCTGCAAGTGTGGCTCCCTGGTTTCCTAACAGGCCTGGCTGAAACCAGCATTATTCCCATCTCTGGGCTCATGCAGAGGTTCTCCTTTTTTGGGGGAAAAAATGGAGGGGGAGAGGGGAGATGGGAAGTGTAATCTGAAAATTTTAGGCAGACAGACAGAAAACAGGGCTGAATTTCAACAGAAGGCAGTCATCGCACTGAAATGGATGGATGGATGGCATTTTGCAGCACAGAGAGAGGCATCACTGTGTAGAGCTTTGGGGGCTTCCAAGAGCACAGCTCTGACCTGCAGTTTACTTTTACTGTGGATAACAAGTGCCCTTCCACGTTCTGTTTTGTGTATCCAGATGGATCGCCTACGAGGGATGCAATTTTTTAGGCAGGCAGATTCTGCTGGAGCCCAGGGGGATTTCAAACTGGAGTGAACACAGTGGCTGGAAAGTGATTGGCTCCCTTCGTCCTGTGAAGCAGGTACTGTAGGACTGAGTGAGGAAAATGGGGTTTTATGGACAGGGGTTTGTGCACAGGTATCAGTTCTACCACCAAGCACATTGAGGCGTGTTGTACTCCTTAAATCAGGCCTAATGATGACAGCCAGAAGGACTCACTGGAAGATTGCTGAAGCAGAAAATGCCTCTTGTAGCAGTTATTGAGATCTGTGTAAGGTTCCTAAATGGAAATAATTCCCAGTTTCTTGGTGCCAAGTTTTGTTTTTCAGAATTGCTCATTAGCATGTTCTGTGGATGCTCTATTTTTACATTTTTGCCATATAACAGTATAATGAGGAAATCAATTCCACACTGACTTGTTTCATAATTAACATAAATGGAAGCAAGAGCAAATTTTATTGTGCTGTAGCCTGGATTTCCAAAAGAGGCAAAGCTCATGAAGTTCCCATCAGGTTTTCCCTCTCTGTCTCACCCCAGGTAATTCCAATTTCAGTCTTATTCAAAGGTTCAGGTCTCTAAACCACAAAGAGTAACTAAACACTGTACTGATACAGGTTTTGTTTATGGATGCTTAGTAGGAGAGAGTTCTTATTGTCTGTAGCTCAGGGTTTGTTTTAATATGGAAAAAACGGAGATTTAAAGCTCCCAGAAAAAAAGCTGTCCTGGAGTTGGGCTTCCAACAGAGCTGCCCTTTATAACTCCCTGCTCTTTATTTGCACTGAAATCAGTGAATAACAGAGCAAAAGCTCAAACCCTGCAGTTGCCCTGCAAAATCCTCTTTATTTTCTGAGTAAACCAATAAACAGGGATACCAGGTCAGTGCCCTGTTTTTCCATGTATGTTCAAAAAGAGTGGTGCATTTCTCTGCCATATATTCCAGTTAGGGTGGGCTGAAGTTGCTGGATTTGTAACTCCGTAAGTTTTAAGAATTAAAAGATTGTGGAGTACTGCCCTTGGAATGTGCTGAACTAGGCATATTTGCAGATCACAGGAATTAGTTCTATAGCCATAATTACATTCTTTGTAAAAAGACCTATCTGCCATTGCTGTTTATAGCCGCCCATCTGCATGTGAAAAACCACTCAGTGTGCTTCACATTCACGTTGGTTTCCAACCAAAAATTACTGAACATCCTCAACTGAGAACAAAAATCGAGCATAGATGGAGGGGAGGATGGCGGAGGGGAGGCCCTCCCACATCAATTGGCTTGATCTCTGTGTTGTAAATCTCTCCCCTCACCCTTGCAGCCAGCAGTGTACCTGAGGCTGAGGAACAGGGCCCAGGGCAGGTACCTGACCGTGGCTGGGAGCCTGGCGGACATCCGGGCGACCTCGGTGTGCGCGGCCCCGCGCAGCCGCAGCGACTCCCAGCTCTGGCACTACTGCCGGGGGCTCCTCAAGTCCAAGGTGAGTTTCAGAGTGGCTTTCTATTAGTGCTACCCTTGATGCTCTGTTATTAGTATTTTTTAAAAAGCTGATGGTTTAACATTTAAAAAAATGAAGTAACCTAGACCAGCACATTTGATCAAGCAGCTAGTCGGGTGTTGAACAGTCTGTTCCTCGCTTGCTTCCCAGGGTTTTACCAGCTACATCAGGATCTACTGCCATATGCTCAGTGCCTGAGACAAGTTAGGCACAAAAACTGGGACTCTGTAGGCTGGATCTCACTGCTCTCCCTATTTCTTAGGCCAACAATACCTGTCTGGATGTCATCGGAGGCAGAGACGTGCCTGGTGCCAAAGTTGCCCTCTGGCCAGAACATGGGAGGGACAGGCAAAAGTGGAGACTCAACGAGGATGGAACCATCAGTTCATACCTCAGTGAGCAACTGGTGCTTGATATTAAAGGTATTTAAATACAAAAGCTCTCAAGCTCACAGGTTTTAAGTGTGATTTTTGATTAAGGTTAACTTCCATAGTCCAGCTTTTTTTTTTTTTCCCCCCTTGTACTTAAGGTCAGGAACTGAATCCTACCTTTCCTGTCCAGTTGCTTGACAGTGGGACAAGAAACAGCAGGGCAGGGAAGAACCTTTCTCTTTTGACTCCAGAGGTTTATTTTGATCAGATGAACTGTTGTGCTTTGGGGAGATAGATAGTGCAGATGGCAAGGAGTGCAAGTTACAGAAGACAAGGTGATGAAGGAAAACCAACCACAGAATAGCTCAAAAAGAGAAAAGGAGTTTAAAAAAGAAGGCTGGTTAAAACTGTCATTGCTCAGTTACAGACAACAGCCCCCTACGTCATAGAATTCCTATTTTTCAGCTGATTTTCCTACTTAGTCATGCTTCTCAAAGATTGTGTATAGTTTTTATGAGTATTTCTTTCAAAAGCTTTCCTTCATGACTGCCTTTTGTTTTTAAGGAGGAAATTATTATGACAAGAATCACATCATTATGAATCAGCCAATAGAAAACAAACCTTCACAGAAATGGGATATTGAAATATTGTGAGTAAAATCCACCCCACAGATGGACTTTTTGTGGGCTACCAACATGTAGAGGGGAAAAAAGAACCCAACTACTGAAGTCACACACCACTGGAACCATAAGCAGCAATTCCTCTCTATTTTCCTTCATGCCAAGCACCAGCTCCTAAAAGAACTGAATTTTGCACAAATCTGGAAGATGGGAGGTTGTTCCAATGTCTCTCTGCAGGGAAGCTGATTCTGCAGAGGCTGCTCCTGTGAAAGTCACCATTACTCTTCCTCTGAAGCATGAAAGGTAACTGCAAAAGAGCAGGCAGAGGTTCTGCAGCACGGGAAGTGCAAGAGATAGGAAGGGACAGGCTCTTCAGAAATGCTGTCTTTACCTTCCTCTCACACTGCTGGAAGCTCACTGAGAAGTGAATGCACTGATGAGCTTCAAGGAACTTGAGTGGGACTTTTATGTCCCAAGTGAAACTGTTTAGGTTCCAAGTGATCCTCAATCTCTCATTAAAATGAAGTTTATTTTGTTCACAAGGACACCTTTTGAACTGAACCAAGGAACACCTTGGAATTCCAGCTCAGCATATGAAATGAGGCAATACAGGGGCCTTTCACCCCCTAAATGATACTGGTAAACCTTTGTCTTCTCTGCTTTTAACAGCACCAAATCAACTCACCTCGGCATGTATTTCCAAAGGTGCCAGCAGCCTGCACTCCAGGGCTGGCCTCATGTTCCCAGAGCAGCATGGCTGCACGTCAGGGTCATCGTGGCACCAAGGACAACTGATGGTGCAGAGCTTGGAGTGCCGGGGCTCTCCTCACTTTCCACACTATGCAACCACAGCTATTGCTCCAACAGAGCCAGAAAAGCTTTTTCCTGGCTCAACCACAGCCCCTTGGAAGACTGTGAACACCTGACATAGAAGTCCCTCAGCTCCCCAGCTTCAGCAGCACTAAATTAATCTTCATTGAAAATATTTTTTTCCAGCATTTGTACATTCAGGGTATGTATTCCTAGGACTACTTAAAGAGTTCAGGTTAGCTGAAGACAGATATTTGAAATTCCAAAAAGCTATGCCAGCTGTGCACTCAAACAGGATCATCCCCAAAGAAAGACATAACTCTTAAGTTTGCCATAGAAATAAAATATATGGATGTCTATTTTTGTATGAAATGGAGTTCTATCTAGTACTATTTAAAAAAAATTTACTTGCACTTACTATTTTACATTCTAAAATTATCATAAATCTGCTGTTTGAGTAAGATGCTCAAATGTTTGTATATATTTTTTCAACTAAAGCACTTGTTAAGCTTTTTTCCATATAAGTCAGTACATCAAGTGTTCTGCATGTGACTTTCCATATGAAATTTTAAAAGCCTGTGTAAAAAAACTGTAGTTTTTAAAATGAAGAATGACTAAATCATACTTGGTGTCTCAGTGTTACATAACAAAGTAAAGCAGGCTTTTGTACTTAAAAGACATTGAATGTAAAATGCTAACGCATGTATATTTTAACTGTATAAAACTTTTTAGGAGAAACATTTGGCTGGTTGGTTTCTTTTTAAACAAACTTAATAATAGTTTTCAGCAGATGTTGAACACATTCCTATAAAATATTTCTTTTCCAATGGCCAAAAAAAGGCAGATAAGTATATTGAATGTGTTGCTACATGAGATTGCACATTAAAAATCAATGAAGTATTATAGTAACTGCACCAGACTCACCAAACCCACTCAAGTGAGTATTGAAGATATAGATTCCAACTATAGGTTTTTGGGTTATTGTCACTTGAAATTGGTGCTGGGGGAGGTAGAGGATAAATATTATTGTTTGTTTATTCCAAGGATGGCAGCATCTGAGGGAAAAGGGGTTTTCCTGGGCAGTCTTCCCTGTGGGAACAGCACACACAGCTTTTACCAGGGAGCTTTTGTTCTGTCAGGGCAATCAATCAGATTTTTGTGCTGATGTACCTCACAAATGAAAAAAAAAAAAAAACAAGTTAATGTTTTATGCCCAAGTTTTTGGAG
The DNA here is from genome assembly GCF_048771995.1 of Taeniopygia guttata. Taxonomy (NCBI): domain Eukaryota; kingdom Metazoa; phylum Chordata; class Aves; order Passeriformes; family Estrildidae; genus Taeniopygia; species Taeniopygia guttata. Next base: position 15,329,748 of record NC_133024.1, on the reverse strand, counting down.
CCTGTTCCATGTATAACTTTAGATGTCCTCCACAGCCCAGCACCTCTCCAGAGGGAAGGGGACATCACAGCACTGGGGGCACTTAAGAGTGACTTCATCCAGCCACACACCTGGAGCTGTGGCTCACTTACCTGTTTTTCCCCATGCCCAGTTTCCCAGAAGTGTGGAAGGACAGTTAACATTTGGCACCAGAAAGCAGCAAAGTACAGATACTGCAATGCTTTGTTAGCACTACAACCAGAGGCCGGATGGATTAAAAAAAACTTAATTTAATAAACCTCAGTCTCAAGAGATCGTTGATAGCCAGAGCAGCTAATTCACAAAAGCATCAAAGAACTTCAATCAGACATTCAGTCCAGAGTGACAAGGCAAGGTTTTCTTTCTCTGCATCTGAGGTAAGGTTAAGCTCTTTAACATTAACAGTGCTGCTACTCCAGATCTGCTTCAGTGCATCCAAGTATGACAAAGGGAAGCGCAGCCCGTGAGTCTGCTGGGGAAAAGGAGACAGAAAAAGCCCCTGAGCAAAGTGCAGTGACTTGATTACACACCAGGGTGTGAGGCTGTGGGGAGGGAGCAGCAGGAATGTGCTCCATTCCCACAGCACACTCCTGTTGGTGAGAGCATGCCTCAAAAGATACCTTTAAGTAAAATAGGTTTAAATAAAACTGTAACTCTTCCATACTGTAGCACACTTTACAAGGTAGGGATGTTATGGCACAGAAGAAAAAAAAAATTTTAAATTTACCCTCTTGCTAACTCTTCCCATTATGTTAGCAAGGTCACAGAGCTTTAGTTCTAGCTGACATATGCAGTCTTTGGGCACAGAAACACAGAGAACCTTCATTCCCACACTCTTTTTTAAGAGCAGGAAGGAACATCCTGGGATATTATGTGCAGCTCAGGTACCAGTGTCCAGCCTCAGCTCTAGGGGAGCAGTGAGATTTACCTCAAAAGGGAAATAACAGCCTTGCAGCAATGGCCAAGGCAAGGCCAGGCTGTGCTCTGTTCTGCCTCCTTGGTGGAGTTGTGCAGACCTGAATTAGATTTTGGAAGAGTGAGGTCTTTACTCCCAGTGCTGACCTGCCCCAGGCTGAAGCGAGCAGCCCTACACAGGGTGTTGCAGTGCATACAGGAGCTACCACAGGTCTAACATGACAGAAGTGAGGTGCAGTGATCCCCATGGAATGTGTGCTACATCTCCAGCAGCCTCAGACAGGACCTGCTGAAGGATACACAAGTAAGAGAAGCTTTTAGTTGCTCCAGCAGCTTTGCTGGAGCTACAGGGCATGCACAAGACATCCCATTAGCATCTCAAATGTTTAATTAAGCATGAGATCACATTACTTAGTCAGCTCATCCTGGTACTCTGGGTGCTGAAGAACGCAGCCAAACCCACAGTGGCAAGATAAATTTTGGGTGTTTGCAGGAACAAACCTGTGCCAGGCCATCCTCACTGGCAGGGTCATCCTCTGTCCCCATCATGTGAGTTTCTCTCCTGTTCTTTAAGGAATGATACACATAAACCATCTCCCTCCGAATTTCATCCTAAAAGACAGCAGGGAGAAAATGGTCACAGGTGATCCACACCCTCACACCCACCTCACTCCAGTGCCAGCTCCTTAATTCCACAGGCCACTGCTACACTGACCCAAGAGCCACCTCCCACAGCAAGAAAGGACTCTCCAACACCTCTGATAAATCTATTTACAACTTTCTGCCTTAAAACTGACCCTGCTGGAGTCACAGGACTGCTGCTGTGTAGAAAACAGGCCATTTAAGGCACCTCTCATGGAAAATCTTAATGAACAGGTGTGCATCAATAAATCTCCAGTCTGAGACTGATCTGTCTCTTAAAATCCCATGCCCATTATCAATCCTTGGTGAAGGCTGTGCAATAAAATTGGGGAAAAAAGTCTCCCAACCCTACACAGTCTCACAGCAATATGGACACAAATAAAATGGAGGAGGACAGTCAGAAAGTTCCGGTATGTTTTTCTTAGAGGGACACATTCCACTCATAAAGGAAAAAAAAACAACCAACCACAAAAAAAACTCAAAACCAACTTTTACACAATAACCCATCCACTCTATGCATTTCCCCTCCCCCATAATTTTTAAAATTAAGATAACAAAAAAGCACTTCTATAATTTCATACTAATAAACCCTCACAGATAAGCAGCACAGTAAACACAGAATGATGCAAGGAGCCAGAATCTATGTTGTGAAATTAAGTTAATTAACAATTATTAAGTTCCACTGTCACCCACTAGGTACAGAGATAACTCAATAGTGAAGACTAAATGCAACCAAGAGAATTCCCTCTCTTCAGGAACCCTAATTTTGTAATTTCTTCATGTTCTTAAATAGAAAAAAAATTAAAGAAAACTCTATTATCAAGAGCTAGAGAGGCCATTTTAGCTGCTGTAGTGACTTACCCACGTGATTTAGATAAAAGCCATGCAGAATCACAGACAATATAATTCTGTACCTCCCTCCAGAAGGCTGGAATGTGCTCAGCAAACAGCCCCAGGATCTCTTAACAGCAATAATGGGATGCAGGATCCAACCAAGCAGAACTGCACAACCCTTTTAGTACAACAGAGCAACAATTCTCATGCCTCCCACTCCCCACCCCAGGCATACAAGGGGGGCTTCTTTTACTTACAGCATTCTCTTGATCTGGTTCCACGGTGATGATAGCATGATCTCTAAACTGCAGTCTGATTTTGCTATCTATTTTTGGCAATTTCCCACCTAGGAAGAATAAATTCTCCCTTAGGAAAGGAAGAAAACCAGACATGCTTCAAACTGAGCCCCCTGTGCACTACCCATTCTCTCATAGCCAGATTTTTTGTTAACCTGTGTTTCCACAGCCACAAGTCCTCAAACTTGTGGTGGAAGGAGCAATGAGAAAGACTTTTTAATTCTAGGATAATCTTTATTTCAGCCTAAGGGAAACAGTCATCTCTCCTGCCAGACACTGGGAATTGACCAAGAGAGGAGTGCAAGCGCACACGGAGCCAGGCACCACACAAAGCCGGGCCCAGACTGTGACCTTGGCCTGCCATAAAACGCTACAAGTTTTAAGTGGCAGACTTGGCCACTACCATCACATCAGCCAGTTTTGGGAAGTTCAAACTCTACCTGGAGTCAAAGGATCAGAGTCACATCCCAGGCACGGTGGCAACCGGTGCATGATGAAATCCTTCTTCATGTCGGATGATCTCAGTTCCCTGGAGTTCTCCAGACTGTCTGCAAGCCTTCTCAGAAGGCTGCTCAGCTTTTTGGTGCAGTCAGCTGCGTTCACCTGCTAAACATCCACAGAGAAATCAAGCTGAACAGACCAGGCCTAAAGCAGTGCAGCAAGGCAGTGAAAATCTGGACATTCTTTTATCTTTGCTTAGTCCCAAACCAAAGTTTGTTTCCTTCACACATTCCCCGCGAGCTGTTCACATATCAAAGCTGAAGCAGCAGGACAGGACCACCATAAGGAGGTCCCACAAGAATTCACAGCTTCACTGACTTAAAGATTCAGGAGAGAATCCTGACAGAACTTTTCTGACAGATCACCTGGATGCACCATTATTCCCTGAGTCCCACCTACTAACCATGAGCAGTTGCCTTGGAATGCTTGTCCTCAGCGCCACATCCTCTTTTGCTGCATCAAACACCAGGCCAGGAATTGCATCCAGTAAGAAATCTCCCCAAGAGCTGAAGGACAGGAATAATAATTAAAAAAAAAAAAAACCTGAAATAGTTGCATTGAAATAAAATACACATCCTACTTTTTTTCCTAGCTAGTGTTAAGATGTAAAACAATTATTATAGCCTCTTTTTTTTCCATGTCTACTCAAATGTTTCACTGTCTGCTCCCCAGTGGGAAGAAAGAACTCTGGCCAGTAAAAGGAATTGGGCATTTACTTTTTAGTGCCTCTCTTGCCCCCAGTTTTCATCTGCCAACAAATGCCTTCAGCTACTCACTGCTTTTCCAAACTGTCCTGTTTATCCCACACATGCAATCCTCTCTGCCTACTGGGATCTGGACCAGACAAACTCTGCTTTAACAGAGATGTCCCTTTTGTCTTGGTGCCTAAAAATACCTCCAAGTGCCACCTTCACAGCTATTTTCAAATTCTCTTCATTTTTCCAATGAAATGTTTCCACATCATACTTCCATCTACAAACCAAATCAAAACACCAGAACTGCTGCTGCTTTTACGTACACTTGCTGACAGCAGGGGCAGAGGAAGGCTCTTACACTTCATTGCCAATAACCTTAATGGACGATGATTCCACTTTTTAACCTTGGAAGAAGAGCAGTCTTGAAGCTTTTCCTGCTCCTCTGCTCAGCCATGACAGACATCCCCAAGGAATGTGCTCCTGACAAGTCACGCACTGGACTGGCCCTGGGCTGGTGCAGCCATGGAGAAACTGCACTGCCTCCACACAAGGCTGCAAATCTCCAGCAATCCCATTAGAAGGAGCTGAATCCTTGGCTTCCCAGCACTGCTTGGCCAATAAATCCATACAGATCCAGCTGGACAAACCCTGCTGTGCACACTGGCCACAGGAAGAGTGACCAGCAGCACTGACTGGGCTTCCACAGTGGCACAGCTGGTGGTTAGAGATTTATCTCAGTTATCTAAAATATGCCCAGACTTGTTCTGCCCTGTTTTGCAGCTAACAGAAATCCTTCCCAATTCCTAATTCAGACCAATAATTCCAAGCCCAGCACCTGAGAGCTGGTGGCAGCAGCAGCATTCTTCCCTGTGTGATAACAGTGTTTCAATGGGGGGACAAGGACCTGACCTGTGTCAAAAGAAATCTGACTCTCATGCATGGGGTAGAAAATGAAAAACACAGATTAGCAGAGAGTATTTGCATGGAAGAATTTGTCTGAAGAGGTGTGGGTGACCATCAAATACAGGAGGAAACCTGATGAAAGGAATAACTCGTGGCTCTTTATCTGGATTATGAAATGAACAGCAACTTCAGCCATGGGTGAGGGTTTTTTTTTAAAGACAGTAGTCAGTTTGCAGTTGTAACACTATCTTCCACATTAAAGTCTCCAGCTGGTAAATAATAAATAAAGCAATTAAAAAGCAATCAAGCTTGCTGCATGAAAACCTGGCAAAGAGACTGCTTCAAACAACAATGGTCTCCCTCCCCTCTTTCCCCCAAACCTTTAATTACTGCTACCTCAACACTTAGATTCTGTCCCTAACAGCAGGGCACCTATGTAGTAGTGGGGTGTATTCCATTCTCCACCTCTGGGGGGAAGCTGACATGCCCTATCCCTGTGATACCCACAGGAAAACAAACCACACAAGGGCTGGATAGGATGAACACAGTAACGACTCAAGCAGAGCTCATTACAATATTTTTTTTTTTTAAGAAATAGGACATCACTTCTTTGAAGCACCAGCTTCAGGTCTGTACAACTCACAAACATCATCTGGCAAAGGAAAACCATACAAAACAAGAAATAAAGAGGAATTACTTGTTTTGGTAGGTGCTGATGGTCACGTGTGTTGAATGGGAGATCCCATGAGGAGTGTCAGCTTGGTGAATAGTCCCTCTTGGGAAGTACAATAAGTCACCTGGCTGCAGGAAAATGAATGAGAATTGATACATTTAGGCCTCTTGGTCAAACCTTACTGTAGTCCAGAGAAAATAACTCTGAGCAGACAGACTGACAATATATATTCTTTAAAAATCACAAGACTGAGCAATTCTCCAATGTACACTTTAATAACATAAAGCAACCTACTGTCAATATTTGCTCTTCACCTGTCTGCAAACACGAGCTTTTAGCATGCTAGAACATGCACAGGAAGGGGACAAAGCAGCTGAGATGAATCTGTTGGTAATTCAGTGCCCTGGGAATTTGCTCAGATCATATCAAAAGGCAAGGCCAGTGTGTCACAAGAAAAGTCAAATCGTCTGAAAATGTTAGTAAAAACACTTAAACAAGTAGAACCTTCCTCCTCCCCTATCTTCTCACCTATGTAAATTAAAATATCTCCACAGAAAATAATATAGATCAGGGAAGTTGAGACAAAAAAGAAGTGCAAAGCACATGAAATTGCCTCCACAAAGGAAAAAATCCGTTTTCTCATGCCTTTTCTTATAAACACCAGCACAAAGAGAGCATTCATAGAGCAATACTGATGAAATGTAATTCAATTTTAACCTTATGGTCTTTAAACTTGGTCACATCAACTACTTCTAAGATCCTTGCTACCAGAGCCCAGACCACCTGAAGCAATTAAATTAAATCTTTAATATGAATTAAAAGCAATTAAACCTTTAATATGAATTCATGTGTGGGACTCCCAATCTTCTCTTCTGGCTCAACGTTGTACTCCCGAGCCAAAGGCACCGTTGGTTTGTAGAGCCGCCAGTGCTTCTCTCCTTCCAGCTGGAGGATGAACACCTGCAAAAGACCATGAATCCAAATTTTGGGGGGTGGCCTAAGGAAGCCCTGCTGCCCCTCACACATCCAGCTCATCAGGTATTTTAATTTATCTTCTGACTCACCAAGTCTGGGGAATCAAGCCAGAACCAGGGACAGAAATACTGGCAGAGGTTGCTTTTCTGACAAATACAGGTTTTCCCCTTCCCTGCTCCCAGCTACTCCCCAGCATAGCAAATGCAATTCCTTTCATATTACCTTTTAGATATCTAAATGCAGAAATTAACATTTGAACTAAATTCTTGTACTCTATTTAGAGACAACAGAGAGAAGAGTTGTGAACTGTGATCTGTTTTATCCTGAATTTGGAAATCCCTGTTCCTCTCCAGTCACTTAAACTTAGCCATTATTGTTAGTACACTTTCAGCAAAAATACATAAGGAAACACTTGCAAATAATTACCCTAAGTTTTCTGTGGAAAACCAGAACTCTTTCTTGATTGTTTATTGTGGGGAAGAGGTGGAAGCACACACAGAGGCATCCACTGCCAGAAGCCCACAAAGGGTCCCACAGACAAGGTGGTGTTGTCCTACCTCGACATCATCGTAGTGAGGGGGAAGGCCCTGAGACCCCTGGGGAGTGATGTAAACATTGGAGCCCACCAGAGACCCAAAGTAACACTCCAGCTTCTCCTGAATCTTCCACAGCTCCTCCTATTAAAAAGGAAAAAAAAAAAAAAAAAAATAGATGCTGTTACTCCTGAAGAGCTCAGCCAAGTTTGGCTGCCACCAGCCCATCACTGAGGAAGAATGGTGACATCCCCACAGGAATACACAGCCTGGGAAGCAGCTTCTCCTCAAGGCAAGCATTGCACTAGCAAAGAAGATCTGCCATGGAAGCAATGGGAAAGCCAAAAACTCTGGTGTCCCATCAGAACACTGATGTTTGCTCTCTTCCCTGTACCAACTTCAGTATGCAAAACCAGGCAAAAATCAGGCTAAACAGAGCAGAATAAAGCTCCCATCATCCCATCTGCATCTAAGAGAGAATAACACAAAGGTCAGACATCTTTTACAAATGACTCCAATTGCTTGGGAATATTCAAGTACAAACTTTACTCCTCAATACCCAACATGTGACAGGGAAACATCAGGAGATGCCAACAACTGAGATCAGTCAGTGGCACTACACGTGGGACTCAGCTGTGTATTTGAGTCCTTATTTGGGCCCACCTCACAATTAGACTGCCTAAAAAGGGACAAAAAAGGACTGCCTAAATCAAAGTAACTTCAAGTATCCAAGTCCTTTACAACAATGCAGCACCACTGTTTCCCTCCCATACACAAAGACTGAGGACACTCAGCTAAAATGGGGTGGTCACTTCCATGGTGCAGTTCAATGTTAATCCACTGGCAAGAATGGTGGAGTGTTCTGGAAGCACTTGACATGGTTTCACACTTCATCCTTGATTAAAGGGAAGTGGTACAAAACCCGTTTGCACAAGGAACAAGTGGAGCAAAGAGATAATCTAAGCACAGATGCCTAACGACCAATTATATGCATTTAAAAAGCATACTTAATACTACAGAAAAACATTATAGCATGAATCACACTTTGTTCTTACTGCAGAGCACTGGAATATGCTGGGCAGTGCAGAAGTATAAACCGTGTTTTAATACAGTTCATGTAAAGATTCCAGCAGGTCATCAATGCCAACCTCCCCTGGGGACAGATATAAAGCCATGTCTAGTGCCACTCAGCAAAAGCCACACCACATTACAAAACAGGTGTTAATTACAATGAAACAATCCCACCTTAAATCTCTGAGGTTGATGAAACTGTATTGTTGCCTTTTTCTGGTCAAAATCCTTCTTCAGCTGCATGTAATTCACTCTACCTTCTTTATTTAAAACCTTCTTTTTCCCATTGACACACCTGCAGACATTCACATCCCGCCCGTAGTACAGGCCCTGGCTGCACAGCTCCTTCAAGTGTGACAGCTGGAACAGGGACTGGTAGTAAGCAGCCACCAGGACATCATTCCTCTGAACAAGAAGTGGCTTCTGCTCCCAGTAGTCCCTGAAAAACTCCTCTTCTCCAATGGGAGAGATCAGGCTCCTGAAGAGGCTGTCTGGGCTCTCAAAACTCAGGACTAATGGAGAACCAGCTGCATCCAACCTGGGCCGTTTGCACTGAGCCTGTGTTTCCTTTGCCACGTCTGCAATCTTCCCTCCTTTCTTGGGCATCTTCCTGTCCAAGGGGAGAGAAACCCAGAACAATCAGCAAAACACAACCTCAAGAGGTCACAGGCCCAGGGCAGCAGCTCCTGCCCTGTCCAGGGGGATTTCACAGTACACTGGGAACAGCTGTGGCTTCAGGAGCTCACTAACTGCTCCCAGCTGTGATGGAACCCAATGGATCATTACCCATGCAGGAACCCCCCCACCCTTACAGAGAACCTGTGGGCAAGTTGACAGGTAGCAAGAGCTTCCAAATTATTATTTTTTTTTTTAATCAACTCAGCTTTAAGAGATTGAGTGGCAACATGCAGAGGGAGGTGGAGAGAGGGAGCAGGATCAGAAACTTGTATTCTTATTACATATCCTTCAACAGGAACAGTTTACAAAAGAGGAACATTGTTAGGCCTTTCTGTTGATGCTATGTAATTACTAAACCTACAAGCTTAAAACTTGTAAAATGTACCAGTTTAAAGACCAAAATGCCAAGATTCTGCTTTTATTTCTGCCAAGCTGTCAAACTTTGGTTTATGCAGAATAAAAATAATTATTTCATACAAGTACAGACATTTAATTTTAAAGCTGAAAGTCATTTACTTTGTTTTTCCACAGTATGTCGTGCAGAATTATGCAAGAATAAAAAAGTAAATTCACAAATGTTTTAGCTGCCAAGTTCTCAGGAATCTTAAGGTACAAATTGAGTTAACAGTAGGTCTAAACCATGTGCAGACAGACTTGCCTTGAGTCTGCTCCAGCACTTCCTCCCCCAGAGCAGCAGTAGAAGCCTGCCTGGGGAGCTGAGCTAAGCATCCTGAGGATGAGCCAGCCCAACCCTGGAGCAGCACAGCCTGGCAGCCAGCTCGGGGCTGGCCAACCCAAACTGACTCTGGGCACGTCTGAGCAAGTCTGAGAATCCAACCCATGAGGAGTCAGAACATGCTGATGCTTTCACTTCTGAATAAAAATAGCACCTTTACTCCCCAAAAGCAAATGCTATCAATGCACTGAGATGCTTTTACTTGCACAGATCCCTTATCCTGAGACCTAAACTCCAGCTGTGGCATTTCCAAGCAGCAGCAAGTTCTCCAGTGCAGCAGGACACCCTGCTGATCCCCCAGCTCCTGGGCAATGCTTCATCAGCAGTTCCTGTCCCTCAATAGTAACCTGTGGTCACCTCAGTCCTGCAGGAGGGAACTCACATCACCACCTTCCCAGCAGGATGGACATTCCCAGCAGCAGGAAGCCACTGTTCTACATGGGGCAAGGGAATGCTTAAAAAAATTAAAGACTGAAAATTAGTCCCTGGTTGGCAGCAAGATCTGAATATGCTGCTGACACTAGGATCTAAAACTGGCGTTCCCCAAATGTCAGGAACACAAATGCAACCACCCTGAATTGATGGTTTTGAATTCCAGACCTAAAGCCATCATTTCAACCTCTCAGCTCACTCAGATTCATCTAATGAAGTTAAATTCACATAGGTACTGTTCACAGAACTCTGCTTCATTTACACCATGTGCTTCTCTGTAGTGTTTTGTTATTTATCACAACTGCAAACCAACAACTGGTTTGGGTTGGAAGAGATCACCTGGCACAAGCCCCCTGCCATGGGCAGGGACATCTCCCACTCCGTCTATTTGGTCAAAGCCTTATTCAACCTGGCCTTGAGCACCTCCAGAAGATGGAGCAGCCACAACTTCTCTGGGCAAGCTGTCAGGACCTCACTAACCTCACTGGAAAAAATCCTCCCCTGTATCCAATCTAAACCTACTCCCTTACAATGTAAAACCATTCACCCTTGGCCGGTTGCTACAGGCCCTGGTAAAAGGTCTTCATCTCTCTTACAGCATTTAAGTACTGAAAGAATATCCTTGGAGAACCTTCTCTTCTCCGTGCTGAACCAGCCCAGCCCTCTCAGCCTGTGTTCACGGCAGAGGTGCTGCAGCTCTCTGGTCATTGTGGTGGATTCGCTCCAACAGCTCCGGGTCCTTCCCGTGCTGGGCACCCCAGAGCTGGGTGCAGCTCTCCAGGGGCCCCGGCTCCGGTCCCATTTCCCACCTCCCCACACCCGCAGCTCCCTCTCGGCAGGGCTGGAGCAAGAACCGAGCGGCAGAAGGGGCTGCTCGCTCAGGGACAGCTGCTGTCACCGGTGTCCCCGCACAGAGACACAGCGCGCGTTCCGCACGGCCCGGCAGCGGCGGGACTCGCTCCCCGGGAAGCAGCGGGACCACGGGCGGGCATGGCGGCCCCGGGACACGCGGCGGCCCCGCCGCCACCCCTCCCGTGCCTTCCCCTCCCGTGCCCGCAGCCCGCACTCACCCTGCGGGAGGGAGGGAGGGGATGGCGGCGGGCCGGGATAGATCGGATCGGATCGGACCGGGCCGGGATGGATCGGACCGGGCCGGGCCGCCCCCGCCGCAGGATGTGCCGGTGGAAGCGGGGCGGTCGCTGCCGCGCTGGGTGTCACGGGAGGAGCCGCTTCCGGGCGGTCGGAAGGAAACACAGCGCTGTTCCAGTGCTATTCCTGTGGGTACTGCAACAGGAACGCAACAGTGTCTCCGCTGAAGTTATTCAGAGGATTCACTTTTGCTTCGTATACGCAATGGTGTCTGGCGTTTAGCTACGCGATCTTTTCCCGGACCAAAATCCTGTTCCAGAGTCCCTCTGAAGCTGCCCCAAAGAAATCTTCAGAATCCTTACCGAGCACATGAAAACTTCCAGAAGTATTTTGAATTACCTTTACTAAAGAGGCCCGCTAATGGTTTAGTTTACATTGGCGAATGATATCAGAAAAAGATGTTAGGTAGGCTTTACTAAAGCTTTATTCTTGTGTACCGACAGCTTGAAGAATTATGAAACCTTTTAAGAATGAAGTTGCTCCGACTTAGAAATTTGAATCACCTAAGCTACCTCCCACAGGATGTTTTCTTATTACACATGGGTGTAGCAGCAGATGTTAAAAATAGTGAGACCACATCCTGCACCTCAGCTGATCACAGAAATCATGACAAGCTGTTATTTCAGCTCCAAAAAATCCACAAAGTACCCTCAGGAGAACTGCCTGAGTGCCATCAGGATGAACGCTCCCCAAGTACGTACTTACATAATGCCTGCGGTGCTTTAACTCGCAGGAAATGTTCTGGGATATAAACCCCACGCGTGGGACTGGCTGCAAAACCAGCAGGAATGGGAAATACTCGTGAATACCTTTTTAAAGATTTCCGTGCTGGTCTGCAGAGACAAATTGACTGAGAGTATTTATTACCATACCTGTCAGGAAGTTAACACATACTTCAGAGGGTCACGGGAGTTCAGCCAGCCCTCTAGCACCCCCTCTAGACAAGAAATAATTCTTTGAAATACTGTTTGTTATCTTTTACTATTTATACAAGCGACACATTTTTTTATGCATAATTTATCCGGATATAATCCCTGTCACTGCACTTAATGCAGATAAAAATTATAAGCTTTGCTGTAAAAGTTAAATGTCATCATCATTAAAAGAGCATGTAGTGACAGGACAAGGGGGAATTGCTTCAAACTGAAAGAGGGGAGGATTAGATTGGATATTAGGAAAAAAAATCTGTACTGTGATTTCGCGAGGCCCTGGCACAGGTTGCCCAGAGAAGCTGTGAATATCCCATCCCCGGAAGTGTTCAGGGTCAGGTCTGAGCATCCTGGTTTAATGAAAGGCATCCCTGCCCAGGGCAGGAGGGTAGAACTGGATGATCTGCTGTACTCTGGGTGGGGAGAACCCCTGGCCAATGGTTTCATTCACAGGAGAAAGTAACAACAGCTTTCTCCACCAAAAGCAACTCTGCAGCTCTCTGGCACCTGCACAGATGTGCCTAGAAGGTAAATGCAGGCAGGAATCTCTTTTCCTCCACACCTCCATGTGAGGGGACCAGTTTACTTCAGCCTACACAGGGCTTGGGCATGCTGTGCTGCATGGCTTCTGCTGCTGCAAATCCTGCAAGGAATTTAGAAAAGGGAAGAGATTTTGAGTCTTTTCTCCATTGGAGGCTGAGGCTTCACTGTTGGCTACACAACAAATACTTCTTGTAGGGCAGAAAAATATGTGAAAACAATGATGTTATATTAGTTCCTGTGAAAACTTTAGAAGACACATAACACATCTGGAGCAACTAGATGGGATCTTTTCAGGCAATCTGGAACATCTGTGCAGGATGCCTCATAATGGCAGCGCAGGAGCAAGGCTGTGATGGTGTATTTTTATATACAGCTATACTATACATCTGCTCAGCTTGAGGTCTGCTGTGCTGTTACTCTTGCCAAAGCCTGTGTGTCCTTTGGCTTTGCATTCCCAGCATTGTCATTCCTGGTATGGTTCTGCTTTCCATGACAGGATTTCCTGGAAAAGCATCAAAGCTGTCTCAGCTCTGATACATTTGTTTGGCAGCGATCTGTCCCGCTTACTCCGTGAGATTTCAGTCACTCAGCAGGCACCGTGTCACCACTTCTCCAGCTCTGGATCTGGGAGCTTGACAAATGCAACTCTTTGAAAAACATAAGAGACATCATCATGCTCTGAACAAACAAGATGGGAGCAAGAAAATAAGTAAACTGAACAAGAAAAAAAAAAAGTAAGTAAATAAAATAAATAAAGAAACCAGAGAGTGACTTAGGCTTCCAAATTTATTCCCACTTCCTTGACCAATAAACTTGACCAAGTATTTACCTTGTGACGCTTTTTGTCACCAAATGATCATTTTGAACTTCAAAATGATGATTTTGATCTCACTTTGTAAATATAAACTCAGCTCATTAAATGACAGACAAACCCAAGGAATTTAGTGGAAAACACTCCTTATTTGGAAAAGTTACAAAAGTAATCTTGATTCTTTTCTGGAGCTGTGAAAACTTTCTGTGTTTATCCCTGAACATCCTTAATTCAGCCTCCTTAGCCTGAACCTAAGGATATTTCCACGCAGGATTCATCTGAGACTGACAGGTTTCCTGTATGTGTCTCTGTTTTGGCACAGCTGTTTCCTTTTATTTCCTGGAACTATGCTGGGGATCACTGCTGCAAGGGGCAGACACAGCTTCTCCTCACTGGAACATTCAATCTCAAAAGCCAAAGCGAGAGGGAGGGAGGCAAAACCCCAAGTTTACATGCAACAGAAAGCAGAAGAACCGAAGGTGTGGTTGGTTTGTTCTCTTGACAAAGTTGTCTAAAATGTCTGACTCAAAGCCTGTGTTTCTAAGCCAAAGAGTTCTGCAAGAAGCAGGGGATTACAGCAGGTAGAGGTGAGGCAGAGGTGAACTCATGAAGGACACAGCTCATGCTGGAGATGCTGCTCATCCACCTAGGAAGTGGCTGCAAGTGCACAGGGTCTGGAACGTTGTCCCTGTGCTGCCTCAGGGATTGGTGAGCCAGATTCTTCAAAGCATGGAGAGTCATGGACAGCTGACAAGGGTGAAGGGTTTTCTTGAAGCGCTGCTGATGCACAGTCTACAAAGCCCCATCAGCCTGGCCTCCTGCTGGTCCCTACTGCACTGCTGAGCCATAATTTTCCCCCTGGTTCCCATTCAAGGGCAGAGGCTGCTGAGGTGCACAGGGGTTGCCCAGGAAAATTGGAATGCAGGAAGTGAGCCAAGGACAGGAGCTATCCCAAAGGTATCCCAAAGTGGTTGGTGCCGACTGCTGACCAAAACAGGGGGTGACAAAGGGCTCCCTTAGTGAGCACACAGCTGCTGTGCTACTGCAGTGGAGCCTGTGCATGGGGTCACCCCGGTGAAGCTCTGCGTAGTCCAGTTGGAAAAGAACCCAGACACGTGAGAGTTTTTCATGAAGAGTTTTGCTGCTAACCAAACCAGGTCAGGTTTGATGCAGAAGTCTCTTTTGGAAAATTGTAACCTTTTCTTCTACTGCTGTTGCATTATTTTTGAAGTACGATGCAACCCTCATAAACAAAATAAAGTCTAGCTCATAATAATTTTTGTTCATATGTACAAACCCCAGTAAAAAAAGTTGAACACAATATATACACTGGGAAATATAATCCTGGAATACGTGTCAATAACGTGATTGTTCTGTAAAATAATCCTGCTCACGTTTCCCTTCAGAGATCTCTTCCTCTTCAAGCGAGGTGTGTCAGCATTGGAGATGTTGGTTTGACTTGCCCTGGTCTCATTCTCCTCACAGGGCTCTGGGAAGGGACTCAGGTCCATGTCCTCATCCGTGTCATGGTAGCAGCCGTCGAAAGCCATCGCTTGCACTGCATCCATGCTGTACATTCCTGAAGCCTGGCAACAAAGGAGAGTTACTGTGTGTCTGGCAGGAGCCATTGTGGCAAATCATAAATGAATAAAACAAAGACAAAGAAAGCTTTCCCCTCAGTGTTGTTCTCTCTGTGGAGAGCATGTGGAGAACAGTATGGCTCTCTGTGGGGCCTGCCCCTTGAGCGGGACATGAGCAAGGAAATGTCATCAAATGTCATTAAACACACTTGTCTGCCTGATTATTGCCAGCTGCTGGCTGGCAATTCCTGCCTCAGCTGCTGAAACAGAAGAATCTAACTCTCTCCTGTAGGTCTGTGTTGCTGGAGTTGTGGGAAATTACTTCAAACATTTCTGGGAGTAAGTTTTTGATGGGATTATCCAATCATGTGAGCAACACATGCATTCTTTCTGTGCTCTTCCCCTCATGATATTCCAGCAAATGAGTTTAAAGAGGGGATATTCTTCAAGCAAAGGTTTTAAGTGAGAGTTTCACAGAAAGCAGATGTTTAACTTGTGACTATTTCTGCTTCAGGTACACTTGTCTAAAAATGACCTTGTCATTCATCTGGTCTTGGGACAAAAAAAGAAACAGGAGCAGGGAGAAATATCATATGAGGGCATGCTGAGGTCTATTTCAGAGACAGGAGAAATACCTTGATTGACAGGTATTGGAAAATAGAAGGAAGGTTATATTCCTCTGTGGGGGAAAAAAGGGGAAAAAATATCCCTAACCTCTGCCACAAGAAAAAGAAGTGAAAGCACAGATCTTTCAGGATCTCAGAGAGGAGGACACTTTGTCTCTCTTCACCCAGGTGAAAAAAAAAAAGTGAGATACAGAGTGGAGACAGAGATTGTTACTATTCTGTTATCACAGAGGTGTATCAGGACTACTCTGTGGCTTGCATGATGCTTTCATAAAGCAACAAGACACAGAGGGTTGTACCTTGCCCCTTTTTTTGAGTTGTTTTCTCTCTTCAATTGTGGTGAGATAGTTCACCGCTGCATACTCGATGACTGACAGGAAGACAAAAAGGAAGCTGATCCATAAATACACATCCACAGCCTTTATGTAAGACACTTGAGGCATTGAGGCACTTACTCCTGTCATGATGGTGGACATTGTCAGCACTGTAGTTATACCTGCCAGAGAGAAAAGAGAGGTTATCACAGTTCTGGCCAGCTGGTTCTGTTTAGCTCATCACCACTGCTTGGACAGCAGAGCTTTGTGAGGGTGTGTGATTGACACCCCCTTTAACTCCCTCACACAGGCTCTGAGAAGTGGAGTGAACCATGAAGGACCCATCACACACAATACTGAGAGCACTAAATCATTTCTTTGCTCAGAATGGTCATTGAGCAGCATAAGGAACACATTTCTGTGACAGCTTTGGGCACTGCCACACACAGGTGAAAGCTGTGGTCATTCTTCACTTCCCAGAGCCAGGGCTGCCACTGTGTATTTTATTGTCCAGGAAAATCACTAAAGAATCACCATTTTCTCTCCCAGCCCTTTCTCAAATTGTACTTCTTGAGGACAAATATCAGCCTCTATGTCCCTGTCATAACTCCACAGCTCTCTAAAAACAATCTAGCATAAAAATACTATGGCCACTGAAACTAAGAAAAAATTATCATTTGCCTCAGTGTGACCAAAATTTCACCCTCATCTTTTCAATCTCTGCTCTTACATCAGCTATTAATCTAATTTTGGTTTGCTCCAGCTCAGGAAAAAAAGAAAAAACAACACCCAACTCAGGCTCTGCTTTTAAAGAAATCAATGTAACTCTGGAAGTGAAAACATCTTGACATCTGTGAGACAGCACTGTCAGCTGCAGCCCTTCTCCAGTTCTACACCAGTTCAGTTCCACTGGAATATACAAGAATTTTCCCTCTACTCCTCTGCAGCTTCTTTAGTTTGAAGGATGGAGCTTGAAATACACCATATAAGAGGAAATCAATTTACTTAATGTACATATACTCTAGGCCAAGGAGCTAGGCTTATTAAACTTTGTTGTTAAGGTTTTCCTATAAATTATGTATGATTATGCTAATGAAATGTGCTTTATTCATGGAACTCCTGATGCATAACCTTCTGCAGAAATCCATATATAAAGAACATGATCAGCAAAACCATCTTGACAACATTAAAAATTGCCTACTGAGAATTAAAAAGTTATTTTTAAAGATGAAGTTAAATTTCTTCTAAATAAAAGGAATTCATAGATTAATAAAAGTAGGTAGGAGGTACCATAATTTGTTTACAGATTAATAAAGAGATTTATATCTCATGTATTAATAGCTTTAGACTGTGCCAATAGAAAGGGACCTGAGTGGCTACCATCCTATTTTTTCTAGATTGATATCGTTACAGAGAAAAATGAGGGCTTTTTCTCTTATCTAAGAAATATGGCAACATACAGTTGGCTTCTGGGACCAGCATCAGTGAGATAAAATAACAGGAGCTTCTTTATTTTATCCTGACAGTTGCAGGACTCAGGTGCTTTATGGTCACTCAAGGCCATCAGCATTATATTCACAACAAAGACAGCCTTGGAGTGCCATCCACTGATTCACCAGTGAGAAAAAAAAAAAAAAAAAAAAAAAAACTTCTATAAAAAACACTGTAATAGGTCCTCTTTTCCTGAGCTGAGGTGTTCAGAATTTACTTTTCGGCTTCCACAGATGACTGTGTGCCTTGCACAGCTAAGACACCAAAGAAAACATTTCTAAGGTGTCCCACAGTGAAGACTTTGGCACACAGGCAACTGTTTCCAAGTTGGTAGGAAGATAATGAATGTTTATTGAGAAAAAGAGGAGCTGCAGAGCTTTTCCATAGATTGGGCTACACCTAATGATTCATGGATTTGGGGAGGGATCTGACTGCCTGTGACTTTGCTAGGAAGAGGGAAGGATAACCAAGGTTTTGCAATTAAGTAAAATTCTATCAGGAAATCTGCAGAATCATCCCTTTTTGCTTTTGTGGTGTGCGAGCTGTTTCCAAAAATAGCAAAGCCAGTCTGAACAAACATCCCCTTTCCAAATGTAGGTGGTGACAACAGAGGCAATAACAGTGTTGTTCAGGCAATTATTTTTGCTCATGTCCTGTGTAAATAAGCTAACGTAACTGCAAACCCTCCCCTCTCGAGTCTATCCTTCCCAAAGAATATATAGCAAAGATTTACCTAATGACACCCTGGCAGGAACAGCTCTTCTGTCAATCCAAAAGGAAACCCAAGACAGCATCACCATCAGCATGGCTGGGAAATAGGATTGCAGCACAAAAAAGAAAATATGTCTTCGGAGTGCAAAGTTGATAAAAAGTCTGTTGTACCAACCTATTGGGGAAAAAAAGGGAGAGGAACAGGTAGGGGAGAAGAGGAGAGAGCTGTGTTACTTGTGAGCTCTGCTTGCTGGCCCCTCCTTCTGGCAGGAGTGGTATATCCATAGCAGGAGCAGTAAATGCCTAAGAAATCTTGCCAGCATCTTAGTTTTACACAGTGCTTTACAAACTGTCCATCCTCCCTCGTTTATGGGAGCATGTCTAAAATACTCTGTTATAACTGAGGTTGGAAAATTTAAAAAAAATCAAACAGACTTGAAGTTAAACTGCCAGGAGAATACAGACAGGATAAAATTGTCCAGTGATGCCAACACTCTGCCTTCCCTAAATTACCTGATAAGAAGCAGCCCTTCCTTCCAATTAGGTTTTTTGGGTTTTTTTTCGTTTGGTTTCTTTTTTTGGTGGGAGCCACCTGCTTGCCAGCCCAGCACTCACTTTAGAGGACAGGGTGCCATCTAGTGAATTTTGGGGCATGCTCTGCCTCTGCAGCACTGCATTCGTGCTGTACCTCCTGCCACAGCAGGGAAACCAGGTTTCAGGGAGGTAAAAAGGCAGAAGTGGATGGCTGCACAGCATCTGCCTGTCCAGGACAGACAGAGGCATCCGTGAGCCTGTGCTGGAGCAGTCCTGCCATCACAACGAGTGACTCTATAGAGAAGGACATATCAAAATGAACCCCAAATAATATTAAATGTTCTGTTGTGTTTTCAGTTGTGAAGAAGGTTTTATGCTTTAAAGATTATTGTCTCTAAAACAGATTAAAATTGTTGCTCCTCTGGAGGTCTGGGAACTCCAAAAGCCTAAATACCTAAATTCACTGAGATTCACAGGAAAGGACATGCAGAACCTGAAATGCAGAAAGCTGCTTTGTGGGAATGATGACTCTCATTAGAGTGGTGCTGTTTGTTCTCCACTATCATTTACTTGGAGGGTAAATTTGCTTCCAACAAGAAACAAGAAAACAACAGAAAGTGGAACCTCCTGAACAAAACAAAACCTCAAAGCCAAGCATAAGCCCACAAAGGACAACATTCTGATTATTCAGGTACTTCCCAGTGGTCCCTGAGACTTAAAAAAAAAGTCTTTGCTTTCACCCTTATGCTGCTGAATAAGCTCACCTCAGAACCTCTGCATGTTAAGTGTAAAGTTACACTCTGCAAAGTCAAAGATGCTGTGAGGGTGCTGCAAAGCTCTGGGTGCAGGGGCATTGTGAGGGTGCCCTGCTGTTCACAAGGCTCTATTTTCTTGCCTCAAGTGTTTTTTGATGAGAATAGCAAGGCAGAAAGAAGCCAGATGAGCCCCTGGAACCAGTCTGGTGGAAAATATCCCAGTCTCCTTCTGGCAACAAGGACAAATTTGATGTAGCTCTCAGGAAGGCACAGTTATAGCAGGGTAGCCACATGACAGTAACTTTTGAAAGATGGAGCTCTGTTCTTAGCTTATACAGGAGCAGGAGATAAGGGTGAAGAACCTTATCAAGCTGTGAATTCCTTGCTGCTCTAGTCTGCATCATAATTTAAACTGGGATTCCTGCATTCAGTAGTAGCCACCACAAATTTGAATGGCCATCTTTTGAAAGCAAAAAGAAAATAACCTGTAAATAAAATACACCAAATAAATCTGTCTGCTGCTTTCCTTAAATGCTTTTTTTCAAAGAGTTGTGCACTTCACCATAATAAATGGAGTAATTTCTCTCTTATTCATCTGTTTTGATATAAAGGACAATAACCAAACTGAAATTAATTTACTCAGAATGTAAAGTACAATTGCAATAGTGCTGTTTCCTTTGGTTAAAAACCCATGGTTAGACTATTTACATAGAGAAGTCTTTCAAAATTTATCATTTCATGTAGACTACAAGGAAAATAAACTCCACCCTCCATGAAATCAAGACTACAATGAACTCCTAAAGCCTTGTGCAGTTTGCCAGAAAGTATAGAGCAAGATCTACAGGAAGAAATAAAAACCTGTCTGGGGAAGATCAACCTGAATTTAAACTATGTTGCACTGACATAAAGGGATTTTTTTCCTGCAGCTTTATGTATAAACAAGGAAAATTAAGCAAATCATGAATTAGACCTGAACAGGTAAGAAATAGTCTCATTTGAAAATCGTCCAGTTAGCAGACTTTTAGTGATGTTACACAGCTTCAAAACTGAAGGTATTTTAGCACACTGGAATTCCTCTTGTTTGCTTTCTAGTATCTGACCTTTTAGGATTTCCATTTTCAAGCTTTTCTGTACAGCCAGGACATAAAGATTCCTGTAATATCAATACTCCAATGGCTTTCAGAGAAGCACCATGATTTTGCAAGAGCTTATAACAGCACATTTTTGGTGGTTGTGCATTTTTCCAGGTTCCTAATGACAGATATGAAGTCACAAGTATTATTATGCCCTTTTTTCCCCTAAAATAAAGTTTTATATTGGTAATGCAAAGAGAACCAAGGCCCCAGACTGACAAGACCTCATTTTAACTGATCTCTCAGCAGCCACTGTTATTTATTAGCAAAGAATTTGAAAGACATTCTGCATTATTTTATTCTGTGCTTCTCTCTTTGGAGGAGAGGGGCTTACTGTACCAGTACTGCTGTAAAATGCAAGTCCACTGGAAGCACTGAATTCCTCAATGAAGAACTGGGAGAGGGAGATGTGCTCATCTGTGCTCAAGGATTTGTTGCCATGTTTCCAGTACAACATCAGATCATCTTCATTGTATGCATCTGTGAGAGAGCAGAAACTGAAGTTATAAAGTTACTAAAGTTAATATCTCTAGTTCTTTCCTTTCTTAGGGAGAGAGGACCACTCAACCAGTCTGGGAGAGCCCCAAAGAGACATTTTTTTCACACCAGTTTGTCAGCTGGCATGGAAGAAGTTTGCAAAGACCATGTTCCATCTTGTTAAAGTGCAGCCCAGCCTTGTGCCCTGCCAGCAACTTACAACTGAGGCACGGGTGAGAAAGGAGATGTTTCACAGTAACACAAGCACACATTTTCATTTTTCCAACAAGTTAAATATTGACATTTTATTTTACTTTTAATCTGCACTTTTTTTTTTTTCCTCACAGAAAAAGCCCTTGTGCTTTTTGACAGATTTTTAGATTTAGGCCTTGGAATAAATACCCAGTGGGAAAAAAGCAGGGTGCATCATGGTTTTTCCACCTTCCCCAAAGCTCACTGAGGTCCGGAAAGATCCCAAATTGCCTACAGTTCAATATGTACATCTGAAGGGTTCAGGTCACACATCAAAGTAAGTGAAAGAGGTATTATGCACAACATGGAGTGCTGGTAAGAATGCACATGTGAAGAACAATTAGGAATTAAACTTACAGCTTTCCAGTTCTAAAGAACAGTTCTGTGTGTCCAGAGGAAACCTACTGAAATCCATGAAGCACATAGCAGAAACAGTTATTCTGCAGAAAAGAAGAGAAAAGCAGAAATAAAATGAAAAATTTCACAGTTTCTCAGCTGTGTACACATCTTAGTACCAACCTGCTGTTTAGAACCCTATTGATTGAGGTTTTCTGCCCTTTTAGAAGCTTCTAAAATAGCTTCAAGGTGGTGAAATAAAGTTAAATCGGTGAGAGATCATATTAAAAAAATATAAATAGTCTTTATTATTAAATACATTACCTTTGATTTTAAACCCTATATTTGGCTTGATCCTTCATTAGTCTTCCCCACATTTTAGTTTTAAAGTTTACACTTACAAAGATTAAGAAAGGGAGGTCACATTTCTTGATTTCTCATAGACTGAAGTAGATAATATTACAGATTAGAGAAAATAGTATTCCAAGTGTAGTTTTCCCAGCTGGAATGATTATAATATTTAATTGTAAAAAGAGATTAGCTGCAATTTCTGGAAGCTTACTCTCCTCTTAAATGAAATGCTTTATATTGCAAAGAGCTTAAGGAAATCTAGGCAAAGCTGTTTGACATTCCACCTGCTTTTTCACAAATGTTTAGAGGACAAATATCCCTTTGTATTTAATAAATAACAAAAAATATTTAAACTTTCTAGGGGCAGCAATTTGAATATGGTAATTATTGCCAAAATTTCCTTTCCTGTCACAGCTTGCATGTCATTTGATGTTCATTAGTTCAATTTTTCAGTTTTGCCCAAATGGAATCCTACAGGAATTTCAGTGAGGGTTATACAAGTGCCCTTTGAAAACCTGTGCTCAGTAACCCCACTGTAGCTGAATTTTTACAAATATAAGATTTTACTGGCTTGAAATGAGATCCTAAGAGTGGGATATGCATAGGACTTCCAGCTATGGATGTTGTTTCCAGGCTTCAGCTATTGACTAAAGGACCAGGAGAACAAAAAGAAAAGAAATACTATTTTAGCAACAGATGTGGATTTTGGTTTCACTTTGCTTCATTAAAATCCTGGATGTCAGGCACTGAAGAAACACTGTGAAATATGCAGATTTATTACATGTAAGTATTTGGAATATAATTTACTTACTACATGTAAAACTGGAAATACAAAAACAAGGTGTTTTAAGGCACATCTAAGGAACATTTCCTGCTTTTCTCTTGGAGAATCACTGATATAAACCTTAGTGGAGGGTTTAGTTCCTCTGATCCCTTCTTCTCAAGAATTATGGAAATTAATACAACAATAAAAAGCACACTTCACCTCATTGTTCCTTACTGTCAGTGTGACTCTTGAACATACTACTTTAAAGTGGTGCACAGTTGTTGTTGTGAGAATTTCTGCACATCCTCATGACAGAGGAGATAAATTCATTAATTGTTGCAACAATTATTACACAGCCACAATCCCAAATGCTTCCATAAATCTTCAAACTGTCCAGACTGGATGAAATATCACTTCTGTGCTCAGAGTTAATTAGTACCAAAGTGAATTTCTGCAATGCACAGGCCTCAGGTTCCTTATCCTAGGGGAAAAATTGTTCCATTAAAACTACTTCTGCCACATCATCCAAATCTCCTTCATCAAGCAAAGCAATAACATATACAGGAAAGGGAGACACTTTAATGACCTTGTTATTCCAGTTCTGGAATTGCTGTTTCACTCTCCAGTTCCTTTTAGTCCCACAACACTGGTGGTATCAGCACCAAAAATCTGCTCTCTGTGTCTGTCTAGAGCCCCAGTTTGTATCACTGGCATGTTAACTGGTAAGCCAGGGGGAAAATAGCTGAGACAGTTTCAAAAGACTCATGAAAAAAAAAAAAATAAAACAACTAAAACCATGTTTTTTTCTTTGTTAATAATTTTGGGCTTTACTGTACTCAGTAGCAATACTGCTAGAGCAAGGCAAGGAACTAACACTTGATAATTCCCTTGACAGGAAACAATATCTGAATGATAGAAAAAATACATTTTCAAGCCTCAATTTATTTTCCCACTGGCACACCAGTTTCCCATTATGTGCTGCCAGGGGATTAATGGCAGCTCAGTATGAGAATCTTACCTGCAAGTATTTCCAGCCATTTCAATTACAGCCAATACATGACAATTGCAGTCATGGATTTTCTTAGGGAAGGGTATTTCCTCACCTCAGACTGAAGAGGACATTGCCATCAGGGTACACTCGGAGCATGATGTTTTCCACGGTTGTATCATGGATGAAAGATCTTTTGGAGTGCACAAAAAAGACATCAGGCACCCAGATCTTTTTTATCAGCCGTCCATCGAAAGTCATACTTTTGTTTTTGTTGCTACGGAATGAGAGTCTCTCATCCTTCCAGTAGTGTCTGAGATATAAAGTCATTGTGAAGTCCTTTGTTTCATTAAAAATAAAAGGAGACAATTCTCGTTTTAGTCATGCGCAATAGAAAACACTACAAATTAATCAATTCAATGCAAAGGATCAATTTCTTCTCCGCACATTATCTGAAAGATCCTTAATGAGAGGAACCAAGCACCACTCAATGACTTTGAAATTGAATATTAATGAGACTTTGGTTGTTAGTCTTGTCCCTGGTGTCTGAGGCTAAGACTTCATTTTTCCTTAGATAAAACTTCTACATATTTCAGTGGTCTGCTGGATTGGGCCAGCTGTGCAGTAATAAAGAAGCTTTAAAACCAGACAAGGGTAAATGGAAGAAATATTTCCTGTGGAAACCTTCACAACCTTCTCCAAGAATGGACTGTGGTTCCTTTAAGGTTCCTTTACAAACAGATTAATTGGAGTTCTTCATGAGCACTAGGTCAATTTTTTAAATCCACAAATCTGTTCATTTTGTACAAATATTGTACAGGGGCTAAATTAATACATTCATTAATTAAATGCATCATAAAGAAACAATTTAATGAATATCGTAAGAGTAAGCAGTTAGATTTTACAATAATTACAATAACTACATGATTCTTTTAACATAAAACATTATTACAAATATTTTATGATCCTATTTAGAGAAACATCACGACTGCACATGTGGGAAGAGATGGAAAGGATGCTGCAAAGCCAGTGTGAGCTTCTGCACAGCCTGACTGCTCTGTGTGCACCTACACAAATTTTGTATTATTAGGCAGACACCATTTATCTCAGTAGAACAATTGCTTCTGGTAAGAATACTGTGAAGAGTTAGATCTTCCCCTGTAATATGATTTTATGGCCCTGTAATACAATTTTATGATTTGAGTAGGTTTGTAAAGGAGTGCAGGAGTTCATACTGACAATATTAGTGGCAATTTGGGCTGAAGAATGAACAGCCTGCATTCCAGTACCACAGGCCCTAATTGCAGTGTCTCCTTCCCAGGAGCATTTCTGGAACTGGTGTTTCTCTTTCCATTTGTTATGATCACAGCTCCACCCATGCCACAATTATGGAATATTCAGATTTGCCTAGGCAAAAGAAGCAAAGGACATGAAGCCTCATCATGCAGAGTGCAGAGTTACTGAGAATTCCTGTGGCAGCCCAGGGTGAATAGTTGTAGTTTTCAAACCAGAGCACTGCTCACTCCGAGCTGTTCCTCTGGCCCAGGGAGAAATTCAACACTTACTAGTTTAAATGCATGCTTCAAGGCAAGGATGTGCTCTTTAGGGTTTGCTTTCTTTAACTACATTATTCTGTATCAGCCACCTGGACGCTCCTGAACCCCCTGTATTTTTACTGAAACCCTTTATTCCAGTTCTACTCACCATGTCAACCTCAGATATGCTGTCAATGCTCTCCACCTGCACATCAATGCCCACAGGTATTGGTGACCCTGCATGGGAACAAAAAAGGCATGAGGAGCAAAACTCTCTATTTTTAAAGGGAAGACTGCAGCACTAGCAGGATACAGAGAGTACTCTATCCCAACATTTACTGCAGTCTCTCCACCTTAAAACGCTGAATGATAAAAGGCAACAAAGTAAAACCTGATGCTAAGCAGTTGTGAAATAAACACAAGATGTTCAGTGCTCTTTTTGCAGGTAGACCAGCGGTTTTGGCACAGCATTTTGGCCAGCAGTGGCAGTGTCTTTGTGATGCCACAGCTAATGAACCCCTTGGAGTGTAATTCAGAACCGCCACAGGGAAAAGCTGAGTAAATACATCAAAGATTGCAAAGCTTTCTTACCACTTCCAATCCTTATTCACAAACAGCATACTTATTATGACTCTTATTATCTTCAGTTAGTGAACTGTTTACGGTTTGGTATAGCTGTTCATGAAAAAGCATTGCTTGCTCACTACCCCACAAGGGAGAAGCTGTACACACACACATCATGTTCTGTCACTGTGTTGTGTATTTACTGACTGCATTTTTAGGATGAAGTTACTCCAAATCAATTAAAAATTACAGCCAAATACGAAATTATTTCCACTCTTTTCAGTGTGAAATATCTAGAATTAAGGATCTAGTTCTACGTGGGTTATGTCATTCCTCTAACTGATTAATCACTTCCTTACAGGGGAGGAAGAGAGGACCATGCATATATGCATATACACACCACCACCACAAGAATATTCTGCTTTTGGCATAAAAATCAGTAGGAATTATTGTACATGGGATTCCAATCACTTTTGTCAAAAAGTACCAGCTAAAATGTTTTTAAAGTACACATTCCAAATAAGCAATTAAGAACATGAATACAAGGAAGTCTGAACAGCAACAGATTTTCTAACTTGTTTTTTTCTTGTCTTTTCCTTTTAGCCCTGTCAAGCCAAAATAGTACAGGAACATCACTCTTGTGATAACAAGCCACAATATTGTGTCCCTTTTTGGAATTATCCTTAAAATAGCAGCCTTCAAGGATTACACAGCTGCCTCCAGTTCTTACCAGTAAAGATCTTGAACTATTTTAGAGGTATTTTTAAATCTGACTCTGTAATCTCTTGATTTTACTTGTCTTTTTTTAAATAGGGAGTCTGTCCCTGCGCAGACCAGATGAAGATGCATTGTGCATGGGAAAGCAAGGTGAGATGTGCTCAGACTTAGCAGGGCACACCAGAAGATATTTGGGTACTGACAAGAGCCAAAGGCCCTTTGGCTCAGAAATCGTGTCTCTCTCTCAGAGGAATATCTCCCTCAGCCTCTTGGCCAAAGCCCAAAATAAGATTCAAGACTCTAGAGAGCAAAGTTTGTTAGTAAAACACCAGGCAGTGCTTGGGGAAATGCTGCTTCTTCTGGAGAATAGAGCCAGCAAAAGATAGCTGCTCCAGAGGCTGATGCACAAGAGTATCAATGGATATATTCAGTCAGATTCCTTCATACAAAACAATAGAAGACTTTATACCTCTCCTAAACTAGTTTTGCTCACTTCTTGCTTTGTCTTGATCACAACACACAGTTTACTTACACTAAATATCAACTTGTACCAAACACTGGTACAAAAGTGCCTGGTTGTAATCTGAGTCATCTTTTCTGTATTCAACTGAAATCTTGTAAACTACAAACAGGTTTAGCCAAAGTAGAGGTCATTGTGGAATTTATTCCTGATGTGAGCAACGTTCACAAAAGGCATTCACACATCATTAAATGCAAACAACAATTTATATTGAATTATGGGAGTGGAACAGGAGGAGAGGGAGAGCAGCTCTTAATGTCAAGAAAGGTTTTACCAGTTCCTGAGTCAAGGACAAGTTTAAAGCAAATAAAGTTAAATGTCTCCCATCAACATTCTTCAGGCAAACAAGGAGCTACACACAAATCAAATCCCAGAATCAGACATCTGACTTTCTAAGCCATGTCTCATGTGTAGTCAGCAAAAGGCTTTTCTTAGTGACTGCTGCTCCAAATGTGATGATAGCAGTTCTAATATTTTTTGGAATTTCAAAAATCACAGACAATTTCTTACCCAAACAAACATTATTCCAGCGTGGACAAAATTTTCATCAACAATTCAGCTCCTCTGGGCAGATACAAAGGAACCGATGACAGAACTAGAAATCAGTGGCTATTTATGGTTATGTTGGTTGCATGAACCAAACCAAGGTGCCACTTGTCCATAAATACACACAGGGACACTTGATTCTTTGAAAGGACAGCTTGTACTGCACTGGGAACTACTATGAAAACATGTTGGTGGTGACAATGAATAGCATAAAAGAAATCAAAACCTATGACCAGGAGAAATACAGTGAACAATTCTAAAGTGAATTGAATAAAAAGGGAACTGTTACAATTAAATTTGTTCCTGATTAGGTAGAAGTGTAAGGACTGGGAAACAGACTGCTTGAGAAGAGATTCCTCTTCCCTGTCTGAAGAAAGACAAAGACTTTACTCATGATACTTAGTGAGGAAACACTGTCCAGTCTAGAATACACCACACAGTATTATAAAAGCACATCCCCTACCCCAGCCCTGATCCATTACTAACAAACCAGAGCAGCTGCAAATACTTCCTTCCTATTCTGACTCTACTTTGGCAACAAATATAAGTAGATAATAAAGCCAGTAAACAATGCACCTATATGCAGCCCTGATCACTGTGATCTTCAATTTTCTAATCTGAAGCACTTCTATATCATTGTCACTAACACACCAACAAGAGACCTATTGGCCTCAGTCTGGTCTAATCCTTCATGGTTTTTGGGAACATTTCTGTGTGTGATTAAAAATCAACTCCACTAGAAACAAGAATAATTAGCTATTGGGAAGAGGCTGCTAGGAACTTTAATTTCTTCATCCCTTAGATTTGTTTTGTCACAAGAGGATGTTTTTATGAAAAAACATAATTACAGTAAGATTTGGAAAGGTTCCTAAACCAGCCAAAATAGGAAAGCAATTCATCTACCTCTGTGTCTGCACCACAGCTTGCTCCCTGCTAGATTGAGAATTTCAATCTCTGGCTGACCATCAGACAACAGCATCAAATTCACTTTAAAAAAAAAAAAAGGCAACCAGAGCAAAGCTGTGGTTTTTATTTCCCAGTTTGACAAAACTGGGGATGGCAGAGAGGATTTTGTTATTAAATTGAGCAGCTTCAGTTGCTTCTGAAGGGTCACTACAAATCATTATTTTAGAGGGATTAGTGATTTTCACAATGGAGGCTCCACAGATTTTCAGGATAATTACTCCTCGGCAGAAAAAAAGAGCATTGTTTTCAGACAGGTTTAACTTCATGCAAGCCATTTCCAGTCTTTTATTTTAAAGGTTTAAGCATAGCAAAAGAATTTCTTGATGAGCAGGGAATTTTATTAACAGATAGTACATCAGGCAAATTGTGTAATACCCTTTCTAGAATGGATATTATGTAAAAAGGCTATCCTTTTAGCATTTTTAGGATCAATTTCCACAGTAATAATGACTGGTTTAGTGAATGCTATAATATTTTTATAATAGCCAGACCTTTGGGCACGCAACAGATTGCACCTGAAAATCTATGGGATAGATATTGAACTTAGAAACAACTGTACCCAGTTGGCTTTGTAATAGTATATGCTGGGGGAAAAAAAAGGGATATTCTAGAGAAAACTGCTAGTAGGGGAGAGAGACCAGGGGAGAACTAAGGTCTGCAGGTGGACTTTGTTCTCAAAAGAGGAAGAAAAGTGGATAGAAATGTAAACAAGCTCAAGGGAGGTGAAGCTTCGTGGATTTATTTACTTTCTCCTGGCAATGACAGGAACAGAATCACTGGCAACAGCATTTTCTTCTTGTTACTACTGTGTGTCTTTCTCATTTATGTAAGAAACGAAGGTGGTCTGCTATGAGCAGTAACCAGATCTTGGAATGGAAGATTTAGCAATGTGAAAGGAAAAAATCCAGAAGAAGACTATTAGAGGTCTTGCAATTAATCAATATATTTCCCCTTCTCTCCTGTCCTGGACCCTCAGCTACTCCTTCCAGTAAGAGGTGACAAAAAGTCATTCCACTTTCACCCATGTAAGTCTTCACCACAGGTAGAAGAAGATATTTCTCATCTTTCAGGGAGAGCTGTGGTGTGAAAAAGAAAAGAACTTGGTGGCAAAGAGATGTTAGAATTGCAGCAATTTTAGAATTGCAACAATTTTGAAGATACACTGGGCCATATTTTCCTTCCTTTCCCCCCCCAACCCTTTTACCTTTATATGAATGAAAATGTTACTAATTTATTTTGAAGAGGGAGGAAGCATAAAGAGGGAGTAATAGAATGGGATTTCTGATCCTCTGAAAATTCAGAATGAAGATTATGTTTAATTGCAAATTGAGATGCAAATTTGCAGGAAAGACTGCTACCTCTTCACCAGCTAAATGCTGCTAGATTATTTTCATAATTTCTAATACTTGCTTATGTTATTATCTTCTATATTGGTTGAAAAATAAGAGATCATAAATTTTAAAACTTTAACTAACACACTTGTATGTAGGAAACTACAGGTCCTTAAGACTCAATGTAAAAGAAAAACCAATATGTATACATATACATACATACACACATGCATACAACACCATGTGCCATTTTGACCAGTACTTTGAAATAAGATAGTTCAGAAAATAAAAGGATATAGATACATAGATATATAATAGGGGGGGAAAAAAGTATATTTAAGGCATTTCTAAGGATTCTAAGGATCTAAGACTTCTCTCAACATGGAGTTTTGGGTGCTATGGCAGCCTGCATTGTGGCACTCAGATCTGAGCTTTACAAGTCAGGATATGCTGAGAAGTCTCATTCATTGTCTGTGCTCACCTTTTCTTGCTGAGTTGAGGATAATCATTCCAAGAAGTGCTGGCAGCATAATTTCATTTCTTACTTTTTCTCCACTCCCAGTTTAAGCTGCCTTCTCACTTCCAAACCAAACAGGACCATGACATTACACAGAAGGCAACAATCAAACAACAACCATAACAAAATATTTAGGAAAGGAAAAAAACACCACCAACTTTCATCAACTCAAGAGCCTTGCTTAGGGAGTAAATACAATGCAACAATGTCAAGTTTAAATTTTTAAAGTTTGGGTGTACTGAAATGTTGGTTTGCCTCACTTAACCTCACTGCAAAGCAACATTTTTAAAGAGTAGGATCAGCTTGCCAGCAGTTTCTGGGTTTGCTTCATCTCAGTGCTCTGTGTTTCTCTGGCTTGGATCTCTGCTAATAAACGGACAATGGCAGGACTAAATTTTAAAATTTACAGTCAGAGAGTCAAATTCTGATTGTGCAGCTGCAATCAACAGAAGAATGCCAAAATACACTCATATGAATGGCAGCAGAGTCGTGTTCATTTGGTCAAAAATGTATCTCTCACCTCCATAATTATTTCCAGTAACACTGCAGCCAGTAGCATCAGTGTCCAACAGTTCTACATTTATTTCCCCCACGTTTTTCCCTATGCATGTTTGATCAGTTTACAAATCAAAGTCAGCATGTGTTCCCTCTCTTTTTTCCTTTGTATAGCTTAATTGTAGGTACTAAAAATCCTGGGTCCTGTGGTCTGCTGTGGTCATTTACCTTGCATGTGTGGGGCTAAGTGAAATCAAACAAGGCAGACTTCGATTTAAGAGTTCCCTGAACTGAGGAATCTCCAACAGCATGAATTTTCCTGCAACCTTTTTTCCTAAAATGGTGCAAAGAGTCCTTCTCAGGCAAAGCGGAGTCAGATTAACAAAGTCTGACATTCCAACTCCCTGACATACCCAGAAAAATCACAGTGGGGTATAGGAGAGGGGGGAAAACCCATCTCTCTCCTACAGGTAAAGAATAAATACTTGTTTTTCATCCAGCTCTCCTGATCTGTTTGGGGTTTTTTTGTTGCTACTGTTGCAAATTGATGCATTGTGCTGAGCTGAACAGATCATGTGATGTGGCATGCGACAGATAAGAGCCCTTCAGGAGTCACAGTACAGAGCTGCTTCATTAAATTCGATGAAAACAAACCCAACATTTCACCTGTGGTAACTGCACAAAGCCACAGTGCTGTAAGTCTCAGTGCAGTCCAGGGTTATGTTGTAACTGCTGTGGCAATGACTGTAGCAATGATATCTCTAAATTCTTCCTCTACTCTAGGTAAGTTTCCTCCTGCTGCTCACTTAATCATCACTGTTCTTCAGAGAAACCCACACCCCATGTCTGCTGTCATAAAACAATCCCGAGGATGTTATTCAGATTCATGTTTCAGTAGAGAAATTTGTCCACTGATGAGGTCACAATTGTGTGTTAAACCTCTGCTACTGCCTTATGAATGCCAAACCACTCCTTACTACTGCAACACCACTGAAATCAATGGTAAAACAGGAACCCTGGAGTATAAACTTGGGATTGACACTCATTTCACTGTGACTTTTTTCACTCTCTGCTATAAAAATGCAAGTGGATCTGTTTTAGTTTAAGAGAGATCCACATTCCACATATTAAGAGTGTTCTGAAAATCTGGAAGTGTGTGAAGAAAAAGGTGCTTCCGATGCCACTGTGGCATGTGGGTGACAGAGGAGAAGCAGAGCTGAGGCACTCTTCAGCTGAAAGCTATTTCTGAAAGACAGGAGGAAAGCTGAAATCACAGCCAGGGCAATGTGATGAGTGAGAGGCCTGTGCAGTGAAGTCAGTGGAAAAACTACAGCTGGCTTCAAGAGGAACTGAATGGGCTCTGTGACGAATCATCTACAAAAAAATAAAAAGGACAAGGAGAAAAACCCTGGGTGTGAAAAATCCTCACTGCCCGTGGAAAATTAACTACTGCCAGATCACAGGGTATGTTCTCAAAGCTGCTTTTATGTACATTATCAATACTGTTTTCTGGCATGATCCAGTGATAAAGGACATCCCAAACCAATGTCTGCTTTCATGGAAATGCTACCTCCTTTCTGAAGTGGAATTCTCAAAAAATTAAATTGCTTGTGAGGTACCAAGAAGATGTCCATATTAACCAGATTAACAGATATTAGACAAGACAGGTATTAGGCATGAGGAGATAATCTGAATTTCTGTTGCCAAGAAACAGACTGTATCTCAACTACTGTTCAAAACCAGGCAAGGTTTTTGCTGTCTGACAAGACATCATTTCTATGGTAACAAGAAACCCTTTCCCATTCTCCCAGTACATCCAAAGATGCTTTCCTTACCCATTCTCCCTCTTGGCATGATCAGCAGGCCCCAGATCCCAGCAGCTGGTGTCAACAAGAGCAGCTCCCCAGACTTCAGCTTGCCTCCCAAATCTGTGTTTGTCTACACAACTGATTATTGATTCTCATAGATTTTATTTTGGCCTCATAATCCAGAGCAGTTCAGTCTAATTTTCCTGAATCGTGACAAGGGAAGTGGTGACGCAAAGGCTCAGACAAAGCTTATTAGTGGGGCAGCTTTCTCATTTTCCCTTCCATGAAGGAGAGTCAAAATTGAATCCAAACTGTGAACATTCCACTGAATACTCTCTTGATCCAAATGCAATTTAGTTAAATGAACAAATAATCATCATAGTGCCAAACAAGACAGAAACAACATCATAATAACCTGAAGGCCTGTGGGTAGTTTATTGGTTTTTTTGGGGTGTTTTTTTTTGGTGTTTTTTTGGTTTTTTTTTTTGTTTGTTTGTTTGGTTTTTTTTTTTATTTTGTACACAGAAGATTTAGGAACTGATGGATCATTTCAGTCTCTCAAAACAAATCTGATGACTAAGTAATTTGCTAAGTAATTGCTACTACTAGACCGTGCAGTTTACAGGGATACCTTAATCACTGTTCTCAAAGAACCTTATTCTAATACTATTTTTTCCTTAGTTCTGTAAAGCAGACAATTTGAACAGTTTCTCCTAGTGATACACTAAACACAAAGAAGCCCCTTGTCTTTGACTATTTCTGTATTTCTTCTTTATTTCCTGAAGTACAACTGAGCTGTGCTGCCATTAAGTCTGTTATTCCATTTGAAATTATAAAGTTAAAGTAAACTTCCAGAGAGAGGATAAACTTTTACCCAGCACAGTGCAGGCATGTGCTGCTTACCTCCAAATCCAGGTCTCAGTGCAAAGTCATGGTCCTCTATGTGAAGAAGCTGCTCAGATTTGAGTGGTCGGACTTTCGTGCTGTCAAGTTTCCTCATTTTAATTTCTCGTTTGCTATGTTAAAAAAAAAAAAGTGAGAAATTTAATTTATTTTTAATTTATTTCTTCTGTCCTGACATTCACAGTGCTACTCAAATGAAACAGGGACTTGGGAATACTGGACAGCTGAATCTGGAATGTTAAGGGTAACAACTGTGCTAATAAAGCTGGAGAAGGATATACTGGGAAAGGTTGAGAAATGAGGTATGAGGCTGCTCAGGTTCATGAAGAAAACCAATTACTTATAAAAAGTCCCAGGAAGAACTACTAGATCCTTTTCTCTTTTCTTCAGAGATTGTAGTTATCATAATACAAGAGAATAGAGCTGTTTGAAGTTATTATTCACATAAACACTTGCAAATCAATCTTGGAACTAATACCATATATCCATGGCTTAGCCACTTCATACATTATCCAAACTACAGAGACAATTATTCATTTTGTTATAAATGTGGCTGTTTTCCTAGGAGCTCAAATGAGTCAACAATTTTTTTAGAAGGACTGAGAAAGGATGATCCTGGATCTGGGACTTGCAGGGGGACTGGCTTTAAGTGGAAAGAGAGTAGGTTTAGATTGGCTGTCAGGAAGAAATTCTTTTCTATGAGGGTGGTGAGGTGGTGAGGCCCTGGCACAGGCTGCCCAGAGAAGCTGTGGATGCCCATCCCTGAAAGTGTTCAAGGCCAAGTTGGATGGGGTTTTGAAAACCTGGTCTAGTGGAAAGTGTCCCTGCCCATGACAGGGGGGTTGGAATGAAATGATCTCATGATTTTCTGTTCTATTGTACACATTAGGAACACGTTTCTCACAGAAGTGTTCTCATGGTGAGAACAGTGAAACATTGGAACATATTGCTTGGGCAGCTTTGGAGACTCCTTTCACTCAGGCTATTTTAGAATAGGTCAGACATTTATTTGCAGGAATGACTTGAATACAGCTGCTTTGCCACAGGCAAGGGACTCTCCCTAGACACAATTTCTTTCATGCCTTCTGTGATTCTCTGGGACTGTGCTGCAAGCAACTCTAATTATTACTTTTGACTGGACGATAGAAATGTGCTCTGAAGATTGTAGTCAAACACTGCTTAAGGCAAGGTATGGAATACCTTAGGATAAGGTGTATGCCTCTATTTACTTATTTTTGTCCTCCCTCTCACTTTTTTCTTAATCAAGAAGCCCAAGATATTACTTTTACATTACAGGAATGATGAGGTGGCTGCTGGGCTACCCAGAACTGTTGGGCTTGAACAAATTCATTTACCTTAGTATTCTTGAATGTCTCAGGCAATGCTGTCTGAATCAAATTACCAGGGTAATCAGAAGGTCCATGAGGCATTTCAAATACAGACTTTTGTTTTCTGAGTATGAAAATCATGTGTATGGTGAAATAAAAACCCACGCTTCAGAGAATTAAAATCACCACAGATCAAGCCTGCATCAGGGTAGAATGGGCAGCAGAACTGAACAGCTGCAATGTTCTACATGAGGAAATTCTGCTGCTTGGGATCCTGGAGAGGAGAAAATTATGAATTATGTTCAGAATGCCATGGCACAGCTAATACAGTTGGGAAGCACGAGGTTATTTGTCATTTGATGTGCCTAGGAAAATGCCTGTTTGATGCTCCAGGGATTTCACTGGAAGAAGCAGGCTGGAAATGATTAATCTATTACAACTTCTTGCTAGAACCAAGTCTGTACCTGAGGAAGAATTTCCCTGGACAAGAGAGGCAAAACATAAGCTACCAGGGCAGGAATTCTCTACTTAATAAGCCATGGGGAAGATATCCTATGAGATTTTAAACCACAAAGCTATTTGGAAGGAACATGGCCTGCTAACTGCTAAAGGTAATGAGCTTAAGCATACTGAACAGATTCTTACACTCCTGCAAAGTATTTGGAAGCCTATGGAAATAGCTATCATGCATTGCAGAGGTCATCAAAAATGGAAAACAGCCCCTGAACTGGGAAATCACTTTGCTGATAAAGCAGCAAGAGAGGTTGCAGAAAAGGGCGTTCTTACCACAGAAAGAAATAGATTTGTCAGAGTTTACACCAAAATATGATCAGAGGGATCACAAATTAATTACGTTTCTTAAGGCTGAGATCAAATAAAGTGGGTGGGCTGTTACCCTGGCAGGACAGGTTGTAGTTCCACCCCTGCTCCTTTGAGAAATAGCTCAGCAGGAGCATGAGAGTACCCACTGGGGAGCAGAAAATCTTTTAAAACATCTGAAGAAAGTAGTAATAGGGAGAAAAATGATTGATATTGTACAATCTATACCAAGCAAGTGTGAAAACCTGTTGTAAAAACAACCCCAACACAAGCAAAATAGTTCTGTTAGGGGTAACAAAGACAGGAGATCACCTGGGAAATTACTGGCAAATAAAATTTGCTGAGATGCCACGCAAGGAGGGATGCAAATATACACTGGTACTGGTGGATGCCTTCAGTGGATGGCCTTAAGCTTATCCCTGTTGCACCAAACCAGCATGGAAGTAGTGAAATCTTTGCTCAATTGTGTAATTCCAAAGTTTGGGGTTCCTTTGGGAATGTCATCAGATAAAAGACCACATGGTAGTTGGGGAAGCTAGTAGGATTCTGTGACTTACGTGGGACCTTGTAAGGTCCCCAGCAAGTAGCAAAACTGAATGTATGAATGGGACCCCCAAACCCCAGATTTGTAAGACTTGTCAAGAGACATCCATGACAAGGGCTCAAGCCTTGCCTACAACCTTGCTGAGAGTCTGCATACAGCCAAGGCAGAGGGACACACAAGTCCCTTATGAGATATTATATGGCAGGCCATATCAGGTTCCATATGTCCTGGGGGAAATGCATAGGAAAGGTAAAACTGATTTGCAGAAGTACTTCATGGCTCTGAGCTCCATTTTGCAGAAGCTCCAGAGATTCGTCATGTTATCCAAGCCAATAGGATTGATCACACCCGCTCATCCATCCACCCTGGAGATTGGGTCTATACCAAGTGGTGAGATAGTGACCCCTTGCAAGCCAAGTGAAAGGGACCATTTCAAGATTTACTGACCACCCTCACTGTGGTCAAGGTTGCTAGCAAAGAACTGTGGACCCACTACTCCAGAGTGAAGAAAGCTTCTGCTCCCAAAACCATTAAGAAGACAGAAACTGGTACAAATCAGGAGGAGGTGGTTTAAACTGTTTTTTACATGTCTTTTTTCTGCCCAACTGGTAACCAAGATTCAGGGTTCGCTCTGTGATTTGCACAAGACTGCAGTCCAAAATGAATCCAAAGTTCTTAATAAGAACAGTTGCTGGATCTGTTACCACCTCTAGATGGGGGTAGTCACTGGCCATTGATTGGCATTTTAATGGAAGAGAAACATACTAAAAGGTTAGAACCAATTCATAGTATCCTTCTGCCCCCTATACCCCTGAGCAGCCTGATAGAACATGGGAATTATACAGTTCCCTGTGCTGTTGAAAACACCACAGGAAAGGCCATTCTTCCTTCACATTGTCATAAAACCAATTTCAGAGAAATAATCAGCCCAAAAGTTGTGGCACAGATGAAATTGACAGGGTGCAGACTGGCTCTACCATTTGAGACAGGGTTTTATTGGATATGTGATGATAAGGTCTGGAAAATCCTGCCTGTGAATAAAGACTAAGCTTGTGCCTTTGGGTCTGTGGTCCCAAATACAACAATATTTGATCATCTTGAAAAAACAAATGGAAGGAAGAAAAGATTTCTTCATCCTCTTACTGAACATCCCACACTTTTCCATAACATAGTCAGAGCTCTCCTTCTCTCTTACTGAGTGGTTGAACTGCAGAGAGGGATTGCAAACATCTCAGCTGTCGTTGAACGTATTGAGCAGCATACATGCTGCAGATGCAATTTCAGCCTTACAGGAGGAAGCTGACAGTCTGTCATGTACAGTGACAGGATAGCTCTCAACTTCTTATTTGCTCTTATGTAGACCAAAGAGAGAAAATTAAGAAGGATGTGGATGAAATTTGGAAGGGGACTCCAATTTTACATGAAGTAACTTCCAGAAACGACACCTTGAAATTTGGCCATATCGTCCACACCCTCACGTCACGGTTACTAAACTGGGCCTGGATAAAAGAAACATTTATAATAGCTGTAATTATAGTTATCATCTGTGTAGTAGCCTTTGGATCAGCCGGTTGTGTAAACCAGTATTGTGGGTAATATAGAGACTAGACAAAGTAGAGCCTTGTTAGTCTCTAAAATGAAAAAATGATGACAAGATGATTTTTTTCCTTTTCTCTTATATACCTTTTATATGTCCTCAGTATTCTTAGCATGCATGCTTGTAATTCCTTAAGTCTGATAACTCAGCATAGCCCAAGTATTTTGTTAGGCCAGGAGACCAAACATCCTAAAGGCCTCATAGAAGGAGGTCAGAAAGCCCAATGCTATCCTGACAGACCAAGGCTGCCTCTAGAACATGTCCTGTCAACTGGAGATTTAGCCCATCCAGGGGGGAATTCCTCAGATGGAGGGATATCACACCATTTATCCAGGCCTCCCACTGGGGCATCCTTGTTAGATATGCTAATTTGTAAGGTCTGTAAATTGTAGATGTGGGCTGTCCTGTGTGTGCATTGCGGCACATCCTGCCTCGGTGAAATGGTGCACCATAGGGATCCTCATTAAAACACTGAGGTAAAAAACCCCTTATCCCTTAACCATGTCTGACTGTCAGTTTTCTAAGACCAGAAAAAGGCATCAACAGACGCACAGCAAAAAAACAGATTATATTTCAGTGGCCTATTGATTGTGCAGCTTTCATCAGCACACCGTGGTCTAGAGATCTGAATGGAGCCATGGATTTTGCACATTCATGGTATGGCAGATGTCAGTCTGTGTTTGAAGGAAAAGCCCACACAGAATCCCAGAACCATTTAGGTTTGAAAAGACCTTTGAGATCATTGAGTCCAGCCATTAACTCAGCCCTGCCAAGTTCAGTGCTAAACCATGTCCCTAAGTCTACATGCCAACATCTCTTAAACACCTCCAGGAATGGTGGGTGAACCAATCCCTTCCATGGACACCTGTTCCAGGACTTGATGTTCCTTTGGTGAAGAAATTTTTGTGAAACCATTAGAAAACAGATGCACCTAAAGACAGGAAGTCTGTCTTTACCTAGCTGTGGTAGTAGTAACAAAGAGAACCCTGGTATTGATGTAGATCTGAGCAAAGATAAAAAGTTATTGTTCTCAGTGAGGCACATGCTCAAGAATGTTGAGCATGTTTCCACTCATAGCTGTGCTCCCCACAGCTGTATTTCAGGCAAGGATTTATATTATGTAAATTAAATGGCAATCTATAATTACATTCCAAAAGAGGTCGTAAAAAGCACTTGAACTGTTTCAGATCACATGGGGAATTCACTCTCGTTTGTACTTCTACATTAAATAATTGGGAGCACTAACTTTTTGGCTGAAAAAGAGTGAGGGATACTGTTTTGACTTTCCCACCAATACTCTTGCATGGGCCTTGGTATTTGCCAGAGATCTCAAAGAGTAGTCAGTCACTGCCTACAAAAACAAAGCAGCTAATTCAGAATTAATTAACAATGGACAAAGATGTGTCAGGCTTTTAAAGACAAATTTAGCTGCTCCTACCTAGCCTTGAAAACCATTAGCGAATGAAAGGTCAAAGGTCTGCTCAAGGGTACTTAAATAATTTTTGGTTAAAGCATTTAATCACTTAATGCCATCAGTGTAGCTCCATAAACCAATAGCATGAGTGGTTCATATCCCATCTGGTTGTCTTTAACTTACCAGGCTATCAAAAGTTTATGCTGGTTCAAGGAGGAATTGGACAAGTTAATGGAAAAAAGTCCACTGAAGATCACTGTGTCTGCAGAAATTATATCCTACAGAGGATGTCACTGGAGGAAATCTGGTGACTTGGTACAGCTGTCAATATTAGGGGAAAATATCTTATTTGCCCTGTCCTTATTCATGCTTTGTGCTTGCAAGCCCTTGTTATAAACTCAGTATAGCACAGGGATCCTGGGAAGATCCTGCTTGGCTGTTCTTTTTTTTTAGAGCTCTGCTAACAATATGGTAAAAGTTATTGTAAGAAAGTAGAGAAGGGGTTTTTTTCCCCTACCATCCTTTCATATTCAGAATTAAACTAGCTAAGTTTATGAGAAGAATACTATTAAGGTGCCTTTTGTGAAAAGAATATGCTGGATTTCATGGCCATAAGTTTATTTCCAGTGTTATCTCCCCAAGATACTCTGGCTACCATTAAATCAAAAGGATCCAAAATGTAGAATTTACAGAAATCTTAGTCCAAGGGGAGTCTGTGGGGCAATCCAGCAGTATGACCTCTTAAATGTTTAAATACATTAATGAAGCCTTGAAGCCCAGATAAATTAAATCATAAAATTCCACAGTTCTCTCTCATACACATGAAAATGCATTTCTAATTGTTCAGTAACATCAGCAGTATGTACTAAGAAAAACCCTAATATTTTGGCCATCAAATGTTTTGTTCTTTGCTGTAGGAAATGGACCATGAGAATAATCGCTTTCTCGTGTACTTTTGGTTAATGCTTTAAAATCTTCTTTACAGGAGAATGCAGACAAACAGCTTTGGAGGGAGAAGTGGGTTATTCTATTAAAACAGTGGAACTTGTAGGTTAAGTAACATTTTCACATGGGATTCTTTTTAAAAGGCCACCCATTTAACCAAGGCCATCTGTCAGCTGTGTCCCTAATAACTCTAGTGCTGGCTGAAAGATTGCTCCCCAGAAAGAAAAAGATGCTGGTGGAAAGTCAGATCCTGATGCAATGTACTGGAGGATAATGCAGCCTTTAGAACAAAAGCAGAGAATGAAACAAAGAGAAATTAAACACACTTGGATCCTTTGCAGAGAAAAGCTGATTTGCTGCTGTTAAGCTTTGGGATCCTCTGTGGCTCGGATTTTGCAGTCTTCTTCCCAGCTCAGAATCACCAGGACCTTGGAAATGAAGACGTGGGATGCCAAAACTTGCCTTGTACAAAGAAAACTTTCTTGTACAAAGAAAACTGCCACACCAGGCAGCAGCACATGGATTCCTCCTTGTTTCTGTTCTTTCTTTCTGATAACACACTTATGCCTGTCTCACAGGATTGTCACATGGATTCATTTTCATGTACCAGTAAAGATCTGTGACAATACAAAGGACACTGTGCTAACACTGGTGTTGCAAGAGGAATGTCATCAGGATGCCACAAAATCTCCTGTCTCCTACCACCAGGTTTCCCTCCTGCTTTGTGATTTTTTTATGTCAGTGATGGAGCAACTGCTCTCAGCTAAGGCAGAACAGGATAAAATGCGAACAACAGCAGCATATGCTCCCCTCTTACCACAGACAAAAGTGTAGCAGCTGAGCTTAAGAGACCTTCCTTGCCACTACCACTAACAAGGTATTTTACTCTGTTTCCATATGATTCTTAACTGCTTCCTGACACTGGCAAAGCACCAGATGAAATCTGTTGATAATCAATCTTACATTGATTCTGTTTATTTTCCTTTGTTATTACAAATAAATGTGCACCAACATTCAGATTTTTGAAACAGCCTTCTGAATAGCCATTCTTTTCATGAGCTTTTGGTTTGCACCAAACTTGGACCCATAACTTTGAACAGAAATCCAGAGTGACACAGCACCTCTGTTGTGCCATTTGTTACCTTGCATTGCTAAACAGGATTTTATCAAGACTTGGGGGGTTCCAGAGATATTTCACTGCTGGATGATTGCATGAGGAGTGATACAGGAGGTTAACAGATGTACACCTGCTGCAAAGCATGCAACTTAAGGGGAAAAAAGGCAGCTTAAACACATCAGAGGAGTCCACTTTTCTTCAAAATGTGATATTGTACAAATAAACTATGAGCTCCCCTGCTCATTTTAGTAGGGGGTCAAGCACATTTTAAAATCTAACACTTGTATCCCTTCTCCTTCCTTAAATGGAGCTAGTTACCCCCAAGGAAGAGGAATTCTTCTTGGATTATCACTGGCAACCATTAGTCTGTTCACATAGTATTAGATTAATCTAGCAACAGGTTGAGAAACTCACTTGGCAAACATGAGCTGCCTTCCTGGGGGAAAGCACTGACACTTTGCCCAGAAATATACAGGTAAAAACCTCTCAATCGTTATTCATTTTCAACCAGCTACTTGATTGAAAGGCCAACAACAAAGACAATTTCCAATGTCTAAAAGCATTAAATATATTCCAGAAAGGGAACACGGTGTGTCATCACTACAAATAAGATGTCATTCACATCATTTAGTGCCATTAAAAAGTATTCTGTAGCTTTATAGTGTAGCTACTCTGATCTTTAGGTAATGGAAGTCACTTTGTAACATTGGCATAGAACTTTGGAAGGCATTTCTGCTTATTGTGATGGGAGTTAGAGGGCAAACATCTGGAACATCACAGAAATAATCTGGCAGGCTTACATCACACCAGGTAAAAGAGCTGTGTGTAGGTGAGGGTGGGTACATAACTCCACATTTATCAGACATTCATAAAATCACAATGTGAAAGGTATGGTTATGAAAAATTACTTAACACTTCACCATTTCTGTTTTGGGAACATCCTACCAATACTATGCAAACTATAAACCTAGAAACTGGAAAAACAGGGATATGCTGAAAGGTGGCTGACAGCATGAAGTTTACCAGATGAAAGAAACAGATAAAGTCTATTTCTTACCTGTTATGTTTTCTTGAGAATGACATTGGTTGCCGACGATGAAGACGGTGATGCTGACTGTGAGAATTGTGTAGCACTGCTGTTGGCCATAGGCAGGTGAGGAACAGAAGTTTCATGACCAGGACCATCTCTTCCAAAAGAGGAATGTGCCTGATGATCCAATCCACCTTGCTGACTTCTTATTTGTTAGTGTTTTTAACCTTTAGAAACGGCATAGCAGACAAAAGATGCACGTGAAGCAAGGCATCCCTGAAGAGAGAAGACAGGGGCATCCCAGTTCTGATGTCCTCACCGAGTTCCCCTTGTATTTTGGCAAATCATCAATATTCCTTCAGCTCTACATCCCTGCAGCATCTGCTGTCCAACCAGAAGCACCTTGTTTTCAGCACTGTGGTAGGTAGGGCAGTTTGCCTGGCCAGGCTGCTTTCCTCTGATCCATTGCTGCCTCTCTTTCAGCAAAGGCGCGTTTTTAAATTCTCCATCACCCGCTCAGTAACCTCTTCAACATAGCCTGTGCAGGCAAAGTGATGTCAAACATTTAATCCCCCTTAAATCCCACACAAAACCATACAAAAATCTGCTTTAATGACAAAGGTCTCTAAATTAATCTTGCTTTCTATATACGTGTGTATCTGTTCAAAATCATCTTCTGCACAGATCAAGCTCTTTTGTTAACTGGCTACATTGCCCTGTCTTCCCAGCCATTAACATCAATTCTGGCTCTGTCAGCTGCCAGCATTTTATCTGTACACACGCACTTCCTTCTGAACAGAATAATATCACAGTACAAGCCCAACCTAAAACTGAACTCCTGCTTTGATATTCCCCAATACCAGAAAATACAATTTCCCCCTTCCTTTTTCTTCTTCTTTTTACTAAGCTCTGCAGCTATTTAATTCACCCTAAATTTACAAGGTATGTGCATGTCTAAGATCCAGTATCTTTCCACCAACCCTAATTCTATCTTTATTTCATTTAGCCTGCCCTACCTGCTCAACAGAAGGTTGAATTGCAAAACATTTTATTAACAAAATGTTGCTTAAGCAATAACTTGTACATGGCAGCTAGAAATGATGGTAACATTTCTTAGGGGCTTAAAACTGGACAATACTGGGGACACATCTTCTTAGCTAACACGGTCAAATTTATCCTCTTCAAGCCATCAGCAAGTTCAGTTGTTACTAGAAGCGATGGCATACATTTCTTTTTCTTTCTCTAAAAATCAGATATTTGAGACTGAAAGTTTAGGAACTGAAAATACTTCACCCTATCTAACAGCTGGAGGAGTAATTTGGGTCTCCTAATAGGAGGCATCTTCCTAAGTAAAACAAACCCAGGAATAAAAAAACCAAGCCCAACACCGTGTCTGCTGAGACTATGAGCACCCACACACCCTGGGACAATAATCCTGTCCTGCGGGCATCTGCCTCCTCAGAAGCTCCCTGAGATGTCCAACTGACTTCACCTGGGCCAAGAAATAATTCTCAGGTGTGGGTGATTTCCAGGTGGGAGTTACCAATGGGCAGCTAATTCCCACTGTTAGATTGAATTTGGTCTGAGATCAAAAGCTCCCAACCCTACTATCCACCTCATTCAGATGGTTTATAGCTTAATCCTTTCCTCTTCAGCAAATTTAGGGAGGACTATTTGCAGCCTGGCCCAGGGAAAGTCAGAGAGTGCTTCTGGTGTATTCCCAGGGTGGAGTTTCCAGACATGGTAAACATGAGCTGCACTTAATAAAACCTGTAGTAGGTTCCATTAATGTGCACTATCATTTGGGTGGGAAAAGGCAAATTAAACAATAACTCTAATGAGAATTTATTCCGGGTGGAGATAAATACAAGTTCCTGAGCCAGTCTGGTCAAGTTCCTTACTATTATCCAGACTACATAT
Organism: Taeniopygia guttata; assembly: GCF_048771995.1. Classification (NCBI taxonomy): domain Eukaryota; kingdom Metazoa; phylum Chordata; class Aves; order Passeriformes; family Estrildidae; genus Taeniopygia; species Taeniopygia guttata. Next base: position 15,285,484 of record NC_133024.1, on the reverse strand, counting down.
ATCCAAGTATTAGCTCACTGATTAAATTAC